>NC_137073.1:110624974-111129946 GCF_951640355.1 Cnephaeus nilssonii | reverse complement strand
CTTTTTTAAAATGTTTTTATTGATTTTTAGAGAGAGAAAAAAGGAGAGAGCTAGAAAAATCGATGAGAGAGAAACACCATTGATTGGCTGCCTTCTGCACGCCCCCTGTTAGGGATCAAGCCTGAAACCGGGCATGTGTCCTGACTGGGAACCAAACTGATGACCTCTTGGTTCATGGGTTGACAATCAATCACTGAACCACACTGGCCTGGCCTTTTATTTCTTTTTGCCTTAAAAATTATTTTTAATTATAGTTGACATACAACATCATATTAGTTTTAGGCATACAACACAGTGACTCAACATTTATATGCCTTACAAAGTGATCCCCACGATAAGTCTAGTAACCACCTGTCATCGTATATAGTTATTACGGTATTACCGACTCTATTCCCTGTGCTGTCCACTATATCCCTCTGACGTATTGTATACCTGGCAGTTTCTGCTTCTTAATCCTCTTCCCCTTTTCCTGCTCAAACCCCTCCCCTCTGGCAACCATCAGTGTGTTCTTTGTATCTATGAGTTTGTTTCTGTTTCATTTTGTTGGCTCATTTGTATTGTTTTTTAGATTCCACATACACATAAAATCATATGGTATTTGTCTTTCTCTGTCCGACTTATTTCACTTAATACTCTGCAGTTCCATCCAGGGTTTCACACATGGTCCTCAATAGCCCTGGGCACATGCTGAGTCCTGGGGTCCTCCTATTTGAGAGTAGGGGACTGGGAGGAAGAGTGGAGGACCCTGGTGGCCTATATTGGACCCTATGTCCCAGCCCTATGTTTAGCACCTCATTTAGGCAATGACTATGAGCCCAACATCATGACATGGCTGAATTGCATCTGTTCTCCTTATTATTGTACAACAATGAGGCTCGTTGTATTCATCAGCCAACTGGATCCTAGCCGAACCATACACAATGCTTGTAACTAGGGGTAACTTGGAGAGGAGATCCCCATTTGTCTCTGCCTGTTCAACAGAAAGCATACTTGGAAATTTAAAGGGACAGTTACTAGTATAAGCATGTTTCCTTGCTGTCAGCTGCATACAGATTGAAAGGATAATAGTTTGTCCACAAAAGAAAGCTGAAAAACAATTTCAATGTTGTTGACAAATACAGTTTCTGTAAGACGTTGGGTTCTTGAAGCCAGGGATTGTCCTACTTATTCTGTACCCTTGGTTTTTAACATTTGCCTGAGACATAGGCCGTTATCAACAGTACTTGCTGAATAAATTACTGAACGAAATCCTATTCATCTAGAAGAATATTCTCCAATAAGACGTTTGCTGGCTCAGATGTTCATTTGTATCTACTTTGGGTGTAAGTACTGTCCCTGTTACCTTCCTCATTATTTTTCTTGCACTCTCTACCCCTCATTCCCCAAATTAAAACAAAAAACACCCAGGAATAGAATGCATAAAATTTTTTCTTTGGTTTTTAATAATCATAAATGTAATGCATAGAATATAGCCGATACTCAGTAAATACTTCTGGATGCAATTTCTGATGTTTTATTTCTTATCCCAGATACATGAAAAGGGTTTTTATAGTCCCTAAGACAGAAATGGTCGTTTTGATTTGGATTTGAAGTCATTAACAAGTTAGATGGCCCCCAAGGGAAGTGCAAAGGCCTGGAGGAGGACAAACTTGACACAAACTCATGCCCCATCTTACAAGATGGACACAGGGGGTATATTTACTTGATGGCTGGATGGCTGACAAGGGTCTAGGCATTGAATGACTTATTTTCAAAGCATTTTAGAGGGCACAGCAGACAGGGTGGGTGGGTGGCTTTTCAATTGAGAAATTTCTTACAGCTGCTCTTTCATATTGTTTCTCCATGAGTAAGCATGGCTCTGCCTTCAAGAGAAGCTAATAATTAACTCCATGCCCTGATAATTGTTGGAGAGTGAAATTCATTGTTATTTCCACCCATTGCCAGCCAACTGTTAGTTACCATCTCTTCAGTGTTTGAATTCAAGATAAAAACACCAGGGATGCATTTAACCCAGTTTTGGTTATTGCAGATTATATTATTCAGCAATAAGACAGTTAAAGAGACTCTACATATAAATTTAAAATAACTGATAATACTAGGCATGTTCAACCAAGACTGCTGCTTCTTCAATTAGATAAAGTAAAAACAACATAGAAGGATTCCATTGCCTCAACATCTTATTTTTAAATTAAGCTTATTGGGATGATTTTGGTTAATAATAACATCCTATAAGTTTTAGGTGTGTAGCTTTATAATATGACATCTGTGTACTCTGTTGTGTGCCCAACATCCAAAGTTATCTCCTTTTATCACCATATATATCCTCCCCCACTGCCCTTCACCTCTGATAACTATCATTCTGTTGTCTGTATCTATAAGTTTTTTTTTCCTTTTTCATTTGTTGGTTTGTTGCTTTTTAAAATACCCTCCCTACATATGAGTGAAATCATTCAGGTCTTGTCATTTTCCATTTGACTTATTTCACTTAGCACAGTACTCTTAATATCCATCCAATATTTCATCATTTTATGGCTGAGTTCCATTCCATTGTACACATACACCACATTGTTATCATTTTTAAATCCATCCATCTGTCAAAAGATACTTAGGTTGTTTGTTCCATGGCTTGGCTATTGTAAATAACGCTGCAACGAACATAGGGATACCTGTACCTCTACAATTTGTTTTTCTGGTAGATAACCAGAAGAGGATTGCTGGGTCATATGGGAGCTCTGTTCTTAATTTTTCTGAGACACCTCCATACACTTTTCCACAGTGGCTGTACCAATTTACACTCCCACCAGTTGCGTATGAGGGTTCCATTTTCTCCACATCCTTTCCAGCACGTATTTCTTGTCTTTTTTGATAATAGCCATTCTAACAAATATGAAGTAGTATCTCATTGTAGTTTTGATATTTGTTTCCCTTATAGCCAGTGATGTTTAGCATCTTTTTATATATCTGTTGGCCATCGGTGTGTCTTCCTTGGATAAGTGTCTATTGAGGTCCTCTGCCCCTTTTAAAATCAGATGGCTTGTTTCTGTGGTTGCTGAGTTGTATGCATTTTTTATGTATTTTGGGTATGTTAATCTAGCCCGGTGGTCTTAGGTTCTGCAGGAATAGACTCTGAGGTGAAGTTTGTGTCCAGGGTTCACTGAGAAAGCGCTCCCAGGGAAGACCACTACGGGAGCGCATGGGAGGAAGACAGAAAGGGAGGAAGCTGCCATCTCCGGCGCCATCCTCGCTGCAGCCTGGTCCCACGGGGCAGCTCCAGGATGCAGGTTCTGTCTCAGCCCAGCTCCTGAAGCGAGTGAGCTGGACTGTCACACCCCCACACTCTTCAGCCATTGGCCAACGGCTCCCCCAGGGGAAGTGGGTTTTCAGGCACTTTAGGCTTTCCAGGTGGAGAGACAAAGCTGCTGGGATGTGTGAGAGACAACTGAGACAGAGCGTGCACCCTGCAGCTCCCCCATGGGACCAGGCTGAAGCGAGGACTGCGCCGGAGATGGCAACCTGGTGGAGCTTCCTTTCTGTCTTGCTTCCCACACTCACCGAATGGTCCTTCCCAAGAGTGTTTTCTTAATGCATCCCTTGCACACAAATCTGCATCTCAGAGTCAGATGTGGAACCTAAGGCAGTGTGCCGGGATGACAGAGGGCCATTCAGTACACGACTGGCGTTCTGAGAAGGCGGGAGCATCTCTGAAAAATCTCTGAAGGAGGAGAAGTGGTTCTCATCCACATGGGATGACAGTGTGAATGTGCTTTAGGAAAATGGATGAGACAATCCCTAAGGACTTAGAGTCACTCCTCACCAAGTCAGACTGCTTCCTCCCAGCGATGCGGCTGGCCTTTCAGCATGAAGTTCCCAGCTCAGTAAAAGGGACTACAACGACCCAGGAATCAAGTCATGTAGGACATCTTACCTGTGAAAAGCTTCCCCCCTCTGAGCAAAGCCCCTCACTCACCAGCACTCTTCCTGCAGGCCTGCTGGTTGCACTCTTGGAGTTCGGGAGGTCTGGGCTCGTGGTCACACTGGCATTGGTCTTGACCTTCAGTTCCATTGTCCTCTGAGGAAACACAGTGGACAGTCCTCTTCTGAAAGCCACCTCCACAGGAAGCCGTGCACTGAAAGAGTGGGGCACGTGGAAAATCAGAATTCTCCCCCAGACCCACCAGGGGAACACAGCAGAATGCCTCCAAGCCACCATGGTCAAGTAGAAAGTCTCAGGAACCATTTTGGACTCACAGAGTCATTAGTCAAAGGCACCAATAATGTGGAGATGTGAGCTTAGAAAGAATCTATATTACAGATTGTATGGACTGAAATTGGCTTAATTTACTATTGGGTTCTCAGTAGAATGTGTACAGAGGTTGAATTATGTGTAAAATAGAAAAAAAATGTCTATTTGGGCCCTGGTTTCTTGGCAACCCAGTTTCTTTGAACTAGCTTTGACCTGGGGCTGGAAATCAGATGTGAGGAAAGGGCACAGAGCTACAAAGAAAGCTGAGAGCAGGATAAAAAGAGAGGTGGGAGAGGAAAACCACAGTGCGATGGAGAAAGAATTTGGAATGGACCCAGCTGGACCACGTGTGGTCTCAAGCCATTCTAACAGGTAAGGCTCCATGGTAAGGTCATGATGTGGCCACCGCAGGCAGAAGGGAGGTTTGCTGGCCTGTAAAAGCAGCTTAGACAAGATGATTCCTGGGCATGTAAGAAAATGTGTTTGAATTTACCAAATATTTGCTTTTAAAATTCTGGGTACCTGTCCGAAAAACTTGAAAATACTTATTTGTAGAGATATATGTACCCCTATGTTTATTGCAAAATTATTTTTACAATAACCAAGACATGGAAGCAACTAAGTGTCCTTCCAAAGAGGACTGGATAAAGAAGATGTGGTACATACTACAATGGAATACTTCCAGCCACAAAAAGACGAACTACTGCCATTTGCAACAACATGGATGGATCTTGAGAGTATTATGCTAAGTAAAATGAGTCAGAAAAGTATAATGACTATATGACTTAATTCAGATGATGGTTATAAAACCAAAAGTAACAAGTGAACAAACAAAAAACAAACTCATAGGTACAGACAACAGAATACTGGTTGCCAGAGGGAATGTGGGTTGGGGGAAAGATGAAGAGGCTAAAGGAGTCAAATATATGATGATGGAAGGGGATTACACTTCAGGTGGTGAACACACAATAGAGTATACAGATGTTGTATTATAAGGTTGTATACCTTATAATTCATATAAAGTTATTAACCAATAACTGAAATTCATATAAAGTTATTAACCAATATTACCCTAATAAATTTAACTAAAAAAAAAAAGAAAAAAAAAAGCCCTGGCTGGGTGGCTCCGTTGATTATAACATCGTCCCATCTGGTTCAGTGCCCCATCAGGGCACATACCTAAGTTGCAGGTTCAATCCTGGCCAGAGAATGTATGGGAGGCAACTGATCCATGTTTCTCTCTCATATCAACGTGTCTCTCTCTATATCACTTTCTCCCTTCCTCTCTCTCTGAAATCAATAAAAACATATCCTCGGCTGAGGGTAAAAAAAAAAAATAGTATGCTCCAGATAACAGAACCCACATGTATGAGGAGAAGAATGATCAGTAAAAATAACAATAAAGAAAATATAGTACATGCCAGTATTTGAATTGTTCATGGATATGCAGGTATAACGAACTAGACAGCCATGAACAATGAAAATTATGAAGAAGAATATAGCAACCTCAAATTATCTGGGGGCATTATGTCTGGCAAATACTGCACTGGCCTGTGTTATAACCGTCAACATTCACTTACATAACAAGATACTTTAAAAACATGTGTAGTTGAGAGGCCAGTGTGCCAGGTCCCCTGCGCTCCCCTTTCCCAGCTGGGCCTTAGCTCTCCCCCAGCTGAGAGGGAATCCACCTCCATGGAAGCACCTGGAGCCCAGGTTGTGTGCCTCTCACCTCCCTACTCCGGGCTTTCTTGCTGTCAATGATACACAAGACACGGTGGGACCTGCCCATGACTATCCCAGGACAACGGAGGGTATTAGCCAGTTGAGGGGAGACCTTTTACCCATTCCTGGGACACAGGCGCCAGTAGACTTCTCTCGTCCTGCCTCTGGACAAACTGCGCTCAGAGGCGGCAGCTCATAGGGCGTTTATGAGGCCTTTCGAGGACGGGTGGTCAGCCGGTCCAGACCCCGGGGCAAGGTCAGGCTGGGAGTGCACCGCCTCGGGTCTGACTCCCCCGTTCCCTCGTCCCTTCCTTTTCTTCTACCACGTCTGCTTCCCGGGCATTGTATTTCCGAATAAAGTCATTAATTTTGCCTCAAGGCTTTATTTTCTAGAGAATCCAGGAAAAGACAAGTCAGAGTGACCACTAATCTGTCTATGGAAGAATTTAATTTTCAGTATCACTGATAGTTTTATTAATATAATAAAACAACTTTGAATAAATCTTTCCCTCCTTTCCAGTTTAATTCTTTTCCTTGCCTCTCCATCCAACTGGCTGCCACCTGGCAAGCTGATCGGCAGAGGACTAGAGACCTGGAGCTCGTTCGGCTAAGCCTCAACCTCGACGGCACATGCGACTCCCATTCGCTCTAAGAAAAGCCAGAGGATCAGAGACGTCAGGCCAAAAGTCCTTTCCTTAGGCTCCGTGCCGCTAGGATAGTTTGGTATTTGATCTGCATCTTTTGAAAGTCTTCCATCTTTTTCTCTTCTGAACTCAGGACAGAAAACACTGACCACCATGTCAGCTCTGGGTCAACCTTAGCAGACTCAGAGGTCTATTAGACAGCACAAGGGTGCCAGCACTAAAACATATAGAAACACACTGTAGGTCAGTGGACACATTGATCATTTACAATGAATATATGTTCTTTTGAAATCAAAAGAAAACAAATGCTTTTTTCTAGACTAAAGATACGAAGAGAACACAACTGACTCTTACCAGGTCCCAGTTCCCGGTGGCCCAGTGACAACAGGGGTGCTGGTTGCAGGGGGCAGTAGACGCTGGCCGTTTTGCCCAATCACAGAGGCTTCTCGGACAAGCCACGCCTCTCTCCTGCACTCCGCCTCCACAGGACTTGGAACACTAATACACAACAGGGACAGGTTAGGTGGAAATCTGCAGTGAGAAGGGAAGAACTTTCTATGATCACTTTTGTCGTGTGCAGTGTTACTGAGAATATTGGTATCTGTGCTGGAATCTGAGCATCTGTTACAAGGTCCTTACGACCACTCAGTCCCTTCAAACAACAGTGGGGCAACAAAATGAGGGAGAAGGAAGGGCACAAAGGAAATTCTGAGGAGAAAAAGCAGAAGATGCCAAATAGCTCCATGTCAAATATGTCAGACAGAAGGCATTTTGGTTAGAAATCGAAATGAGTCATTCCAGAATGGATGTTGTTATCTGTGTTTTGCCTTCTGGCCCCAGTGTCTAGAAACGGCAATGTAAAATGTAGACATTTTCATTATGATTAGCTGTGAGCACGCACATTTGCAATACAAGTTTGTTCATCTCCTGTTAAAATGGGATTCGGTCTTCTTTTCCTGCTGCAGAAAGCTGTGAATTAAATTTGTGTCTATTCTGAATAGGGAAGTTAGTCAGTTTGCTCAGGGTTCTGAAGCACTGGCTATAATGCTCACAAAATAAATCTGAAATGACAAGTCGGGTTCCTGAAGGGACACAACTCTAAAACGTGTCAGCTTTGTGCTCACTAAAATAATTTTATGAGACATATTGTCTCCTCTGCCTAAAATTTTTGGGAGGGATTTAAATAATTCACCAAGAAATCTTTGAAAAGCACTTTGAGTACTTTGAAGAATCTTAATTATGATGCAACAACAACAAAACAATGATGGGTGTCAACATCTTGCCCATATCATGTCAGGCACTGTGTGTGTGGTGGTACCATGGAAAATGCAAATTATATACAATTAGCCCTTTCTGCTCAACAAAAGAACCAATCGCCCTGACTGGTTTGGCTCAGTGGATGGAGCGTCGACCTGCGGACTGAAGGGTCCCGGGTTCGATTCTGGTCAGGGGCGTGTACCTTGGTTGCGGGCACATCCCCAGTAGGGGGTGTGCAGGAGGCAGCTGATCAATGTTTCTCTCTCATTGATGTTTCTAGCTCTCTATCCCTCTCCCTTCCTCTCTGTAAAAAATCAATAAAATATATTAAAAAAATAAAATAAAAGAACCAATCTATTGCTTCTATAATGTTCCAACTTTGAGAGTCAACATGGACTTTTCTCCATTTATTCACTTCATTTTTAAGTCCTTGAGGAGAAGAGAGTAACCCCACATTTGTGATCCTTGTGTGTACTTACACATGTGCATAGAAATTCAGGACCACCTGGTCATGTAATCTCCAGCTGAAAGGGATGAAGAAGATCTAAACCAGTGGTTCTTGAGGTGTGATCCCCAAACCAGCAGCTGCAGCATCTTCTGAGTTGTTAGAAATGAAAAATTTCACACCCCACCCCAGACCCCTGAATTGGAAACCCCGGGAGTGGGGGTCCAGACATCTGTGTGGGAACTAACTCTCCAGGTGATTCGGAAGCAGCTAAAGTTTGCCACCCACTGGCGCAGAGACGTTCCCACAGCTGCAAGCAGTCTGGGCTGGCTAACTCCACTGACATTCCCATGTGGCATTAGATAGTGTGTGTGGACAGAGCAGCGTCATGATGGCTCAGGAAAGTACCTAATGTGTCTAGTCCCTCAACAGCTCCAAGGATGTACCCAACTGACTTTTGCATTTTCCATCTTCACTGCTCGGAGCCTAGGAGGGAAGACTTCCAACTTGGTGGTTTGGTCAGGACAGAGACATTTAGAAGGAGGGTGGTAGGAGGCTCTGGGAACAGGTTCATGATTGGGGCTCCCAGAAGCTACTGAGGAAGTATAAAGGACACATCTCTTTCATAACCGGAGAGCAGACATAACTGCTCATCTGTGAAAACCTGCAAATGCCATTCCTCTGACAAGGCAATCTAAGCTCCTCTGTAAATTCCAGGACTCTGGAAGCCACCATCAGGCTCAGCATACATGAGGGCCTGCGCCCAGAGCATGGGAATAGCAGGTACTTCATGTTCTCCAGAGCTGGGCAGTGGAAGGACAAGAAAGAGGGGACAGTGGTGGCTGCTGCCGCAGGAAACACAAGGTGTTGGCCCAGAGGGTTAGAAATCAGCATGGCTGCTTGACCCAGGAGACAGTGAGTAGCTCTAGGGGAATCCATCTTCCAAGGTTTGACCCAAGCTCTGTATCTTACAGTTGTGGTTCTCTACCTCCCCTTCCCTGGCACCTGGTAGGTTCACCCAAGCATTCTTAATTTAACTTTCCTCAGTTCATTCTCTGCTCAATGGCCACTGGGCTAAGGTCCACAGTGGAAAGAGTACAGGCCCCGGAGTCTGCCTTAGGCTTGAATTAATAGTCCACCCATTTATTTTCTAGTTGCATGACCTCCTGTAAGCTTCTTAACCTACGCGTCTCAATGTCTCCACCAATAAAGTGGAATTCCTAAGGCTTACTATCCTGGCTGTGGTGAGAATTCAACCAAATATTGTAGGCAAAATGCCTAGCTCACAGACACCCTCAAAACATGCTGGGTTCTTTTTTTCTTTTTCCTACCATGCATGGATGTATTTGGGAGCAGCATTTCTGTCTACTGAGGCATTTGCTATTGGCAAATTAGATCATCATACTTCACCAAAGAATAGTAACCTTGTTTTCCTGTGTTGAAGAAGGACAAAGACCTAGCAGGGTCTGGGCCCTCACAAAACAGAGGAATTGGACACACACGCACACACACACACACACACACACACACACACACACACACACACTTCTTTTTCTTGGTGCAGTGACCTGGGCATTTAACGGAGAGGTGAAACTCTAAAATATACCATATGTGGAAAGGATCTGTCCATCACCCCCAGCCTGATGCAGAAGGCCAGGAGAGGCATGCGAGCCTCTCATCACAATGGTCCATATACACTTCCCCAGCAGGGACCCATGTCCCTTGTATATCCACTGGGACACTAGGTTCTAATAAAGACACTGATGTGTCACCATGGAAACCATACAACACAGTTCACGCTGTGGACCCGGTGAGTCTCCCCACGCAGTGTTGGGACACTGAATGGCAGCCAGTCATTGGCATGAGACAGCTGTGGTCTCCCCTGAGCTCTAGACTCGCGCGGGGACACAGACCGTCACGTTGGTCGGGCCATGTGGGTGGTGCACGATGGGCTGTACCTGGCTCCAGGGCTCCACCTGCCACTCCTCGCAGGGCTCTGTGTTGCAGCTCATGCTCCGCGGGGGAGGGACGCCGGCCAGGAACTGGCAGTGAAACGGCCTCAGGCTGCGGTGCTCCCTGTCCACGCACTGAGTCTCCCGGATCTGGAAGCCCCCGCTGCAGTTCCTGGAGCACTGTGTGTGGAGAGAGGAGTGCCAGGCCTTCAGTGCCCGGGCCCAGGAGGGGTCACAGCACTGGACAGTCCAGGCTGCAGTCACCAGAGGGTTAGTTCTAGCTCACGACACCCTGGGAGGTATCATCCACTTTACAGATAGGACATCCGAGGCTCAGGGTGTTTCTGTGACCTGCCCCAAAGCTTCTGATGAGAGAGTGAAGAACTGGACTTCAGAGGGGACCGGGGCAGGGGCGATAGAGGCAGACCCTTGTGCGTCCCAGCCTTTCTCTGCCCGATACTGTGGATGAACAATAGGGGTGAACAATACGTCCCGTGGCCCTTATGTCCTGAGTGTCCTCCTTCCACCCTTTGCATTACCCACCAGCCACTGCTCTTCCTTGAGGTCTGGGCTTAAATGTCACCCCTCAGAGAAGCCTTCCTCGAACAGACCCCTCCAGGTTAATCACAGGGACAGGAACTATGGAACAACTTTTATTCATCGTGTCCATCCTTCCTAGTAGCCTCTCCCTGCCATGAAGCTGGAGCCCTTCTCTCCTGGTCACCATGTGTCCTGAGCACTCGGCACGGTGCCAGGCACAGCAGAGGTGCCCCATAAAACTTTATGAATGAACAGATGAATTCCAAGCAAAGGGCAACCAGGGAGGGCTCTCCGGGGGCTGGAGAGATCTGTGGTTCCCACAGGGAGGAGCATATCCTGCTTTGTTCTCTTCCTCCTTTCATCCCTCATCCCATTGCATTCGTGGCCGAGAGAATGCAAGTGTGTCCGTAGCTGCAAGGTATGTTTTCACGTGGCCCCTCTCTACTTGGTAAAAAATCACGCTCTCTTTCTGGCCATGATAGAATAATCATAATTGTAGGTTCTTGTAGATGGAAAAAGAAAAGTTCTCAGAACTTTTCAATCGAGGTAGATCCCAAAATACCACCCCTTTCTTCTGGAACCCGGCACCCCTGGGCTACAGCATGGGAAGATGCGGGCCCGTGCGATGGGGGGCAGAGGGATGCTCCAGTGCTCCCATAAACCAACTGTGTTTAGCTTCTCAGAAATAAGCAACACTTGAAGACAGCCCCCCAAATAAACTAAAGACTTCGTTTTCCTGCCCTGCTGTAAGTAGCTGCCCACTTACAATCAGCCACAGAGGAAACGAGGAAGCGTGCTAATCATTTCCACACAAAGCGGCCATTTTTCCGACAAACAGACTTCTGGGAAAGAGCACATGGTTAGAACAAGAAGGCTCGTTACTAGGAAAAGGACTTTTACAAGACACATGTGTAAGAAATACTTCCTTAGGCTCCATTCCATGCTATCATCTGACATTCCCACATTGAATTTTTCAGAACAGCATTCCCCTTTGGTGAAAGAGGGAATTCCCATTCAGTGACACATGGAGTTTGTTAAAGTGCTGAACGAAGTCATCAGGGAGGACACTCACTGAAGCTGTGACTTTTCTGTTCCATTTTCTAAAGGCCTCGGATTCTGCCAGCGCGAGGGGAGGGTCAGGCTATCCCATCACTCCGCTCCTGACGCCGTTTCACCTCTGGGTGCTGAGGGCCAATTCTTACATTCCTTTTCTTATTGCCTGCAGGAGGGTCGTTTGTGTTCCTGCTCTCCTAACCCGTGGACCAGACTGAGGACAGGAGCCAGACTGGTGAGACCAGACTCACCGGCTGAGGCCCTGTTGTGACCAAACAGGCCTAAGGGCTCTCCAGTTACCGCAGCAGCTCGTTCAACTGGCAGAGTCCGCAAGGCAGACTGCGGTAGGATGCAGATGCCCTCAGCTTAAGGAGCCACCGGCAGAGATCAAATGAAATCGCAGTGGCTTCTCTCTTGCGTTGCTTTTTTATTTATGAAACGCACACAGGTGTTCCGATGTGTGAAATTAGCAAACATAGGGTCTGGAGAGCAGGAGACTGCGCACAATTATGACCCCGACACCAGCCGTGGGTTCATCACTTCTCTAAGCCTCTGCTCCTCCATGGTATTAGAGGGATAAGCTGGATGATTAAATATCCCGACATTCTAGAGGGTGGAAGTGTGGGGCCACTAAATCTGTCCTCTGTTTTGATTTCAGAATACTTTCTTGCTCTTCCAGTTGCATGCCAAATGCTAAACCAGGAAACAGAAAGAAATTCTTTTCGGCTCCTTTCCTTATGCTACACAGATTCCTAAGACCTTAAGATCAAATAGCGCATTCCATGCATTCTAAGTTGAACAGCATCAACATTCGCCCTTCCATCTGTTCCCCCCACCCCACCCCCACCTCCCTTCCTCCAAGTATTGGGCACTTGTTATGTTCCAGGCTCTGAATCCCAATCTAGCAGCAGGGAACAGTGACGCCAATGAGTACAAGTGATAAAGGCTTATGTCGTAGGTCGTCCATGATCTAGTGAGGGCACAAAGGAGGAGGGGGTCTGTGTCCCAGGAGGTCAGGAAAGGCTGGGACAGAGGGGCCGAGGCTGAGGCTGAGTCACGTAAGATGAGCAGATGCTCCCGCGGCTGGTAGATCAGGATGGGAGACATCCGAGGTGGAGAGAAGGGCCCAGGCAGAGGCGCAGTTAGGAAGGCTTGTTAGGAAGTCGGTCAGAATGCTAGAGCCCAGGGGCGGTGGGCAACGGGAGAGGCCTCCTGTCTGGACATCAGTCCTCAACTCCAGCATCTGGCTTCATGCTTCCTGTAGTTCCAATGGCTCTGATTTAACTGCCATTCCTCTTTAGGGATCCCTTAACCCGAACCCCCAGGGGTGTCAAGAGAGGGCGATGGTTTAGCCATTCAACAAATGATAGCAAGACTAAAACAAAAGCATTGCTTTTCAGTATGGGATCTGCCTTCCTGCTGCTCAATCTTTGCTTTCTGGGGCCAGAAGCTCCCGTATGACACACAATTCTAGGTTCTGACTTTTGCACATTGGGCTTTCATCTATGTTCCTGGGAACATGTTACACATAAAAGTTGGGGACTGTTTGTGCTTAGCAAGACAGAGGCTCTTTCCCTACTTAATTCATTTGTAAAAATTCACATCTAAAAATATGTAGCACTGTCATTGACAATCTGTAAAACGCAATAACCACGGAGACAAGCAGGACAGAGAGAAAGGCGTTCACTCAGGAAGGTGGGAGCTGTGGGTGCCGCGTGGCGTTGGTGGGCACCCACCGAGGGGTTTTCAAGCTGGTCCGTGTCGATACTGCACTTCTTCCACAAGCAGCACCTTCCTCCTCGGACAGGGTTTAACGTTCTGAAATTGCCGGGTGTCTCCCAGCTGGTGTGCATGTTTCCTGCGCGGCGCTTCCTGTCCTCTGGAAAGCTGTAATTACACTGATGATGCCTCCTCCGTGTGTGTGTGTGTGGGGGGGGGGGGGGGGTGGCTTCTTAAAACTGGGAGAGTTGAGTACTAGCTGTGTGATTGGCTGTTAGTGATGGAACACCAAGCTTTTGTCTCCTCGGTAGGAGTTATAAAGAGGGGTCTGTATTAGGTCAAAATTAAATTGTTTATCGAACACTCTTGTGCAGTGTTGGGTCCATGGGGGTAGTTGGCAAATGCCAGGGCTCAAGGTTGGTGAAGTCCTCCCAAGTTCATGGGCACTTTGAGCGCCTTGTCTGCTTAGGACACCTGCTTGAGCCCGTCACTTGGTTGACAAGACTTACTCCACTGTCACCTGTCCACAGGCCTGTAGTCCCCGGAGCCAGAGGTTAGTAAACACATGAGAGCCAGTCCTAACCTTTACCTTGCGCTTAGAGTGTCCCCAGGGCTTCATTCGAACAGGCTTTCACCATTTACAAAGTTGTTGCACAAATATTCTCTCTTTTGATCCTTAAAATAACTCTATGAGGTAAGTAGAGGCAATATTCTCCACTTCATTTTTCAGAGGGGAGCAAACTAAAGCTCCTAAGATGTTAGATGAATGGACTAGAGTCACATGCTGGCCAGTGACCCGGGGAGAGAAGGTACCCACCCAGATGTGTCTGATGCCCAGCCCAGGGCCGCTCCCAGGATTCAATTCTGCAGAACTACTTTTCCCAAGTACGTCTCTGGGGCAACCCTGAGGCCTACGATCCCGGTCGGTTCTGGATAGATGAATGCATCAAGAGGAAGCAAGTGCATTCTGGAAAACAACTTCCACACCTTGTGAAGCTGGAGACCCGAATGGGACGCCTCATTCTCCATCACATGTGAGAAGACAGCCACAGCAGTGGTATCAGGCTCCAGCAAGCACACGGTGGTAGAGACACAGCTGATAAAACCAGTGCAATTCAGAGCAATCACAGTGAGAAACCCGGGGCCCCAGGGTGCTACCTGTGGGTTCAGGTGAGGCCGCAGCCCACCCTGCAGTCCTATAAGCACCAAAGTGTCCCTGGATCTGGGGTGGGCATTGGTGGGATAGTGCAGGAGACTCAAGGGGAAATTAGAATTCCTCCCTCTGAGAAAGTACCTGGAAAAAGGCAAACCTGTCAACTTGGTAGAACCTAAACCCTTTGGATATTTAAAGGCAAATCCAGGGGCCCACTTTCCTACTGTAGATTTGGGGGGTGTGCCTCCGAGTGAGCTTAAAAATCCTGATGGAACAGCCCACAAATCTTTCCCAGTGCGTGGTCGGGACTTCCGACATCCTTATGACCTGGTTAAAAAGTGGGAGTCAAAACGGAGTCTCTCTTCATCATCAGAATTGAAGATAAAGCCCTGGTTGGTTTGGCTCAGTGGGGATAGAGTGTCGGCCTGCGGACTGAGGGGTCCCGGGTTCAGTTCTGGCCAGGGGCACACGCCTGGGTTGCGGGCTCGGTCCCCAGTGTGGGGTGTGCGGGAGGCAGATCGATGATACTCTGTCATTGATGTTTCTGTCTCTCTCTCCCTCTCCTTTCCTCTCTGAAATCAATAAAAGTATATTAAAAAAAATTGAAGATAAAATCGAAACCGACATTCCCAGGAAAAAGAGAAGTCACGTACGCAGTATCCATAACATCCGATAGTCAGAAAAAACAAAAGTCCGCGCAACCCCCATCCGGAGTTGAATGGCGTCTCTGACGTTGGGTGTGTCTCTCATCCCGAGAGAAGAGATGCTCTGTGTGCTGATGGGACCGTGTGACGCTGAGGGACAGACTTGAGCTGTGGTGGGGACCACATTCCGCAGAACCTAAGGACATGCAGAGACATCTACAACCACCAGGCCTGCTGCGGGGTTAACAGGCTCCCCCTCCCGGCCACGAGGGAGGAACCCAGAGGCAGGGAAGGGATTGGGCAGAGCAGGGCTTTCTCGGGGGGCGGTCTGGCCCCAGAGAAGAGCTTCCAGGTCTCATCCGGGGTTTACACCAGCTGGAATCCCTAGGGTTTTAACTGGAGTGACCTTTTCAATGTGTGATCTGTTTCACGCATCTGCCCTTCTTATGAGCCATGGAATTTCCACGGGAAGGACTAAGGACTGGTCCCAGTGATGGGAAAGGCCTTTAGGACTCGCTCAGAGGTAGCAGATGTCTCTTGAGGTTTTTCTGGGTATTGAAGAGAATTTCTAGCCAAGCGTGTAGCCCTCGTTGGACCCTGAGTTTGTTACGAGTTGGTAGAGAGAGAAACAAGAACCAGCATTCACCCCTGAAGGAAAAATGGCCTGCCACAGAGGGAGGGGCTGGCGGCTGGAAAGAAAGGCCACGCAGTTTTCTCAGGGAGTCGCCTGCTCCCCCTCCCCCTCTTCCAAAAGATCAGAGCCTCCCTCTGGAAAAGCCGCGAGGGCAGTCATGACATTCCACAGTCCGTCTGCAGCTCAGGCTGCTAGGAGAGCCAGAGATGTCAGTGAGACCCCCGTAGTGCTGCTGGTCAAGGGAAAGTGGCTCCCCAGAGAGAAGACGGGGGCGGGGGCTGCAGGGCACCTGGGGCTGTGTGTGCTTGGCAGACAGGTGCATGCCTGGCTCCCACCTCTGTACCGCCTACTGCCAGGCAGCTTTCAACCTCACCGCTGACCAGTGTCAGGCAGCCTGGGTGGGTGCCCCCAGAGGCTGGTGTAAACCAGAGTGGCCAGCCTGGTGAGTGGCCCAGAGCACCCAGCGGCGAGGTGATGCAGCCTTTGCAAGAACTTTGCAGACAGCACAATAAAATGGGTAACCACAGCCCGATGAGCAAAGACAATAAAATCACAGAAAGATCGCTACTTGGAAAGATCAAATTCTCCTTTGCGGTTCAGCTTTCATTTTGCGTCTGGCAGATTCAACGTAATACTGGCTTTGTGAGCAGCTGCTGAGCCCTGATTTAATTATGCATGCGATAACGTATACTTACTACTTGTAATGCTAAATTTAAGTAATTTAGAAATAGTGTTGCATGCTGGACAAGCAATTCATTGTACAAGTGTAACTCACCTGGTGAGGGAAAGGACAGGTAGATAAAACACGTGGGCTATTTCAACTCTGTACTTGAGCTAGACTACTGTCCACAGGGCAGTAGGTCTATGGTCACGCCTAGGATTTACTCATCCACAATTTTCTCAAAGAAACGAGGCAGAAGGGAGGCAGGGAGGAGAGAAACCAACTTTATAGCAAATTCTTATATAAGACCTCCTCCCTCCACACACACACACACCACTGAGCCTGGTCAGTTACCCCCCCCTCCACATACACACCCACCACTGAGCCTGGTCAGCTACCACACCCCCTTCACACCCCCACCACTGAGCCTGGTCAGTTACCACACCCCCTTCACACACACACCCTCCACTGAGCCTGGTCAGCTACCACACCCCCTTCACCTCCCCCACCACTGAGCCTGCTCAGTTACCCCCCTCCACACACACACCCACCACTGAGCCTGCTCAATTACCCCCCCTCCACACACACACCCACCACTGAGCCTGCTCAGTTACCCCCCCTCCACACACACACCCACCACTGAGCTGCTCAGTTACCCCCTCCCCCCCATACACACCCACCAGTGAGCCTGGTCGGTTATCCCCCCTCCACACCCACACCCACCACTGAGCCTGGTCGGTTACCCCCCCCTCCACATACACACCCACCACTGAGCCTGCTCAATTACCCCCCCTCCACACACACACCCACCACTGAGCCTGCTCAGTTACCCCCCCTCCACACACACACCCACCACTGAGCTGCTCAGTTACCCCCTCCCCCCCACACACACCCACCACTGAGCCTGCTCAGTTACCCCCCTCCACATACACACCCTCCACTGAGCTGCTCAGTTACCTTGCTCCAGTTTCCCACTTTCCAGCCGGCGCAGGGACGGAGGTGGCATCTCTTGGCGGGGTCGGGCCTCTGAAGGGCCGCACAGTCGGAATCCACCCGGGTGCTGCACTCCACGCGGCGCCAGTAGGCCCCCAGGCCGCACGTGGTGGAGCACTGGCAGGGACAGAACACAGAGGCTGAGCCGGCTTCCTCGGACACACCCACGGCACCTGCTGTCGGAGTTCCGTCTCGCTGCTCACTAAGACCGCCAGCAATCTGAAAAACTGCCTGCACTGGGCCCGGCCCCGGGCAAATGGCTGCAGCTTGGCTGGCAGGGCCCAGGCACCAGGAATTTAAATACTTTCCATTCTAATAAACAGCCACGGTTGAGAATCCCTGGTTGATATGCGGGAGGACAAGCCAGTGCAAAAAAAACAGGGGACATTTGTAATGCTTTCAACAATAAAGTTTAAAAAAGAAGGTTTGCTGGCTGAAGGGCCACCTGCCGCATTTCGTGCCAGTGCTGTTCCAGGGGACGACAGGCCCATGCACCTGCCTCCCCCCTCACCTCTGCACCTCACCGCTTACACCACCACAACCACGTTATCTCAGCCAGCTCCCCGTCACACACTGTGCTGTCAAAGGGCATTGCTATAAAGAAACCCAGGCTTGGGAAGCCGGCTGGCCCCAGGAGCAAGACTAGGATTTTCTGCTTCTAACCCGCAGGATAATATTGCTACAGCAGCTTCTCAGCAGAGAGTGGCCGTGGGAGTCACCGGGACACGCTGTGACAGGCAGGTTCTGACTCAGGAGGTCTGGAGGGGCTGGAGAGGATGCAGTTCTAACCGGCTGCCGGGGGTGCAGGTGCTGTGGGTCCTTAGACCACAGACCACACGTGGAGTTAGAAAGATGCTACGACATGATGCTTTTCATTCCTTGACCCGATGGTGGGGAATAAATCAATCACCGTTTGCCACACGCATAGTCCATTCCTCACAAGATGTTTTAATTTGTTTATAACTCTTAAACAGCTCAGGGTTAGCATGGGGGCACCTTGAAAACTGCACAAACATTCCCCCTATAATTTCTTGTATTCTACGTGCCTGGTGCTTTCACATGGTTGCTTTGACTTGCATGCCCTCTTCCCTGCCCATCCACAGAAGGCGGGCTGTTTCTGGGCATGTGAAACGCAGCTCTGGGCTAATAAAGAAAAGGGGTGGGAGTTCCACCTATGACATTCTGGGAAGTTTCTTTTGATGAGTTATAAATAAAAACCAGCCTTACATTAATTTTTCACCCTCCATATAATTCCATGTTTCACTCTGTGCGACTTCTTGGGTTAGAACACATATATGACAGATAAATTCACTGCAGAATCATAGCAAGGGCAGAGTAGAAAACAGCCTAGTTCCGTGGTCAGCAAACTGTGGCTGCTCGCGAGCCACATGCGGCTCTTTGGCCCCTCGAGTGTGGCTCTTCCACAAAATACCACGGCCTGGGCAAGCCTATTTTGAAGAAGTGGCATTAGAACAGGGGTCCTCAAACTTTTTAAACAGGGGGCCAGTTCACTGTCCCTCAGACCGTTGGAGGGCCGGACTATAGTTTAAAAAAAACTATGAACAAATTCCTATGCACACTGCACATATCTTATTTTGAAGTAAAAAAACACAACAGCAAAAACACCTGCATGTGGCCCCCGGGCCGTAGTTTGAGGACGCCTGCATTAGAAGAAGTTTAAATTTAAAAAATTTGGCTCTCGAAAGAAATTTCAATCGTTGTGCTGTTGATATTTGGCTCTGTGGACTAATGAGTTTGCCGACCACTGGCCTAGGTCATCAATGTTTCCAATAGGCTCATGGAGCTCATCTCTCCTCCTCCTTCAAGTTGTTTGGGATTTGGTTTGTATCTCTCAAGTTCCTAGCACTTTCTCCCCTGAACTAGACTACGTGTCTATAACAGAGACAATGACAGCTGAAGTGCACTGAGCACTGACCACCAGCGAGCCCTCGTTCACACCATGCGCTTTGCAATGGGACTTTGCAGCTCCTCCCGGCCGGCGGTGGAATATAGTGACTTTGGCGGATAAAATGCAGTGGGTGATGTTGTGCCAGTTCTCAAGGGGCCTGGCTGGTCTCAGCCCTCTCTCTTGGACCCCATCTCCGCCATGGGAATAAGGCTAGTCTGCTGTGGGATGAGAGATCATGTGGAACAGAGCAGGGTGACCCGGCCAAGGCCATCCCAGTGCGGCCAGCTTCATCCAACGCTCCAGCAGATGCATGACCAGCCACGCTGAGATCAGCTAAACTCGGCCCAGACAGCACAACCTCCCAGCTGACCCACAGACTCGTGGACAAACATAAATGTTTACTGAGGGGTTGTGGTTGTTTGCTATTTAGCGTTACTATGGCAATGGACAGTTCTGGGGTAAACATTTTGTTTCCTAAGCTGCTGAAACACAGTAGGCCCCACGCCTGGTCATGAAGGAAGCTCCCGCCAAGTGTGTCGGGTTGGAAAACTGCGCTCTGGGCCGGTTCCCTTTCCCGGCCAAGCTCCCTGGAAGTAGTAGCGCTCAATGGCTCCTGCGAGGTTGATAAATTTTTGGTGAACTATAATGCATTCCAAAAGACAGTTTACTTCTGTCAAAGTCAAATGGTTACATTTGAGATGGAATTAATTCTGTGTATCTTGATTAGAATATAATCAAAATGTGTCAATTAACTGCTGGGCTCCAACAGTCATAAGGTTGAATGTGCACTTTTATTTATTTGGAGACAGTAATTTCTCATAGAATCGATGAACATTTATCAGTTATCACATATTAACCTTTTGTACTCGGATGTCGAGTGTGACTCGACACGGTTAGCATCGGTAGCAGCTCGTATGTCGAGCCACACTCGACACGTAGTTTCACCGCGGGGGGGGGGGGGGGAGGGGGATTTTTGTCTATTTTTCCAGTATCTTTTCTTGTTTTCATTAGCATGAAAGGACAAGTAAAATGTAAATGCCGTCTCAACTGATGCCACCACCTAAGCTTATCTTTTGCATAGGCAGCAATCTTGAGTAGGAGGGTCCAAGGCATGAGTCGTTGCATCATGCCTTTTTGAGCTTGCATCATCTTCCTTGGTAAAGAACCTTCCTTATCTTTTCGTCTCCTAGGTTTGTTTAGGTTTCTATTAGCATATCACAGATGTCATGACACAGGGTTTAGTTGGATGATTGGTTTGCCCCCTAGCAGTCGCACGTTCTGAGTGAATTTAAACATGTGAATGTAAACCAGGTCTTCATGTGGGTGAATGTTTCAAAAAATATCACACCATGAAAAATTATAGAGATTAAAATTACTCTTTGAATGTATCAATAATTTGAAATATAAAAAAATCCAAATAAATAAGTTTGTATGAAAAGAAACTCCAGTTTTTTATTCTACTGCCGTGCTTTGTAAAATCTGGGGCATTTAAAAAATTAAATCCCGAGTAGAATAAAGGAATCGAGAAAAAAACAAGCGAGTGCAAAGGGTTAAGTATCTTCAGGACAAAAGCATTAGAACACATTTAAATTTAATAATTCCACAACTGCTTTGGGCTGCGGGGGTCGGGTTAAAAGACGAGAGGATGGGAAAGAAACTAATTTCTGGCCATCCTAATGCTACTTTTAAACGAAGCTTTTGTATTAGCTTGTGGCCTGAGAAGGGCTTGTCCTTTCTCATTCGCAGCCCCACTGTGGGGGCTCTTCCATCTGAGGACTGTGATCGTTTACCGAAGGGTCTCCCCTTCGGACTGCAACTTGGCATCTCCCTCCACCTCAATATAAACGCCGTTCTCCCCAAAGTCACCAGTGACCTGCTAAGTGCAAAATCCACTAGGCCCACTGTCAGCCCTTACGTTCCTAGACATCCATGTACCATTTCTCTTGGCTTATGTCTTAAATAGTAGACTGTTCCTCACTAGCCTTCCACATGGGATCTCTTTGTTAGCCAGGTCCCATGCCTGGCCCACCCTTCCTTGCATCCTACGGGTTAATGGGTGACCTCCTTCCCTCTCAAGGTCCTAACTTTTACCTACTGGTCTTAACTACCAAGTCTCATCTCCAGTGCTCACCTCTCCCAACAGCCTCAGACTCATAAACATCTACTGGTTATCACCCGGATATCCCAGGGTACCACCAATTTAACTTTATCCGTAACTTCACTCATCTCCTCTCCTTGTCTCTGCTAACACTCACTCCTTCTCTATAATGTGCGGTATCTCCATTTATAGGAGCACGGCCCAACAGACACCCAAGATTTATTCCAATGGAATAGTCATGGCAGAGTCCTCTCCTCCTCTCTCCTTCCAAACCCCACATCCATTATTCACAAAGCCCTGTGGCTGTTGAGTCCTAAAGGTATTTTGAAGTTATCTTCCCCTCATCAACCTGAGCATTCTTGTCCTAGGTCTCACACCTCATCTAGGCCACTGCAGTAACCTCTCAACAAGTCAAATCCCTCATCCTCACTGCTTCCAGAATGAGCTTCCTAAAACACATATGGCCATATCATCCGGTGGCACAGACTGCGAGGTAGTCATTATAAACGGTCTTCTCTTCTTCCTGGGCACACAGTTAGATTACGTTTCTCAGCTGCCTTGCAGTTTGGTGTGGTCGTAGGACCGAGTTCTAGACAACAGAGTGTGAGCAGAAAGAATGGGTGCCCCCTCCAGGCCTGGCTTATAACCACCCACAGGGATGCCTCTCTGCTCTCTTTTCCCTTTCTGAGACTAGGAGGGTGACCCCCGGCAAATTTGCTGAGCCATTGGCAGCCTGCATTCCAAAATGACAGCATGGATCAGAGCATCATTCTCTGCAGCCACCATTGCAGACCTGGGATTACCTTGCATTATGATGTGAGAGAGAAATCAACCTCTGTTTTAGCCAACCACAACTTGTAATGAATGCTCTGTTTGTTACAACAGCCTAGCCTCGTGTGTGTGTGTGTGTGTGTGTGTGTGTGTGTGTGTGTGTGAGTTCTAATTACAAATACACATTGTACATATATCACACTTCAATTACTCTGACATCAACCCTATAGCTATGCCTTTTATCTGCTTCTCTTTCAGATCCTGTTTGACCAGGCTGTATTCTTTTCAAGGACCACAGGGTCTTTGATTGTAGGTGCTTTCAGACTACATCTCCATGAACTAATTAACAAAATACTACAAATTAACTAGGAGCCTCAGTTTCCATAATGTGTTCTCTTGGTCTTTGAGTCTGCAGAGGCCATACACGGTCCAGACTGCTTTGATGGATGTAAGGCAACAACCTGTTTATCTGTCCTTTAAGGATGCCCCATGTTTTTGGGAGGGAAAATACGTTTTGAGGGTGCTACGGTGCTACTTTCAAGTGCATCCTTTCAAGGACATCACTCACAAAACCTAAACAGATCAATTTTATTTCTAGGCTGAACCCACTGGATTTGTGAGCTCAAAAGTAACCATAGAGCCCTCAATCTTACTTTAAAACACTTTGTGGTGAACTTTGTGAGTTTCTCATCTGTTTACCCAGGGTCACCACTTACTTGGCATGATTTGTATGTCATGTGACTAAAGAAGAAACCACTAGAGCAGAAGGCAGAGAGAGTGGTGATGTTTTCTGATTTGCAAAGTGATGGGTCAGAGGCAGTGAAGGCTGTCCTCTTGGGTTCAAATCCCTGCTCCGTCACTCAGGGGTGGGTGATACAGGCCAGCTACTCAACATCTCTCAGCTCAGCTTCCTCATCTCTAACATGGGAAAATATGATCAATCTCCTTGCTCTGTGGTGAGGATTAAATGAGGGAATTCGTGTTAATTAGCACAAAATCATGCTACTTCAGCATGGGACATGCTTTAGAAATGCTCACTGTCAACATCCTCCTCACTAGAGCCCATTAGAACTTTGCTAATGGAAAGAAATCAGAGTAAAATGTTGGGAATCTCCATACTCTGAGCATGAAAATCTCTTTTCCTCCAGAACCTGTATTTTTCACATGCACGTGGAGATGGTACGATGCCGCTCCACGGACAGGAAATGCGATAGTTACTTAAGAAATCAAACACAAATCAACATGCAAAGAGTTCAAATGTAAACAGAAAATGTTGAAAGTCTGAATTTACCTGTTTATTACTAATATAGTCAATTCTATGACCCAAAATGATGATTATTTCATACCAACCCATTTATACAGCTAGTTGTCAATTGGTGCTGAAATTCACTAGAGACAGTAGAGTAGAATAGAAAAAAGTTAGAAGATTCATCATCCAAAGGACACGTGTGTCCTTAAACAAGTCAGTGAACCACGGACTATCTTAGTTTCCCTATTTATAAATTGCTATCAATCAGACCCTACATGCTCCTCAGGGCTGTCAAAGGGAAAAAATAAAAGATTACATATGAAAGGGTTTGGAAATTAACATGCTTTATAAATTAAAGGTCTGTTTTTTTAATATTAGCTATTATTACTTCACTTCCTCTTAGCTACAAACACGAGCCATGAAATGTCATAAAAATGCTGACTAGTTTGAACAAGCGGTTATTTTGCCACAAAGTCCCCCTTTGAGTTGTCAAATCACTTTTAACAAGTACATATTCTGTGCATTTGAAATTAAAATGGGTGAGAAAGGATTTTGATGCCACCAAGGACTGAATCGGTTCTAGAAATGGAAAAACAAATGTCATACGCCAAATTCCTGCACCCTGACAATGGGGACCAGCATTTTTTCATCATATGTTTTTTTCTCCCTCCATATTCTAATTCTTGTAACAATTTCACATGATCTTTTTGAATACAAGCAAACACACCCACAAGAAAGAAAGTAATTGATACAGTGAGCTACAGACTTCTTTAAAGAATGGTGCTAGAATTCCATTCTAATTGTTCTTACTTGATGGGTTGAGAGTAGGGTCTCAAACGTTAGCTTTCTGAATGAAACGTGCCCTTTCCGCCCTTTCAGTTGGCCTTCATCACAGGATGACCACAGCTCACAGCTGGAGGGACCCTGAGGTAACCTACACTGGCTCATTGTCCTGCAAATGAGAAGCAGGCTCAGTGGGAGGCCCCGCTCCCCACTATCACACAGCTGGCTGACCAGACCTCCTGACGTGGTTCCAGATTCTTTTCACTGTATCTCACCACATCTGTTCTCTTCCCTGGAGGTTTTTTTTTTTTTTTTCATTTTTGGAATTAGGGAAGTAAAGAGGGGGGTGAGGGCATAAACCTGATTGCTTCATGCTTACTCCACACTAGACTGCATTTCAGACAAGCCCATTTTGAAACTTGCACAAGAATGCATCAGCCCTAACTATTTTCCAGAGAGAAATGGGCATGCGGTAAGAAATGGAACTCCTGCCCTAGCCGGTTTGGCTCAGTGGATAGAGCGTCGGCCTACGGACTGAAGGGTCCCAGGTTCGATTCCGGTCAAGGGCATGTATCTTGGTTGCGGGCACATCCCCAGTGGGGAGTGTGCAGGAGGCAGCTGATTGATGTTTCTCTCTTATCAATGTTTCTAACTCTCTATCCCTCTCCCTTCCTCTCTGTAAAAAAAAATTAATAAAATATCAATAAAATATATTTTAAAAAAAGAAAAAGAAATGGAACTCCTACCTCACTCCAGTTTCCGACGACCCAGTGCGCAGGGCTGCGGTCCGGGCGCTGCTGGTAGCTGGAGGCATTCAGCAGGAAGCCCTCGGCCATCAGACTGGCTGCGTCGTCCTCGGTGAGGACGGGCCCCGGGCTCTGTGTGGGGTTCATGCTGCTGGGCAGTTGGGGGGCGCTGTGGCTTACTGACTTTTCCGAGGGTGCTGGCGGGTGGCCTCCCCCCAGAGGGAGTGACGTGGTAGCTGGCTTTCCAGGGCCCACCCCCTCAGCTCTGGGTGTCCCGGTTTTGAGAGCAGCAGGTCCCTGGCTGGGCGGCAGTCCTGTCACTGTGCTGACGGGTGGCCACAAGGATGCCCCCCACAGAGAAGGCGTTGGCGGAGCTGCAAGGGGCACGTCTGTGCTTCTTTCCGCGGAAGCACCCTGCCCGGGGGCCGCCGTCTGGGCCCACAGGACAGAGCTGCTGGCGGTCCTGTCCTCAGGGGGCTCGCTGCCTGCCCCCGAGCCGCTGGGGCTCTCGGTGTCCGGCTCCCCGTCCAGGGTGCTGGAGGGTGGGGGCACCTGCCGGGCCCCGGGGCTGCTGGGCGGTGCCCCGTCAGAGCCGCTCACGGTGGTGGCTAGAAGGCCCCCCTCGGAGGTGGGCCCAGGCTCTGAATGGGGGGCACTCTCTCCCTGTGGCTGGCTGCTCGGCGGCCAGGCCGTGAGGACGGGCTGGGAGGCAGCCCCAGTGGGAATTGCATCAGGGGTATCCAGCTCGGTGTGGATGGAGCTGTTTTGCCATCGTGTCCCTCCCAGGTCTTGTTCCCGGGCGGCTGTGGTGGGACGAGGGCTGCTGGCGGCCCCGGTGCTGGTGGCCGTGGTGCTGGTGGCCGTGGTGCTGGTGGCCCCGGTGCTGGTGGCCGTGGTGCTGGTGGCCCTGGCCCCGGGCCCCGTGGGTGTGGGCGGCGATCTGGGGCCGGCTGGGGGCGGGATGGGCTGCCGGGGGCCATGCCCAGAGGTTGGCGGCCTTCTCCCGCTGGGCACGGAGCCTCGGCCGGGGGCCAGGAACCTGCGGCTGGACGGGCACTGCTGGAGGCCGCACAGGGCCCGGCTGTTGGGCTTCCTCGTCGCGTCGCAAGGCTCGTCGTGGTTCTTGGCGCAGGTGACACTGCGCGTCCGCACGCCGCCGCCGCAGGACACAGAGCACTGCAAGAGAGGGACAGCGGTCAGGGTGCCCTGGGTCTCACTGCAAGAGAGGGACAGCGGTGAGGGGGGGCCTGGGTCTCACTGCAAGAGAGGGACAGCGGTCAGGGGGCGCCTGGGTCTCACTGCAAGAGACGGACAGTGGTTGGGGGGCCTGGGTCTCACTGCAAGAGACGGACAGCGGTCAGGGGGGCCCTGGGTCTCACTGCAAGAGAGGGACAGCAGTCAGGGGGGCCCTGGGTCTCACTGCAAGAGACGGACAGCGGTCAGGGGGGCCCTGGGTCTCACTGCAAGAGAGGGACAGCGGTCAGCGGGCCCTGGGTCTCACTGCAAGAGAGGGACAGCGGTCAGGGGGGCCCTGGGTCTCACTGCAAGAGAGAGACAGCGGTCAGGGGGGCCCTGGGTCTCACTGCAAGAGAGGGACAGCGGTCAGGGGGGGCCCTGGGTCTCACCCTCATGCTGAGGACAGACAGAAACACACTGCATGGCTCAAATGGTCACACCTCGCCTCTCTGTTTGTTTTGCGTGGATACGCCTTCAGGTCCCCATGGAACTATGTATCTTCTGGAGACCATCTGAGGCTCAGAACCAACCATTTACCCTCCACAAGCGGAAAACACAAACCATGAGGGTGTAAATGAAGTCTCCCTGGGCTTTGAGTGTTGGACAGTGGATTCACAAAGAGTGCAAACATTTAAATAAGCCACCTAGTCTTTTAAAGAGATATTGCTTTCATAATATCTCTCCTAGGGTTTTGATGCTATTAAATGAATATAAAATGCTTACACATTCTCTGGAATCCATGAAGTTGTTTCTAATGAACCTTCCCCTTGCTATGTAGGGAATACCCATTGTAACTCCCATAGTCTCACCCACAAGCTCCATTTCCACTCTCCTGTGTCAGGTAGAATCCTATGAAAAGCTAGACATACTCACACCTGTATGTAGATCCAGGACCTTTTCTGCCATTTAAGGTGGGTAGTTAATCAAAGGTGGGAGCGACCCTTTACAAAGTGTTCGGTGAGCCCTGTAGCACGGTATTAATCTATATGGGGTCATGGCAGCGACCCCACTCCCCGCCTCAGTGTTCCCTCCACGTTCTGCAGGGCACTCCAATCCTGGCTCTGTGCTGGGAGGCTGTGTGACCTTTGAAAAGTTTCTATGCCCGAGTTTCTTCACCTGCACAATGGGGCTTAATAAGCCATTGTGAGGTACTGTCCATGCCCGATATGTATTTGCTATTAATATGTAATTAAATACTGATTGCCGATTTGGCAGGGTCCTTTCGTTACTATGAAAGCAATGCATTAGTCCCCCCTCCACACTTTTTTTAGGTTTATCACATTTGTGTGGCCCCTTAGCCCTGTGCTTACAGTGCTCTGTGCATAAAAGGGTCCTGAGTTTGGCTACTGATTTATGGCCCCCAAGTGAAGGAGGTCACAGATCAACTCCATCAGGATATTTGAGTGCCATTGACCCGATAGGCTTGTAAAATCAGAGTAGCATATTGCCTTCTTGCCTGATAATAAAATTACCATTTAGTAAACAATTGCTATTTGCCAGGCACTATGTGAAGGGCTACATGGATTATCTTTAAGCCTTACACTAACCCTGTCTTTCTAAGTGAGAAAAGGCAGAGAGAGGTTTAACACTAGCTCAAGGTCATACAATGAAGGCTTGCCAGGGCTGGAAAATCTAGAAACACTGCTATCCCACTAAAATCCATTAGTCTAACTGCCAGGAGAAATAGGGGACTCAATGAACTAATATCCACCTCATGGAGTTATTTTACACGTGAAATGAGACACACTATGTAGTATAGAGAACACTCAACAAACGATGGATGACATTATTGCTATTTCCATCGATTCACTTTACTTACAAATAATTATATGAGTAGAGCTTACTGTGTGCCTGGCACTGTTCTAGTAAGAACTTAGAAATATTCATTTATTTAATCCTCATAACGTCCCTTGAGGCTAAGTACCACACCTCTCCACATTTTGTGGACGCAGAAAACAAGCCACAGAAGGAACAATACAAGCCACAGAAGGAACCACAAAGAGGTTACCTAGCCAGTAAGTGGCCAAGCCAGGCTTTGAGCCCAGGGACTCATGTCCCAGAGACCATGTCCTTCACCACTAGACCGGCTGCCTCTCACAGGCTGGTCCCTAGAGTGGTGTCCCTAGTGAACATGGAGCCACAGAAACTTTGATATGTTATCTTTGTTTACAACATAAAGAGCCCCCTTCTTTATCCTTCTAGCCAGAAAGTAAGTTGGGCAAAACCAGGAGACGAGTCTTGCTGAAACTTGAGATTGGGAGTAGAACCTGAGCTTGGAGGAGGAGGGGCTGGCCACAGGGGGCAGACAAGCCCTCCCTGGGAGAAGCCTCTTGCTCTCACTAGGTCTCCGCTCTGACCACGGACTCGGCTGAGCCCGCCCTTCTCTCCTCGCTTGGGCTGGTAGATCTGCCTTGACTGAGAAGAGCTTCTCATCAATTTGCCTTTCCTCCTTCTTCCCACCTTGGTCAGTCCAGGAGGACCATTCTGTAGGAGTCCCGGAGCCTCACGGTTCATGGGTCTTTTGGCCCAGTCACATGAGAGCTTTAGACTCATCCAGGGCAACCCGAAAGGCCCAATGCAGACCAAAATGAGCAGGCATTTCTTGCCCATTACCCTGTTTGAATTAAGGTCAATCGCAAGACAAAATCCAAACCATGAACACTATGTATATATAGCAAGAATCACTATGTTTTCTCTCTTAAAAAAGTAGCTGATCAGAGTTAGAATGTCAGACATTTCATTGTATTCCGGCAAACAGAATATTTGAGAAGTTGAGGGCGAATGTATACAGCCATTAGCAAGATGGCAGAGGGAAGAAAGGAAGACCCATTTGATGAGTATTTTGATTCCGATTTAACTACAGGCACCTGTGCTGGCAATATCTGAACGAAGGCAGCGGCTCAGCCTTTCTGCTCTGCTCCGTCAAGTGCAAGCTAGACACTGCATTCCCTGTCTGCTAACAATACACCGGCGCGGGCCTGTATCTGGAACAACAGACACAAGTACTTGTCACCTCCTGCCAACGTGTTGGTCCTTTGCTCCAATTAAGTCACGTCATTTTGCTCCCCACAAACAGGAACACAATAAAAAGAACTCCTCAGCCAAACATGTAATTGCAGTTCTTCTAAAAAGCATTAGGACTCCGGCAATTAGTAAATTCTACATGCCAAAAATTAACTGCTTCTGATGCAGCCAAAACATTTTTGGTAAACAGATTTAATGGGCCAGCCGCAGTACCCCATTCAGCCTTATTTCAACAACAGTGTAATTTACAACACTGGCTCTCCTTGTACCCTCCTGGGAATAGCAGGGGGAATGTTCTGGACTATTGCTGATATGGCCACATGAATCAGTGCTGCTCTCGGCAGTACACCTGTATTAGTTTGGAGGTACATTTTCTTTACATGTATACCTCTGTCTTTTCTTTTTGTCCTAGCTCTCCGTTTGATAGGAAGTTCTTACAGTACAGGGACCATACTTTCCATTTAAAAAAATTCCGGCTAAATGACCAAGAACGCATTCTGGACAGGATTAGAAGCTAAATAAGTCCAAGCTGTGACTGTGAGCTAATGAAATCGAGTTTTGGAAATAAGGTCATCAAAGTGGCTGTATTCAGAGGAGTTTGTGTTCAATTAGTTATCTTCAGGGGTGGCAATGTTGCTCACACAAATTTTCAAAGTCCTCTTCATTAAACACTTCCAGAGTAACTTTATACGTGATTAAAATTAGTCTCATTTACTTATAATAAAATATAACTTTTTAAACAAAAAAAGGTTTTATCTGAATTGGTCACATTACTCCCTTACCCATCAAACTTAGTTCCAATTGATTTTCTAATTGATTCTCCTGAACCCAATGTTTTCCATTTCTCGGAAGGTGAGTTCTAAGAAGAGTTCCTCAGACATTCTGGCCAATGGGAGCATTCCTGTGGAAAGCGTGTGGCTCCCCAAGGAAGCGTATGGAAGGCAGCATCCCTGGATAAACTCTGCCCTGCTGGTTTTTAAAAAGCATTTGTTTTCTGTCACTCCTTAGGTCGTTGACTGAAATGTGCATAAGGAAGCAGAGTGGAGCCCCAGACTCCAGGGCCCTGGGAGCTAAAGGGGTCCTTTTCCATCACAGACCCTGTGCGCATGAGCCTGGGTGTTACCAGGGGCCATGGTGACTCAAGGGCAACGGAAGCTGGAAGTTTTCATGACCGAGCCCACTGATTTCTAGTTACATGCAGAGAATTAAGTCAAATTAACGTTGGGGAAACGCACCACTTATTTGAATGCATGTGGCGAATAACAGCGGCCATCCTAAACCTGGGTCAGGCCTGGCCTTGCCACGTGCCGGAAAGATGGGTGTTTGAGAGGCACCGCCTGTCACCCCACCATCAGAGCAACACTCCTTGGTTTCACTTTACTGGAGTAGCTCTAGGGACACGTAAGCATGGTCAGTGTCTCACACACTGGCTCTCGGGGTGGGTGGGAGCCCTGACATGCTGCCAGTGGTTTAACAACAGGCCGACAAAGCCCTGATGATTTATCACTGAGCTGCGTGAGCCTGTGAAGCAGGGCCCAGCTCTTCCCCCGCAGGTGTTTGACCACTGGACAAGGGAGAAGAAGATCCTGTAAGAACAGGAAACAAGCAAATGGAATCCTGGGCAGTAGGGAATGCAGCAAATGGAATCCTGGGCAGTGGGGAATGCAGGAGACGGGCCAGAGGTGCGACGCTGGCCACTGCACCTTTTCTCTAGGGTCACTTGGATTGACGAGGAATGGGAGGGGCTGGTGAGGATGCGGCATAGATAATGCCAGTCTCCCTTTGGACCCCTGGGCTCACCTCACTCCAGTTGCCTACGGTCCAGTCCGATGGGCACAAGATGTCCCTGTTGCAGGACACAAGGGCCTTGGGCTTCAGCAGGTGCAGGCAGTCTGTAGCCGGCAGAGCCTGCTCATCAGAGCCCATGGTCTGGATACACAGCACTGTTCGCGTCTTCTCTCCGTGCGGCCCACACGTCGCCGAACACGCTTCCCACTCCCCTGCCCACCACCTGCAGACACACATGGACATGTGAGAGAAGATCACCAAAACCCCCGTTACATTATTCTTAAAACAAGCAGGTTAACTTAATTCCTTTTCTTTAATCCCTTCTGAATCTGCATGCATGACTTAAGTTTAGAGTCAGATTTTTCTGCTTGTTTATGTCATTTTCATTGTGTTTTGATGTGTGAGAAATACTGTACATTTGGGTAGATTTGGGGGTTCTGGCCTTAGCACGAGCACTTGTCCGTTCTGAGGTCCTGGGCAGCAGCATTATGTGGTTGTACTGCTCAGCAGATGGATCTGGGTTCAAATCCAGACTCTGCCCCTTGTAGGTAATGGCGTGGTTTCCAAGCTTTGGCGCTTCTGTGACCTGGTGGAGGGATCTGCTCCACCCTTCCCCAGCTTTTACATCATGCCTGCCTTAAGTCGCCTCTATTAGTTTCTGTAACAAATCACCACAAACTTGGCAGTTAAAACAACAGAAATCTAGTTTTTTATAGTTCTGGGGGACAGACATCCAAAGTCAGTATTACTGGCATGAAATTGAAGTGTAGGCAGGGAGGCACTCTCTCCAGATGCTCTGGGGAAGGCCTGCTCCCGGCCTCTTTCAGTCTGGGTGGCTGCCAGCATTCCTTGGCTTGTAGCCCCTCATGCCGATCTTTAAGGCTAGTATCTTAGCGTCTTTCAAATCTCTCTCTGCTCCACCTTTGCATCGCCTTCTCCTGTGTGTGTGTTTGTGTGTGTGTGTGTGTGTGTGTGAATTTTCCCTCTGCCTCTCCCTTATAAGAACACTTGTGATGACATTTAGGGCCCAAGTGGATAATCCAGGATAATCTCTTCATTTCAAGACTCTTGATCACATCTGCAAAGATCCTTTTTCCAAGTTTGCGGCTGCGGGAACAGGACGTGGCTGTCTTTGACCTAGTTTTCAGCCACCACATTCAGGGCCAATGTCCAGTCCCGAGAGCTGGGTTAGTGACGAGTTCCTTTGTCAAAGCCGCTCCTCTGTGTCTGCAGGGGTTCGGCCTTGGCTCATTTTCTGCCCACCAGCCTCTGCACTCTTGCCCAATAGCCATCTCCTTCGAACTCTGCCTGTATCTTATTATAGGGTTATCTCCAACCAGAAAGTTCTGGAAATTGGAGGGCAGAGGTAGGAAGAAATAACCACCCTTGTGGAAAGGGAATTCTGGAAAGAGTGAAGCCCAGTTGTAGCTACAGGCGAATAAGAAAATGTCAGATACAGACTGATGTCTGTTATAAAACAGGACATCATCTGATACCCAATCCACAACGTCTGATACCCATCGTTTTTAGGTACCCAGCCTTGGCCTTAGCACGGGAGTGTGTGCATCAGATGTTTTGGCTCCCACCACACTAGCACAGTGCTTGCTTCGCTTCAGACCCAGCCCAGGAGAGAGGAGGGGTGCCAGCCTCTCTGTGGGGGCGTCTGCTGCTCGCAGACCTGCTGCGGGCTTTGGAGCCTTGGATTCAAACCTCTGCCATCTCCCAGCTGCACGATGTGCGTGAGGCAATGAACTTTCCTTCCTCTGTCAAACTGGCACAACAACGGTTACTCTCCAAGTAACTGAGAACAATAACGAGAACATATTAGGCATCTCTAAAACGTTGCCAAGAGTGAAGGAGGCACTTAAAACACCCCTACTGTTTACTTCTCTTCCACTTTCACAATTGCTGTTTCAACACTAAGCAATTCTGACACCAGCTGTTTGGAGTTCAGGACTCAGTCCCACCGGACTGCCCACGCCCTGCCCTTCAGACACCCATGGCAAGTCCATGTTGTCCCCTGCACTTCCGACCTACTGGCTAGAAATAGAGGGTTCCCATGACCTCCTCCTCGGCTCCGGTAATTTGCCAGAGTGGCTCACAGAGCTCAGGAAACATCTGATTTGCTAGATTACTGGTGCATTAAAGGATACGCTCAGGAACATCCGAAGAAAGAGGCGTAGGGCAAAGGGCACAGAGCTCCCACACCCTCTTCAGGCGCGCCACCCTCCCAGCACCTCCGGGTGGCTCAGCACCCGAAAGCTCTCCTTATTTATTTATTTATTTATTTATTTATTTATTTATTTATTGGAGGCTTCATTACATCAGCACAACTGATGAAATCATTGGCCATTAGCAATTAACTCAACCTCTAGGCCCTCTCCCTTCCCTCATCCATCCATCCTTCCTTCCTTCCTTCCTTCCTTCCTTCCTTCCTTCCTTCCTTCCTTCTCTCTCCCTCCCTCCTTTCCTACCTTCCTCTTCTTCTCTTTTTCTTTTTAACACAAACCCCTCATAATAACATCCAAGCTACCTTCTGTGACCCCAGTATGATTAGTAGAGATTAATCTCTCTATTAAAGTGGTTCCCACCAAGGGTGACTGTCCCACAGCAGACATTTGGAGACCTATGGTTGTCATGGTGGGGCAGGGTGCTGCTCAGATCTAAACAGCTACAGAGGAACACTGTTGGGCATCCTACAGTCCACAAGACAGCCCCCCACAGCAAAGCACTATCGGCCCCAGGTCTCAACAGGGCCGAGGCTGAGAAAGCCGGGGTCGTAACCCTACTCCTCCAGGCAGCCGTAGGTACAGCGGGCACTGGGATCGAAGTGTCCACGTGCTGTCTGGAGGCGGCTGTCCCCCTGGGAAGATGCTCTCGGAAAAGCCACACGCAATAACGGAAGCACTTTCGGGTGACTAGAAAGCATTCCCCTGAAACTTGGTCTTCCTAAATAATTAAACACAGAGCACACCAGCTCAGCAACCAACACTGCGCTCTGCGGAGTGTCCTCACTCACAGCTTGCCACCAGCTCCAGCACCGCAGCCCGGGAGGCCGGTGGTAGCTCCCCGTATTGACTCTCACAACAGAGCCCCGGCCCCCCTGGGTCACCGGGCTGTGGTGCACGGAGGACGCAGCGCTCCAGCTGCCAGCAGGGCTCACCTGGGCGGACAGTCCCTCTCCCGGCACTTCTTCTGCCTCCCATTGGGCTGTGTTTCTGGGTCACAGAACGTGGCCTTCACCGTCCCGTGGCCCTTCTTCACGCAGTGGGCGGTCTGGCGGCGGATTCCTGGGGGGCGGGCAGGAAGGTGCACACCTATTCAATCCCCAGCCCACACGCTCGGTGTCAGGCCCTGGTCATGCCAAGGGCTTGTGCGTAGAGCTGATGGGAAAGTTGTCCGGAAGGCATTTAGTTCTTAAAGTGGGGGCAAGGAACGGGTCCTCTTATTGGCCACACTCACGCTGCAGCGGGCAGTGCGTGGAGGGACCAGATATACAGGTGGACTCATCTATCACCTAACACACCGGTTAGAATCCAGCTGTGGGGATAAGACTCACACATCTACGCCAAATAAAAAAAGGAGTGAGATTTAAAGAAGGAAAGCAGACATCACCGCCAGGTACTCCAACCCAATTGCGACGCTACGTGTTTAGTAAAGAAATAGAGGAGGCAGGGACCTTCATATTAGCTGGGGTTCATCAACTGTAAGACAGGGGTAAAATGCAAAATCGTGTTGTGAAGTCTGAGGGGTTCAGCTCTGCAAGGAGAGGCTCTGACACAGGAGCTGAGAAGGCTGCCGCCTCTGGCGACCAGGCCGGGAAGGTAGTCAGAGCGGCAGACAGGGAGCAGCAGGTACAGCAAGCCCCTCTGCAGGCGGGCTCGGCCTTGGATGTAAGTAACAGCTGACTCAAGCAGTGCTGGCCTTGACCAGGTGTTGATCTAAACCAGGTGTGTGTCCCAGACAAACACAAACAGAGAGAAAATGGGTTACCTATGATCGATTTTAACATAAAACTGCAGCCTCACAACAACCCAATGAGGTCAACATTATCACGACCACTATCTGACAGGTGAAGAAACTGAGGCACAGTGAAGGCCCACAGGCTGGGCAAGGAGAAGGACCCCCGGCCTTGCTAACTAGGACGTCATTCGCAAGAGAACTTGGAGGAGCGGCCAGAATATCCTGTCTGGGGTGAAGGGATGGTGAGGAAGAGGGTCATCATCCCTCTGAGAGAGAGGACACTTCAGTGTTGAATGTGAAACTGGGGGTGAGGAGACTGAGACCCCAGGGGACGGAGCCACCAGCTTGCATAAGGCAGGCACCTGGAGGCACCGGCCTGGAGTGCGCTCATGGCGCACGGAACTGGAAAGGCCCGAGTACCCCAGGGAGACGGTCACCTCCTCACTCTCCTGGCAAGGACGTGGAGGGGCTCCCCTCAGCCACACAGCCGACAGGACCTGAACTGCAGCCAGGCCTCCCACCGCCGCCACCTCACCCTGCCTCACAGGTTCGCAGCCAGCCCAGTGGCCCAGGCTGGCATCTCACCCTTCCCTTTGAAAACGTCTGAGGGAGTTGCAAATAATGAGAAAATCCTTTAAGCTTGCTCAGTGGTTAAAGCATTGGCCCGAGTACCGGATGGTCTCGGGTTTGATTCCCAGTCAAGGGCATGCACCTGGGTTGCAGGTTCAATCCCCGAGTGGTAGGGGTGCATGTGGAGGACAACCAATCGAAGTGTCTTTCTCACATTGATGTTTCGATGTTTCTCTCTCCCCCTCCCTCCCCCTATCTCTAAAAAAAAAAAAAAGCAATGAAACTATATCCTCGGGTGAGGATTAACAACAACCAAAAATATCCTTTCAAATGACTCAACAGCATTATATTGTTAAACAAAACAGTATTTTTATCCTTTTTGAAAACAGACGTAACCTTTCAACCATGCAGGCTTTCTCAACTGATAGACGATGTGTTATTCTTATTTTGTCATAAAAATAAACCACTTTCATCAGCTGGAAGCAACATTGTAAGGGGAACTTCGCTGGCACAATGAGCGAGTCATTGTTTGGAAAGACAAACTCCCTCAGAGCATCTTAGACCAGGAGTGGAGAGGGATGGAGAAGGGCTGACGCTGGAAAAGCTGACATGTACCTGCCGCTGCAGCGTAGAAAACAGAAGAAGCTTAGATACTTAGAAGTTTTATTAAAACTTGGGTAGTTTGGCAAACTCTTGATGTTAGAAAATCAAAGGAAGCAAGCAGGTGACTCGCAAAGAGTTCAGAAACATTCCCAAAGGCTTGCTTCTGCGCAGGAATGGCAAGGACCAGTGTGCTCAGCGCTCATGACTCTAGGGGGAGAAAGGGGGCACAAAACATGAAATAAACCCCCTTCAGGATGATAGTGACATTGCCTGGGTCAATCCGCTGGGCCAGCAGTGAGGGGACAGATGGACTGGCCAGGCACATACTATCGAGTGCGTAACTGAAAATTAATAAGGATGCATCAGAGTTTCTCTGTTGGAATGAATGGTCTGAACTGATCTAACAGTTTGTGCAAAAGAATAATGCCAGCAACACAGTTGATTATGTATGTTTATGTGTATATCTTATGTGTATATAGGCTTATGCATTCTTATACATAGAGATGTGAGTGACAGCAATGACAGAAGGGGTGGGAGGTAGCAGGTAGGATGATTTTGTTATTTTAAGTGACTCATGCTACCCATGAAGTGGGATAGTGTTATTTGAAAGTGGATTTGGATTAGCTGTAAATGTACATTGTAAACTCCAGGGCAATCACTAAGAAAAGTAACTTAGCCACTCTAGTTAAGGGTTGTCATTAACAGTTCATTCACGAAGTACAGACCTCCACTGCATATCACTTGAAGTTTATTTTATATATTTACGCATGTGATAAACCCCTCATTCCATAGCACCTGCTTAAGCCCATCTCAATAAATCCTCCTATTATCTTCATGCAGTCCTACCTTTAATATAAACCTTCTAGCTATTGTTAGAGATCAATATCTGGACTTGGCTGGTTTTCCCTGACAAAGTCAGATGGATTGGCACCAAGATCTGTTGAGACAGTAAAAAACGTATCTGTCTCTGGTTTTGTAAGGAAGTGAGTCTGTCTGTTACACATCACTATGTGCTCACATCACTATGTGGTCATATCAGTATGTGGTCACACATCAGCATATGGTCACACATCAGTATGTGGTCACACATCAGTATGTGGTCACACATCAGTATGTGGTCACACATCAGCATATGGTCACACATCAGGAACCGAGTGGAATATGTGTCCCCATTTATGGTTCTGTTGTATCAATGTATTTGGCCAAATCTCAAACTACATGGATAGCTGAGCTTTAGTAGGAATGCTGTCAGATACACCCTGATAGGATGTTTCAGTAACCCTACCCATCTGTCCCACACGTGTTTACTTCCAGTGAACACGATCTAGTTTCCTAGGCGGCTTAGGACAGTTTGAACCATCTCTAGGAGTGTTGCATGGTCTTTGGAATTTTTAATGTTTGCTTTTTCCTACTAGAACACGATGCTCCTTACACAGAGGGTCAATGGTAACCTCCGGGGAGAATCCAGCCACGTGGGGGAGGGAACACCTGAAGCTCACGGCAGAGCAGGGACGCGTGCTCCCCTCTGTGCAGCCGCCGTTGCGCTTGTAGCCCCGAAAATGCGGAACAGAGGAGTCCACAGAGCATACACTGGAGAAGGTCACGATCAGAAGTGATGACCCATTTTCTAACAATGGCGCCATCACTACACGTTTTATAGGAAACAGGAAATGTTGGCTAGAATGTGCTACAGCTGACCGAGTTCTGCAGTATTAGAGACACGATGGGGTGAAAAGGTGGCTTTTACATCTCTACAAAAGCAATCTTGAGTTTTTGCCAAAATATTTTCTTGTTTAATGAAGAGTCCTGAAGCTTCCTATTGAGACCAGCCTCTGTGTCAAGCCATTTCTGCAGCTGTTTCTTCACAGATAACCCAGTGGTTGGACTTTCATGGCTGATCTTTTGAAGGGCAACTCAGGTGAATTTTCTCAGCAAGCCTTTTGTCATGGGTGGTAGCACTTGTGATTCCATCCCCTTCCAACTTTTCCTGAAGGACAGCTAGTCCTAAATTCCCCCAGGCTCACCCCAAAGTCAGCCCTGGGGGTAAGGCAGGAGGGAAAGCAAGTGAGGCTGAGAGGACAGAGGAATGGACACGAGCATGGAGAGAGGACCGTCGCTGGTCTCCACAGAGGGTCCCCTTGACCTCTGAAAAGTGGGCTATGAAACATAGGCTGCCTTTGCGACATTTCGCTAAGTTTATAATATTGTGTTGCCAGTTTTTAACATGGATTTATGATCTAGAACAAAGATAATAAAAATTGTTACATCGTCAAACTAAGGAAATAGCATCCTAGTGAATTTATGCTTAAATAGCCTTCTGCTTCAAAGGCACAATAAGAACACATACAATGAAATATTAAATAATAAAATGTAAAGATATAAAAAGAGAAAGCCAAGAAGACACGATGCTGCAATGTAGGTAAATATCCCCACTGAAGGGTGGGCAGCGTTCAGGGAAGGGTCTGCCAGGCTCTTGGGCAGAAGCCATTAGAGGTGGCCCCGTGCTCAACTCCAGTGACGTCTGAGGACCTGAAGTGCTCACACGAGAAGGGAAGGAAATGAGACTGCCCTCGTCTCAAAGTTTTAAAGCCTTAACCAGTGATGAGCTCCAGGCCTAGGAAAGTGATAAAACAAGGATGCAGCTTTTACTCAGGAGCTCAGCCAAGGTGCCTGCTGGCTCCATGACGATTTCTACCACCTCCTCAATGTCTCTAAGAGACCGCCATGCTGATCGAGCTTACCCAGTCCTGTCCTGAAAGGAGGTCGCACAGTGTGGCCAGGAAAAAGATACCAAAACACTAGGAAGAGTGGGTGCACACGGAGAGAAGGGAGGGAAGGGGCGGGAAAGAGAAAAAAGAAAAAGAAACTAAAAGGAAATCACATTCAAATCAAGCCTGTAAATTATAATTCCAAAATACGTAAAAAATCTGATGCTAAGAAAAGCAGAAAAATAATTACAATGGGGATTCATTCTGGACAAGATATAAGGCCGCGCTATGAACTGAATGTTTGTGTCCTCTCACATTCATGTATTCGAGCCCTAACGCCCAGTGTGATGGCATTGGGGATAGGGCCTTCGGGGCGTCACGAAGGCTGGAGTAGGTCCTGAGGTAGGGCACTCTGATGGAATGAATGCCCTTCTATCCAGAGAAAGGGACTCGAGCGGCCTTGCCCTCTCTGCCATGTGAGGCCACAGCGAGAAGCTAGTCATTTACCAGCCGGGAAAAGGATTCTCACTAGGAGCGGAATCCCCCAGCACCTTGATCTTGAACTTCGCAGCCTCCAGAACTACCATAAATGAGAAATAAATGCTTGTTGTTTAAGCCCCTCAGTCTAGGATGATTTGTTAGAGCAGCCCTGAGCTGACTAAAACAGGCAGTCTGACAAACACTTTTAAAGTCAGCATGACACTGCCTTGGGCATTTTCACCTAGAAATCTCCTGGGCACTTTAATTGAACACATATAACCACGAACTCTTCTTCAGAGCTGTTTTGTGTCACATCTTCCAAGTCTCCGTGAATGACACCACCATTTAGCCAGTTACCCCAGGGAACACAGTGGTGTTACCCTTCAACCTTCCCTCATGCTCAAACCACTCTACCAGATACACTGAATCAATCCCGAAGTCCAGTCTAGTCTAGCTTCTAAATATCGCCACATTTATATAATTTTGCCCTCTGTGCCACTTTAATTCTTGTTAAACCACTGTTAGGACTTCCCTATGCCACTACAAAGATCTCCTATCTCTTTTCCTTGCCTCTAGTAGTCAACTCTGGGGAAAGGGGAAGGGAGTGAAATTTAGGAGTACTTTTCAAGTTACTGGTTTTTAAAAAGATTGGTTTATATTGGTTTTAGGGAGAGAGGAGAAGGAGAAAGAGAGAGAGAGAAATATGGATGTGACAGTGAAACATCTATTGCCTGCCTCCTGCATGCCCCCCACTGGGGATCAAGCCTGAAACCCGGGCATGTGCCCTGACCAGGAATCTAACCGGCGACCTTTTGGCACGTGGGATGACACTCAACCAACTGAGTCACACTGGCCAGAGCTCTTCAAGTGTTTCTGTGCATTTTTCCTTTAAAAATGAGGATTGAAACAAACATGACATAATGGGAAGATCTGATAAAGCTGAGTGGTTGATATATAGGAGTTTGTCATTACAGTTTCTGTCTTGCTGGGACATTTGAAATGTTTTTCCAGTGTAAAAGCATAAAACTAAAATAATACAATACTAAAAAGAAAATAAAAGGATTGATTACCTGATTATAAGCTCTTAACTATGGGAATCAATCTATATATATAAAAGCCTAAGTGACCAGCAGATTGTTTGACTGGTAGCTATGATGCACACTAACCACCAGAGGGCAGACGCTCAACACAGGAGCAGAAACCACAGGCCTGGAAACATGGAACAGACTGATGAATCTCAGAAAGAAGTGGGGGGGGGGGGGGAGGGAAGGGCAGGAAGAGATTAACTGAAGATCGTATATGCATACTAAATGCCCAGTGCATGACTGGTGGGGTTCCTTGGTCTGGCCTGTGCCCTCTCCAAAACTGGGACCCGTTTGGGGATGTCAGAGAGCCAGTTTCAGCCCGATCCCTGCAGGCCAGGCCAAGGGACCCCATCGGTGCACAAATCCGTGCACGGGGCCTCTAGTTTGGTATAAGTTTCTTAACATTATTGTAATATTTATACTTTGTGAAATTAGCCATTTTATCTGTAAATTAACACTAACAAGATCATCCTTTACATGGATGGCCCAAAGATGCTCATCAGAAAATGATGATTACTAAGGAACAGGTTAAGGGAATCTTGCTTTGTCTAGCCAGTGAAATATAATGCATCCCTAAAAGTGAGAGCTCTGAAGATTGAAGAGCAAATGGAAAGGCACCCATGTTATGGTGTTAAGTGAAAACACGTGTGTATAGGTACGCAAATACATCCATATGCACACCACTATACACATCGATGAATACTGAAAGGCAATAAAGCCAAGCACCAAAGTGCATGTGGAAGGGAGGTGACTTTGTTTTTAATTTTTCAGTAACGTTTTCCACTTTTATAATATAGAAAGTTCTCTCTTAAAGGAAATGAAATATATTGCTGAGTACAGTGTTTTGGGCGGGCTTCCATTTTTACAGTTAGCCGTGTGTGTCCTCTGGGAATAGTATTAGCATTTCATTCTGTGTGTGTGAGAGGCTGTCTTTCCTCTCTGCCACATAACAGAACTCACTGTCCCTCGGAGGCAGTGTGGCTGAAATGGTAGTTGCTGTTAAGGGTTAATCATTGCCTGAGTAAGCAGAGGCAATGCTGAAGGACCAGGCTGTGTCAAAACATGATGCCTGACTCACCCTTCGTAAGGAGGCCTCATGTCTTAGCTAGCTGGGGGTGTACCGTTATGATCACTGCACAAATCGGCCATTTCCCTTGTGTTCCCCATGCTCTGAAACATGTGCAATGCAAAGGGCTCGTTCATGTTGAAACAGAAGGGGGTGGGGGATGGATGTTCTCCTGTTTTAGTGAGGCAGGAAGTTCCAGAACAGACTGAGACATGATCCAAAAGGAGAGAGAGAGGCACGGTCTTTCTCATATGAAACTACTGTTAAAGCACCCCCAAGTGAGCGCAAGGCCCTGAGCCCTGCCCTCGTGGGCCCTGGACAAGTTCACGGGGCCCTACAGGGGAGAGCCGTGCTCTACAATGTCCACTCGCTCCTCTGACTTCCCAGCCTCTCTGTGCAGGGAGATCGTGCCCAGAGGACTAAGGCCCACAATGAAACGTGAACGGAAGTGATGTGTGTCCATTCCAGGCCAAGGCCCTCGCTAGCAGGCAGTCTGCCTCTTCCGTTTCCCTCTTCCCCTGTGGGGCCCGCTGGAAACCACGCATTTCAGATGTCTTAGCTTGGAGATTAAGCAGGGCCGCCCAACCTGCCTCAGACTTGGAAAGGGTTAAAAACAAACCATTGTGTTGAATTCCTGATTATTTTTTTTGTTTTGTTACTATAGCAAAACCTACCCCAACCTCATACTTGACAGCAAGGAATCTCTCCAACGCTTGATTTTGTCAGAGAAAACTACTCTCCCAGTTGAACTAAAAACTTCATAAATTTGGGCTAGAAATTAGGTTTTTGGGGGATTTGGCCACGATGTATAGCATGTCTTTGGGTGTGTTGCTTGACTTTGGTGGTCCTCATGTCCTCAACCAGAGCAGTGGTTGTTTTAAGTCTTTCTGTTTTGCTTTTTTAAAAACACATGGAACCCTTTCCTTAATCAAAACCTTTCACAAAGACCAGTCTATAAGCTGATGGAAGAAAAACTGTCTCTCCATTTAGACCGTGACCTGTACATTTACTCCTCACGGGGTCCCCTGGGCCATCTTTGGGGAACCCTCCGGACCCATGGCACAGATGGCAAACCACTGGCCTAGATGCCTCCCTGGCCCATTCTGGAGCTGCCGGGGGCTCCTAGCGGGAGCGCTGCTTCTCACCTGTGCCACACGTCACGCTGCACTCTGTCCAGCGGCCATACCGCCAGAAGTATGTCAGCTTCTCCACGTCATTGTCAAGGCCATCTTTCCGGATCGTGTACTCATACTTGATGCCAGGGTTAGCCACCAGGAATAGAAGCTAAAAGGCAAGAAGAGAGGGGTCAGGCCCGACGGTCATGACTTTACACGGGAAACCACAGTCACGTAACAATCCTACACAATGTCCATCGGCTTCAAGGAGTTACGAAGCAGGCACTGGAGCAAATGCCATTAAATGCACATGCCTCTACTCCCACCTGTACACCTGTATCTACCTATATCTATCTTTATACCCAACCAACAATCACTCTCAAATAAACAGCCTGTGTCAACCACACTGGAAATGGAAACCAGTCCTCCCAATGGATGGCTTTAGGGGCTCTGGCATTGCATTATGGGGGTTTCAGCCACTTGTCGTCGATAAAGGATTAATGGCACAAATTAATATCTTGCTTCCCTCCCTGTTCTTTGGTAGAAGAAGGTTTTTTGGTTTTTTTTTAAATATTTTTATTGATTTTAGAGAGGAAGGGAGAGGGATAGAGAGATAAAAACATCAATGATGAGAATCACTGATCAGCTGCCTCTGGCTCACCCCCTACTGGGGATTGAGCCTGCAACCCAGGCATGTGCCCTTGGCCGGAATCGAACCTGGGACCCTTCAGTCCGCAGGCCGATGCTCTATCCACTGAGCCACTTCTTCTAGGACAGTAGAAGAAGTTTTAAGCATTCTTCAGTCGTGACTCCTAGCAAATACCTTGGAAAAAATTAGAAAAATCCGAACGGATGTGCATGTCAGCAGTTTCCTTTCTGCGTTACCTGGAGCCACACGGACTCGTTGGTGGGGCCGGCGGCCATCAGCTTCTCCAGGTCTCCTTTCCTGTCGTATTGAAAGATGGTGCCTGCCAGCTTGTAGTTGCCCTTCCACTGGATAATGTAGCCTCCATTGAGGTAATACTTCTCAGGGTCTTCGCTCCTGATGGCCAGGAAGTTCCCAGCCCCCTTCACCTCCATTACCCGAATGTCCCGTGCTCCTTTGGGGATCAGTCCGATGTCAACATAACCTAAGAAGAGAGGACACGGTGAGTGAAAGAGGCGTGCCAGCTCAGCGGAACAGAGTTGGTTCCTGACACTTTGTTCATTCTCATCATGTAGCGCCCTTGGCCTCCTCCTGGGTGGTCACTGGGATTGGCAGAGGTACTAAGTATGGAGAACTTTAAAGAGCTGGGCCGCAAGCAGAACTCTCAGGAGCTTTGTGACTCACTATGTAAGCAATTCTGCGAGGAAAAGTGAAATAAACGCAGATTGTACTCTGAAGCTTTTGAGCTTGATCCAGCATTTGTTTCTCTGTGATTTTATGTTGATCGCTCATAAATTTACATCCCCTAGCTAGCTTCTCAATAGCATCTCTGCTCCCCCATTTGTTGCTGCTGCCAGATTAATCATCCTAACGTTGCATTGGATACATCCTTTTGCTCATCCTCATTGCCTGCAAGTTAAAGATGGATTCTTAGAGGTAATCTAATCACAGTGTGAATTCTGTAGGAGAATCCTGGGGGGAATCTTGGGTTGATTGCCACCCTGGTTCGCTTGAATACGGCCTGTGATGAGAAACGCAGCTCTGAGCACAGCTTTTTATATTGCTAGATAAGTCTATTCATTAGAGAGAGTTTTATCTTAGGTTTTGCTGAAATATGAACTTATATTTTACTCTCATGTGTTCTAATCCAGCCTTCTAAAAAAGCACTGAGGACATCCATTTGACGACAGGAATCTATTCTAGCCAGTCTTCCTGCTTCCTGGTTATTCGTGGTAGGAGACACGCTGGAGAGGAAAGGAGCTAACAGGGAAATATTTCCTCTCAGCATTCATCCTGTCCATGCTTCTTAAGAACCATCGCCTCATGCACGTGACAGAGTGGAAGGGCCGTGGATTGGGGATGCACTGGGAAGGGAGCACCGAGGCAGGGGGCTCAGAACACTTGAGTTCTAGTTTCTGTGTTGCCACAAACAAGCTCATGACGTTCATCGATTTATTTAACTCCTTACAACGATGGGGCTTGACTGAGATGATGCCTGATGTCCACCCCTGCTCTGGGATTCCATCATTTGGCCCTTTTCTAAGCTAAACACTCATCAGTCCTTCAACCTCTCTATGCAAAATGTGGTTGGAAGAGCCTGATCATTCTGGCCCATTTTCCACTGAACATACACTAGGTTTCCAGCCTGACAAGCAAACCCACATCTCTGTCCCTGAAAGTGCCCGACTGCTCCCCATCACGCGGACATAGAGCGGCCTGGGGTCCTGGCAGCTCCCGTGCAGGCTTGGCCCGCAGGAGCGACTCGCTCAGGAGGTGGGTGCAGGCCACACCTTCAGTCCCAGTTTTCCAACTGGCAGCTCCAATCCAGAGGAACCAAAACGTGGGTCTTGTTGTAACTCCATTTGGCCCTCACACACTTCGCTGAGACGGCAAGTGAAAACTACCCATTTATAACTGACTCGGTGCAAATATTTACCACATGCAATTGAGGCGAATGTCGTTTATAAAAATGCCTTTGACGTATTGCTACCTGCAGCTATTTTATGACAGGACATTGCACAGCTTCCCAGCCAGGAAAACCAACTGGCTACCACCTCATTCCTTGTTACACACACACACACACACACACACACACACACACACACACACTCACACACACACGAGACAACTAGATGGAAAAGCAACAAAAGCATGCTTTTTCTTTTCCACTTAAGAGCAAAAATCCAAAATTTTAAGTATGTACCGTGGGTAGGTTCTGCCAAATTGAAAGGGCTGTGCTTCAAAATCTAAAATCAAAGCTTTCAGTGATGCAAGCACTGCTTCTGAAGTTTGCAGACGGAAGATGTAAACTGAAGCAGATTTAGCCATGAGCAAGAGTAAGATATATTTGTAATATATATTTGCAAAAGATTACCCAGGAGGAAGCAAAGGATAAAATGATAGAGACTTGGATTGAAAAAGAACCCTGATAAGCTACCCACCAGACTCCTTTGCACATGACAAAAAGGCCCACCACAGAGAGAGCTGTCAAATGAAAAGGAACATGTCCGTTTCCTTCCACCCTGCCTCCCCGTCCTCTACAGCAAAGACATTACAGTTAATCGTTTATTGGGCTCTCTTGTTTTTATGCATAGACATAATTTTCAAACAAGTAGGATTGTACTATATGAACTACTAATGATTGCCTTTTCAATTTAACGTCTTTTCATTTTTTTGGAGCATTTCAACATAATCCCCTTTATTTAAGCAATCCCCTGTTAATAGATAGTTAGGTGGAAGGGAATGGCTACCAACTGCTTTATGTAAAAAACTAGAGGCCTGATGCACGACATTCGTGCACTGGAGGGTGAGGGGAGTTCCTCAGCCCGGCCTGCACCCTCTCGTAGTCCGGGACCCCCAAGGTGTCCTTAGCGCTGCTGCGGAGGCAGGAGAGGCTCCCGCCACCACTGCTGCGCTAGCCAGCTGTGAGCCTGGCTTCTGGCTGGGCAGCGCTCCCCCTGTGGGAGCACACTGACCACCACGGGGCAGCTCCTGCGTTGAGTATCTGCCCCCTGGTGGTCAGTGTGCATCATAGCGACCAGTTGTTCTGCCGTTCGGTAGATTTGCACATTACCCTTTTATTATATGGGATGAGGAACCTGAGTTCCCAAGAGAAGAAATCTATGCATCACACAGCAAGGCTCAGAGTATATGCACCTATACCCAAGGTTTACTCACCCCTAATCTAGTGTTTTAATGGGGAAATGTGGTTGGCAGAACAGAGATAAAAAACAAATCCTCTTGTATATCTCATCCTCACGGGCCTTCTTTACAGAAATGAGAATAATTAAATAGTTGCAGGAGTAAAGGGTCATTGAAACATTTATTGTATTTCAAGGGAAGGCTTTAGGGTTTGTAAGACTATCTCCAAAGTATCTATATTAATAAAAGCGTAATATGCTAATTAGACCGAACGACCTTCCGGACGAAGCTAGGGCTGCTGCTGCAAGGGCCGGAGCGGCAGCCGGGCTGCTGCCTTGGCCCTTGGTGCCCCTTGCACGAATTTCATGCATCAGGCCTCTAGTTAAGAATAATGAACATATTCATTCAGTTAAAGCACTTTTCTTCCACCTTCCCTATTTTGCATTATTTGAAAGTCACAATCTGCTAAAACACAAAAACAAAACCAAAAGCCAGCCATCAATCTTGCCCTCCATTCTCAGTCCCCTGCCACTTCAGTTATTTGTTTGTTTGTTTGTTTGTTTGTTACCAGATCCTTCTTTCTGTCTATACATCTTCCTCACGGTCTGGCAGGCAGAGCCATCCCCAAGGCACACTCCGCAGCGATCCTCTGTGGCGTTGGAATCGATTTCATAGTCACAGCCGACCTTCTGCAGGAAGAGGGATGGAGGATGAATGACACGAGCAGGAGGCATCATACCTGCCTTGGACCTTGGACTACCTCTTCCCCCCTTTGCTCTTGCACCATGACCTAATCCACCTAGAATGTCATAATTTCCTTCCACAGTCCCTTGGCAAAGGTGGAGACTGGGAGAATACCTGGTTCTACGATGAGATAGATTCCCAGCCAAGGAAACTTAAAGTGTGAAGATAGGAAAGATTCACGCTTAACTGAGAAGAACTGGTCTTGCCATGTAGAGTGGGACAGTAGCAATAATACTTTTCTCACCATAATGTTGATGGCCAAGAGATAGGATCTGAAATTCTAAAGAGAGATCTGCCCAAGAGAAATTGATTTTTGGTGTTCAGTATATCACAAAAGTAGCCAAAAAATGACCTTGTGAGAGAACAAAGAAGGTTCCAGAGAGTTTCCAAGAGGAATGAGGGAGGGAGCTGACTTAGGACAGGTAGGAAGGTGGTCAGATGAGGGTAAGGACTCAGCAGGGGTTGAAGATATTGACTCTGAAAGGGCACAAGTTCACAAATTTGACTTTTTATTTTAAGAAGTACACAGTAGGCTGACAGTAAGACCAAAAAAGGGCTGTGGTTGGGTTGATCAGACCCCAGATCACGGAAGGAGAGCTGGTAAAAGGCTCAGAGGAGCCATCTAGGGGACAGCTGATGTGATAGGTCAGGACATCTGGGCTCCTTGGGAGGGACCTAAGCCAAAGCCATGCTGACTGGGAGAAAAGGGAGGAGCAAAGGAACTGAGGGTCAAAGAACTGGGTGCCAGGAGAAGGGCGAGAGGGCTGGCAGGTGAGCAGGCTGCCCTAAGACAGCCGGTAAGACTGCAGAGCTGGGAGAGTGTGATAAAAAATGTCAAAGTTTACATTTATCTATTTGATAAACAAGCTTTGGAGTTCAGTACAATTAAAAAAAGAGGGGGCATAGATAGCTATCTCTTAGGAAAAATTCATATCTAACATGCCAAATCTGCATATCTAACATGCCAAAATGTTTGCAAATATAATTTCAACATAGAGTGGAATATATGAGCAAAAGCATATATAATAAATATTTTCATATCCACAAAGAAGATAGATTTGACAAGCACTGTATACATCTTGTTTTCTGATGGTGTTCAATTCCTTCTTAAAACAAACCAAAAAAAACCCTGTAGTAAATGAATAAGACTAACAAAGCTAAAATGTCTACAACCTGGATCTTTGGAAGATAAATCGCATTGAGGTTATTAAAGGAAATTTGATTTGAGTAATTTTTCAGCTTAAAAACTTAGCTCAGTGTGGTACAGACGGAAAGTGGGTAATTATGCCTTCTAAAAGACCTTAACTGGTTTCCAGGAAAAGGAAGGCAAGCAGAGAAAACATGGCATAGTCCATTAAACCGATTTCATTGGTTTTAAGAGAGGCACCCAAGAGCCTTGTGTTTTATTCGGAATACCTATGTTTTCCATCACACGCTGATGATGCTGCCTCTATGCATGCAAAGGTGCTCAGGTCTAAAAGATCATCCTAGCATCCCATCCATTTCTTGGTGAGATAAGTTCTCAGCCCTAGCTGCGCATGGCAATCAGCCCTACCTGTGTATGGGGAGTTTTAAAAATGTCAATGGCCAGGTCCCAAATTCCCGAGATTCTGAATGTTGAGGTCCAGCCAGACATCAGTGGTTTAAAAGCTCTGCCTGTTAGAATTATAGGCAGCCAGGCCTGAGAACCACGATTTGGACAGTGGTGGGCTGTTTTGGCCTGGATTCACTAAGTAACCCCTTTCCCATCTGGGGAACACATCTAGCCTAAAACATAGTAATTAATTTTGGCTCTTTGTGGCTACAGTGATAATTAATGAGTCTGAAAGGAATTTCGCCTGAGATTTTCCAAATGGAGAGTCTGATTAAGTCTGGCTGTTCATCACTCATTCCTGGGAATCAACATATCGCCTCCTGTGCTTCGGTCAGAACCGGAGTAAATCAAAAGGCGACTTCACGGTGGTAAGTGCGCCTCCGCAGGGAGCTGAACATTCGTGGGCAGGAGCTTTTTACAGTGGCAATTTGGTCCAGTAGGAAAAATACAACAAATATTTGCAAAAACAAATAAAACATATTGAGAGTTTATTATGTGCCAGGGCTCTGTTACAGGCTTAACATAGATGACCTTATGTCAATCTTTTTGACAACCGCAACTAGAAGGATAAATATATACGGTATATTTTAATTGATTTCAAAGAGGAAAGCAGAGGGAGAGAGAGATAGAAACATCAATGATGAGAATCATTGATTGGCTACCTACTGGGGATAGAGCCCGCAACCTGGGCATGGGCCTTTTACCAGAATCAAACCTGGGACCCTTCAGTCCGCAGACCAATGCTCTATCTACTGAGCCAATCCGGGTAGGGCTAGAAGGAAATATATATTAACATCTCAATTTTATAAAAGAAAACTGAGCCTTAGAAAGATGCCCAGGGTTACAGAGCTAATAAATAGTGGCGATGAGTTCCCATCCTGGAGCCCGAGCGTGACACCATTATGCTTGACTAACAGTGAGTTAGGTACTTCTATAGCATAGCTTTCCTTTCATTGATTCAAAACACCTTCTCTTTAAACTGAGAATTATACCTGGGTGTTGGAGCACAAAGCATGTTCATTAGTTCCTTGCAAAACAAACTGTGAGCAATTGGAAGGACTTTTTCACCGGTTGTACACATAAAAGCATTAACAAATCAGTTAAGTAATTTACATAAAAGCGGAGGCGATTAATGGAGTCAGTGAGGAAAAGTTAAATAGAAATCAGAAGACTTGTTTATAGCTCCCTGTTATGCCATCTCTCTTCCTAGGATCATGTCGGCAATCAATGCAGAATTAAATGTAAAAGTGCTTCGTGGAAAACACTATACAAACTATTATTAATTTTCCTAAAATTTAATGACTCTGTTGGCAAGAAACCAGTGAAAAATTTAATGCCACAGAAGTCATCTGTTGCCTTTTTCTAACAATTCCTCCTTTAATTTGGCTCTTCTTCAAGGTGCCCCTGCTCCATGCCTAAAATAATATCCCAGAGCCCATCAACTAATCAAGAAAGGAAGAAAGACAACAGGAGAAAAACGATTCAGTTCCAAACTGCCTCTGATATACAGAGAAGTCTTGCCTCACAGACCGAAAATAAAACCCAGACCATGTGCAAATGCCACAAAGGCTTTGAACATTTGGCTTCCTGAATTAATAAAAGCACGATTTTATAAAGTTGTAGATTAAGGAAACATACCCAATACCTTACATATGCCATTAATACAGACATTTCTGCTGCTGCCGCCTTCAAAGCAAGGGGTACCGTCAATGACCGCGTCCAGCATTTTCTCGGAAAACTGGCCGTCGATGGGTCTGCAGAAGAGCTCGCAGGGCCGTGCTGAAGCGAGAGAGACAGGTCAGCCCTTCAGCTCAGCGCCGCCCCCGGGATCCTTTTGAGCATTCAGATATGACCCCGCGTGTCCTTCTCTGGAGACTCCCACCTTCTACCTTTCTGTGGCACATGCTGCAAAGTAGGGCTTTTTTTCTTTTTTCAGTTAAAGGGTTTTACAGCAAATTAAATTGGGAAGATTGCTTTAAAACGCCATGCTCTTTGTTATAAATAATGAGACCTTTCAATCCCACAGTAGGCTGTGCTTGTAGAAATAAGGCGCCGTGCATGAGGGTCAGCCTAGAAATTACGTCATGTCTACCACTGATGCAGGACTTCAGGCAAGCACGACACCTGCCCGCTGTCCGCAGCAAGGTCAGCGGATCTCCAGGGGGGTTCCCTCTGATAGGGCCAGCCCACCACTATCACCCACACTACTGTCATAACCCCACCCCTAGCAAGTCTCCCTTATTCCCCTCAAGCCCAACCAGTCCTCAGACACAGATTTACAACCACACAGAAACAAGGGATCTGCTTTTTTTGGCTGAAGTTGGTGGGGAGGACTTCTTGGTTGCCATGTGACTGTGTACCCCTGGTAGCAAGAGAGGAAGTGTGAATGGCACGTGGGCAAGGGACCGAGGGCCTTAAAACAGAACACTGGAAAGGTCTCCTTCGCCTGTGATAATCATGACCTCTCCATGAAGAGGGGCCCTGAGGTCAGGACTCCCCCCATCTTGCTTCTGCACTACAGAACCCTGGCAGCCTTCGAGGTGGGGCAGGCGCAGTGAAGCACACTGGGCAGTGGGCAGTGGAGTCTTCGTGCTAGCTAACAATAACCTTCCTGGCAACAAGAGCAGCACACGAAGCCACTGTGGTGGCCCCCAGAGCTTGTACAACAACGACCGAAAGCCAGAAAGGATCCTCTACTTGAAAGCAGCCACTGTGGATGGAAGGTTCGGGGTTGTTTAAGAGGGTACAAGGCTTGCCTGGCACCGTGTGGCTCAGTGGTTGAGCATCGACCCATGAACCAGGAGATCATAGTTCGATTCCTGGTCAGGGCACATGCCCAAGTTGCAGGCTTGATCCCCAGTAGGGGGTGTGCAGGAGGCATCTCATCATTGATGTTTCTCTCTCTCTCTCCCTTTCCCTTCTTCTCTGAAACCCATAAAAATACATTTTTAAAAAAACAGAAAGGGTTTATAAGGCTGAACCCGAAGTCCTGTTTCTCTGTCCTCCTCTCTGGCCTTTGTTTTCATGGTGCTCTGGGCATAGCATGACGTGGCCCTAGGACACAGGACTCTGCAGAAGGAGGCAGGGGTGGCAATAGTCGGTCTTAGTGCTCATCATGAGTGTCGGAGAGTCTCTGTCCCAGACATCAACCTCACGGATTCCACAACCTTCACAGCGTGGAGTATTTTCCCTGTCTCAAAGGTACTCATCTGTCTGACACAGCCTTTAGTCTGGGCCACGTGGCTGTTTTCCCTCCAGCGTTCAAATCCGTTTATAATGCAGCTAAGTGAAAACTCTGACACTAATTTACCGGTGCGCTCTCACCCTCACACATCTGATTAATCCTCTCCCAGGAAGCGAGGGGGCTGAATGAACTCATTGCCTCAGAGGTTGCATTTTCAATTTGCTGAAACAGGACGGCTCCACATTTTTGGAGGATGATCTTAAGAAGTGATCATTAGAAGTGAGAGGTAAAGCTTTTTAATAAGGATAAACATGTTTCTCAGGTCAAGGGAAAGCTTTGATGCCTGTCATGTTTTATGAGTAGACTGCAATTTCACTTTCACCATTTAAAAAAAAAATCAGCCTCTAAAATCCATGTACAGGCGGCTCCTCAGGTCTGAGCCCTGTGTAGCCGCCAGCATCTCACTTGGCCGGAGGCTTTGCTGTTGCTGTCTTGAAACTCTCAATGGTTTCATATTGGAGCTTAGGCTTTGTGAGTGAAGTCGGTGGCACAATGAAGCGCGTGAGCGAGCAGAAGAGATCTGCCTTGTGCACGTCTGTGGGCCCTCGCCAGACTCTAAGAAACACTAAACCTTAAGGGGAAGGCCTAATTTAAAATGTTGTATTGTTAAAACAAGTTATATTCAACTTAAAAAAGAAGCTCAGTTTAATGACCAGGCTCAGATAAGCTGGAGGGGAAAAACAAAAGCAAATGAAAACTCCTAATCAAAAATCCCAACCGATAATCAACCAAGCAATTAGTTGGATTCAGTAATTTTGGGCAGACTAAGATGGCATTCTTTTACTTTCTGATATGTATATATTACTGCAGTCCCCAATATAAAAAAAATATATATTAGTTAAACATAAGAAGGCATTAAAATTAGTATATTCTACAATAACCACAAACACATGAAAACAAGAATAGAACTAATTTAAAAAAAATGATTGGAACCTATGTCATTGATGTGTTAGACTAAGCTACATGTAGTAATGCTTACCATTTACTGTATATTTTTAAGTTCTGTCTCTTGGTTAAGATGATTAAGAACTGTGATAATAAATGTGTATTGGGCCTTATGTTGTTTGCTTTAGTGATTAATACAGGGTGGGGCAAAAATTGTTCGTATGGAAAATAATACAATAATCTATACTAATAAAAGGGTAATATGCTAATTAGGGCAGATGTCTTCCAGACATCCATCTGGACAAAGCCACAGTAACTGCGAGGCCTGGGGCTCAGGCAGCCATGGGCTCAGGCAGCCGTGAGCCCCAGCAGCTGTGAGGCCCGGGGCTCAGGCCTCACAGCTGCCACACTTGGCAGTGGCGTCAGCAGCAGCGTCAGCAGCAGCGGGGTGATGGGGGCAGCGCCTTCCCCTGATCAGCCTGGTCGCCTCCCACAGAGGGAGGCCAGACTGCAGGGAGTGGGCCTAAGCCGTCAGTAGGACATCCCCTGAGGGCTCCTGGGCTGTGAGAGGGGGCAGTCCGGGCTGAGGGACCCCCCCTCCAGTGCACAAATTTTTGCTCACTGGGCCTCTAGTTAATAAATAATAATCATACAAGAATACACTGTGTTTTGGGTACTCACAACTGTAAACATACTTTTGCTCCTCCCTCCCATATTTAGGCTTCAGGATCAGGCCTGGTCTAACTGTTGGCTCTCTTGCACAGTCTGAATATGGCCAATTTACTTAAATCCTCCAAACCGATGAGCTTATCCATAAGAATTGGGTCAAAAACTTAAATTTCCACACAGGGTTTTCTTGTGGGGACAAAATAGGGAAATGCATATAAACTGTTGAGTGAAGTGCCTGGCACAGAGTGAATACTGACAGAAGTTTAATGTAAGCTTCAGTTAGGAATGAGTTTTGCTGCAAGTGGTGCTTCCTTGCCTTAAAAGGACAGGAGTTTATTTTCCTCACAAAACAAGAAATCCAGGGGTAGGAGTCTTCAGCTACCCTCCTTATTTCCTCCTGCTCAGCTACTGGGGTGGGGCGACTTCTTGGTTGCAATGTGACTGTGTACCCCTGGCAGCAAGAGAGGAAGGGTGAATGGCACATGGGCAAGGGATCAAGGGCCAGCTGGGTGGGCACCAGTTAAAAACATTCCCGGAAGCTTTTAAAAGACGAGCCTTCCATGGAAACAGCCGGAGTGTCCTGCGATAGAGGACTGGACAAAGAAGATGTGGCACATATACACAATGGAATACTACTCAGTTGTAAGAAAGGATGGCATATTGCCATTTGCAACAACATGGATGGACCTTGAGAATATTATGCTGAGTGAAATCAGTCAGGAAAAGCTAAGAACGCATGGTTTCACTCAGATGTGGGATTCAAAACTGAAACTCACGAACTCAAACAGCAGTGTGATGGTTGCCACAGGGAAGGGGGTGGGAGTGAAGGGGTCCTGATCTATGGTGATGCAAACACAGTGCAATATACAGATCTTGTAACAGAGAAATCCACACCTAAAACCTATATGATCATATTAACCAGTGCCACACCAATGAAGTTAATAAAAAATGGTACTTGGTAAAAGTTGGAAATCTAGTGATTTTGTTTATTTGTATTTCATTCTTTGAATGATGACATGTTATTTCACTGAATGAATGGATTATAGTTTAACTAGAAAAAATAATAAAAGATGAGCCTTCATCTCTCTCTCTTTGGTCAGAACTGGGTCTACAGGAAATATGGGCTAGTGGGTCATTTAGTTTTCCCTCTCCTGGTGCAGGGGAGAGTGAGAGTGAAGAGGGTTGTGAATGGCTTTAGGTGTCTGCAGACATCCTTATTATTCCATCATTTCCCCTCTTGAAGCCAGATTCCTAATCTGTGAAATGACAGGCGTGGCTAGAAGATCTCCCAGGCTCTCTGCACACGATTTCTATCTAAACCCCAAGGATTCTTGTAATAAACTATGCCTGCCACCCAGGTGGCCCCAGATGCTAGGACTATCCTCCCAGCTCTTGGGAGAGCTGCCAGCATCAACTCTCCATTGTCACCTGGGCTTGAAAGAGCTTCCCTGCCCAGGACACTCACCTCTTCCTGGGGCAGACCATACCTGGCGACTGGTCATGCTGGGCACACAGACATGGCTCCCCCACCCCGAGTGTGGCAACTCTGTGAAGACCACTGCAGCTCCAGAGCTCCCCATGCAGTTGGGGGAGGCCTTTATGGAGACTGCATTGCAGCCCAGCTTCTCCCCTGCCCAGGCCCACCTCCTCCCCTCTCCTTCCACAGCAGCCGAACTTCCTGCACGCTAGTCTGTCTCAGTCTGTTTCCTAGGGAACCCGATCCACAACAACTGCTTAAAGATGTTCCTGAAGGATCCTATCCCATGAGGAGCAGACTGTGATCTGACCTCATGTCAGACCCTCCATATTTGCTGGAAACCTCATGGGCATTAAGCATTAATTGGGCTTAAATATTTAGAAGCAACAATAGAAATAATTAGCTTACATGAAGAGTTATTGGGTGTTCTGAGAAAATTTAAAAAGATCTAAAAAGAAAGAGAGATTCCAAGAAAGTGACAACATCAAGATCAGATTCTGTTTCCTAGTAGACAATGCAGGATATAAACACATTCTATTAACATAGGCTAATGAAGTCCCTGGGAAGCTACGTAAGTGTGTGTGTGTGTGTGTGTGTGTGTGTGTGTGTGTGTGTGTGTGAGCTTCTTAGTCAAACAGACCTATGCTTCAATTCCAGCTCCATTATACAAAACCCTGTAACCTTGAATAAGTGGCTGCCCTCTCTGAGACTAAGTATCTTTATTGCTAAAGATGGGGAGGTGGGTGAGTGAGAGAATGCAGTCACGTGCTGATGTAAGTAGGGCCTCAGGAGGTGCAGCGGATGCAGGCAGCTCTTCTCATCGGTGCCCACATGGCTGTGATCTAGTGGAATTGTGTAATTTTTTTGGTCAGGAATGCTGGTAAAGAAAATGCCTATATTAGAAAGTAGGCTGATCTAGATTCATAGTTTTCAAAACTTTAAAGCAGAATTATTTTTCTTTTTTTCAAACAAGACTTTGCCAATAAGGCAGATGAAATTGGGATTTTATTACACAAAGATTTTTTAAGTTCAAGTATATAACACTTAAAAATAAATTAGTGTGATTTACAGAGACTATTACAATGAACAAACATGTTGGCATAGAGCTTATAGATGGTGTTACAGACTTTTATGGGACGCAGCATCTAATTTTTTCTGTGGGTCTTTGGTTCCACACTATTGGAGAATCTTGAGACCAGTTTAGAACAACTCAGCCTGCAATTTCAGGGTATTTCCCAGTTAATTGGGTTGATCGGAGACGTTCCTTCTAAGGTCTACAGAAAACCAAATTAATTTGACGGTGTAAGTCAATGCATTGATGATTTCTGATGTGTTAAAACCTGACATAATAATTTTTAGTGTAAGTGCTGTACTTTATCGCACTTTTAAAAATAGTTAATATTTTTTTGAAAAGTGAAATGAGAATCAAGCAATTTCAGAAGCCCTGAGATTCCCATGAGACAGTTAGCAAACTACAAGATTTGATGACGTTTCTATGCTTATTTCAAATGCTTAAATATCTCTGATTCTTCTTTAGTCATTGGCTACTTAGCAAATCTACCAAAGGTCAGGTACCAAGACACTTAACACTCTCCCCTGAGTGAGTAGAAAACTCTGCTGTACATTACTTTATTCTCTGGTGCCTTCTAAGGGAAGGCTGGGAGGGTATAAAGTACATGATGCACAGAGTAAGTGCTCCATACACAGTGGTTGATATGAATGACCTACTTGTCACTCTGAGGGGTGTCTGTCAACTAAGAAAATAACAACTCTGTTAAGATAAGAGTTTGATGGGGAAAAGAAATCAGCATGCTGGTCAAGGCAGTAGTTACTCGTATTAGCAGGTAAGCCACTCAGCTCGAATAATAGCTCAGGGGCCTGTAAGAAAACTGTGGAAAGGAGGATGGAGGCTGACAGCCCTGGTAGGCAGGGAGCTTAGCTTAATTCCACCGTATGGTTTATGCAGCCTCATACTAGTTTCAGATGCAAACCAATCACTCCAACATGAGTGAAATTTATGACTACTTTTATAACTCTCATTTTTTAGTACCTAGTCCAGTGATGGAGAACCTATGACACGCGTGTCAGCACTGACACGCATAGCCATTTCTGATGACATGCGGCCACATGCCGAGGATGAAACATTTGATGCTCCTGAGGATGAAACATCTGCGAAATAATGTTTTTTCCTCAAAGTGACATACTACCCAAGTTATGCTCAGTTTTTTGGCCAAGCTCAAAAGGTTGCCCATCACTGACCTAGTCTATGCTACACAAAGAGCATGCATGTGGTAAATGCTTATAAAAAATGAAAACCCAGTTGAGCCAAATCTTTTTATTCCAAGTCCAACTACTCAAGCCATCAGAGTTCAGAACACACAAGCCCAACTCCGCATCTACAGGGAATCAGGGGAGGGGAAATCTCCAAACTAAGCACCTGCCATAGTCCTGGGGCAGCTGTGCTACTTGAGTTCTGGAAGGCTGCACACAGAGCGACAGGATCATGGACCCAAGAAGTTTCAACGTGCTGGAGAGCGCCCGGAGTGTAGGGAAGGCAGTACCTTTCGTCATTCGTTTTGTTTGTTTGCTTTTTCGCAGTCCACATAAGTATATACATAAGTTTTCTGATATTCAAATGCCTGGCTCAGGAAGGAAAATTGTGCCAATAACGAAATGACTCGCTCTTCCTGAGCATGAATGATGCTAAACAATGGGGAGCAAGGAGCAGGCATTGCCCATGACAACCAATAGCTCCAAAGGGGACAAAGCACTCCAGGGTCTTTCTTTCCAAAGAATTGACAATAGCATGTTTATAACAGTTCAAATACATGCTTTTCATTCCTAGCCCCACATCTTGGAGTCCTCTCGCATGCTACTACACTGGAATTTCAGAAACTTAAAATCATGAAAAATTTGGTTAGTTATTTTTTACTTCCTGTCTCAAATCTCCTTCACTCAGGGAAATCTTTCACGTTTCATTCCTCAGGGGAACGATGACAAATAGCCCAGATACTTTCTGATGGCAATCTATAGCTAATGGTTAGTGATCTGATGGTGATCTACAGCTAATGGTTAGTGATCTGATGGTGATCTACAGCTAATGGTTAGTGATCTGATGGTGATCTACAGCTAATGGTTAGTGATCTGATGGTGATCTGCAGCTAATGGTTAGTGATCTGATGGTGATCTACAGCTAATGGTTAGTGATCTGATGGTGATCTGCAGCTAATGGTTAGTGATCTGATGGTGATCTGCAGCTAATGGTTAGTGATCTGATGGTGATCTACAGCTAATGGTTAGTGATCTCATGGTGATCTACAGCTAATGGTTAGTGATCTGATGGTGATCTGCAGCTAATGGTTAGTGATCTGATGGTGATCTGCAGCTAATGGTTAGTGATCTGATGGTGATCTGCAGCTAATGGTTAGTGATCTGATGGTGATCTGCAGCTAATGGTTAGTGATCTGATGGTGATCTACAGCTAATGGTTAGTGATCTGATGGTGATCTGCAGCTAATGGTTAGTGATCTGATGGTGATCTACAGCTAATGGTTAGTGATCTGATGGTGATCTACAGCTAATGGTTAGTGATCTGATGGTGATCTACAGCTAATGGTTAGTGACCTTCTTCACCTTCAGGAGAGAAGGAGTGACTGGCCCTGAGTCAGCGCAGCACCCCTAAGGCTACATTCCTTCTCCAGCTCGGCTACATCCCCACCCCCTCCTGTGCATTCTTTAGATGCTTGCTTTTACTCTGTACCCTTCTTACACTGTCTTGTACACACAAAATGTTCCTTTATGGCCCAGAGCTGGTGCTCATTCATTTCTGATGAAGTCATTCCTACATCTTTCCTTGTCCCGTTCCCTGCCCACATGGAATGCCTGCCTATTTCGATGCCTCTCCTTCCCCTTCTTGCAGTAGAAAGACTACGCACCCTTAAGGATCATCGCCGACTGCCTTGGAAGCCTTCTCTGAAATTACTGCAAACCCACAATGACCTTTTCTGGATTTCTGCCCAAAATTACAGTCGGTTTCACGCACTCATCAACAAGCACTTACTGAGTCCCATGCCCCACTTACCACTTCATTGCACCTCAGCTGTTTTGAAGTGAGCCACCAAGTTTGATAAACTTGTCTTTTATCTCCCGCAGAGCTCAGCACAGAGCTTAGATGTATCCAACCTTTAATATTTACTGAACCACCTAACTGGATCCTGACTTTACCTTCTAAAATACAAAACATCTAATGGTACATTTCTCTTTTTGTTGGACTTTGGGGGGCAGCAGACCCTGACATATGCTTTCTGATAATGGCTGTGGACCTAGATCTGGAATATACTGCTACAGATCCTTACCTGGATTAAAAACCGGAAACCAGTTGTAGAACGCATTCTTGTAGGGCACCGTGTCAAACTCGCTGCACTGCATTTGCCGAAATGTTGGTGCATCTGGGCGACAGGGGTGGACGTTGCACAAGCGATAGCGTTTTCTCTCTCCGGTGCAGTACTTTCCTCCAAACTTTGGTCTACAGATGAAACACATAAGCTGTCCTGTTAGTCTCCTTAAAGGCCAGCATCTTCCTTTAAACTCCCCTGGCATGTGGCCATGCCCACTCCTTCCCATACCATGTTCCTCTCTACCTTTCACACTCAACTTTTAAGTAAATTCTTCCAAGTTCATACATTTTTGTTTATGTTGCTGTCCATGAACATTCAATCCCAAGTGTATAGATGCCTATTCTGAAATAGCTTGATTCCTTCCCACAGTTAGTCAGTTACCTGGTCATTAGTTGTATTTTTATATTTGTTTCCTCCTCTTTATTTCCATAATCACCAAACTTGTCCAACCCTTATCCCCATTCCTGTCTCCCTTCTATCCATCTTTTTTTCTTTTTCCTTATTCAACCTATTGTACACACTCTTATCTGGTTAATTTTTACAAATACCTGAATTATTTTAGTTTCTTGTTTACAATCTTTAATGGCCACAGAATGAAGTCCAGCCTCTTGAGCTTGGCCTTCAAGGCCCTCATGATCTTGACCTAATTCACTTGACTTCCCATATTCCCCTTCATCTGCACACTGCTCCAGTCATACACGCTAACATATTTTATATTTCTTTTTTGTGCTTCTGGATAGATTCCCCCTCTCTTTAAGTCTCTAAATGTCTACATGCTGCCCATACTTTAAGGACCAAATAAACGCCATCTCCATGGTGAATTTTTCCCAGAATCCTACCAGAAGTAATCTCTTTCTCCTCTTACATGACACTTCATCATCCTACTGTGTGTGCTTCCTGCACTTAGCACTCCAAAGGTAATTCTCTGACTAAGGGAGTTCATAGCCATGGACTCCCTGTAGGTGGTACAAAGATCTGTCCTTGATAGTTGAGGTTAGGCTGGTTTTCTACTCGTTATGATAGAGTGACACTCTATGACTTGGAATATCTCCACTTCATCTCCATCCAACAACCATTACTGAGGGCATTTTATGAGCCAAGCCCCACTGGGTTCTCACTAGACAGTGACTGACATTAAGGATACAGTCTTGAGGTCACTTGGTCACTCATTCGCATGACTCTGTGACCTAAATCACAGCACAGAATCTGTGACTTTGTTCCACGGGCATTGTTCTCAGTGAACTTAAACAAACCAGCTACGGAGATCATACATAGTCACTCACTTGAGGAGACTCTGTGACAAACTCTGGCCTCTGATATGGGAATTAGGACCATTTTCTCCCTGAAGCCCTGTTAGAGAATCATTCTTCAGTTCTTCCACAAGGATGTCCCTTTTTGATAACACAGGTCATTGGCCATTATCCCCAAAAGGCTACAGATTGGTGGTAGCTGCTATGCAGCATTGACAATGGGTCCCAGAGAAAATCACCTATATTTCCTGATCTCTACAATGGAAATCACTTTTCTGGTCACACTGAAATAAATGATAAAATAAAGATTCTCTGTAAAAATGAAAGTGGAAGAAATTCTTGGTTTTACATTTATGAATTCACAGAAACCTTATATTTAAACAAAAACAATTTTTATCAAAGGGTAAGATTTTAAAACAATTTTGCCCCAATTCCTCAGATGTACACTTATATGTGTGGTAAATGATTAAATATCATAATAATGACTATATTAACTACCATTTACTGATAATTTTTAAAGTAGGTATTGTATTAAACTCTTTATAGATATTAACTTATTAACCCTTAGAAATTTATTATATATGTGATATGTATATACACATGCATATGTGTGCATATAATAATATATTTATTAATAAAAAGGAGATGTAGCCCATCGATAGATGAATGGATTAAAAAGCTGTGATAGATTTACACAATGGAATACTATAAAGCTATTAAAAGAAGGATCTCTTACCCTTTGAGATAGCATGGATGGACCAGGAGGTTATCATACTAAGTGAGACAAGCCAGTCAAAAAAGACAAATACCACATGATCTTACTTATATGTGGAATCTAATGAACAAAATAAACTGATGAGCAAAACAGGTCCAAAAACATGGATGCATGGAACACGCTAATGGATCTTGGGGGTGGGGGCGGGAAGAGGTTGACCAAAGAACATATATGCATATATGCATAATCCATGGACACAGACAATAGGGTGGGAAAGGCCTGGAGTGGGGTGGGGGCTGGGTGCAGGGAGGCAAGGAGGTGGGGATGGGGGACATTTGTAATGCTGAAAACAACAAATAACTCACTAAACATATAAATAAAATATAAGATTTGGAACTAAGATATTGAGGGAACTATAATAATGCTTATCATTTGCCTTTTACAAACTGTGACTCTTACTCTTCAATTTAGACCAATGTAAAAATAAATAAAGAAGCTTAATACATTTTCTACTTACAGGGGGTATCATATGTATACTTTTATTTTATTTTTATTTTTTTTCTTTTTCTTTTTTCATATGTATACTTTTAAAAAATTATACTTGGGAACTGGTATACCAGAAAATAATGAAATTGAGAATATAATATATATTTGAAAAAAATCAATGAAATTTAAATTTAATTTATATATAATATCATCATACAAATTTAAAATATGAAAAAAGTAAGCAATTTGATTAAAACTTTGAAAGCCACTTGTGAAATAACTTCTTTGGAATTCTTAACAAGCTAATATGGATCTCTAAGGTTTACAAAATCCTGATCTAAAACCTTAAAAAAAAAATAATCCCCAGAAATGTGCCTAGGTATTTGCTTAGTTACCTAAGGGAAGAAAAACATTTTTGCAAAACTGTACATTCATTATGACTGAAAGCAAGCTGCTATCTTATCAGCAAACTGGGGTCTGACTGATCTCTCGCTGATGGTGTGGTTTATCCAGGAGGAAAAACCACATAACCTCCTGGAGGCTTTCCCTTTAAAAGAAATGTGCTTATCTTTCCCAGCGATGGAATCAGCTTATTTATCCAAGCTCTAGCAAGAATCCGGTGCCAGGCCAAAAGGAAACACGAGAGAACCACTATTTTTTCTCCCTCTGTGAATCTTCAGTGTCCCCACTAGTTTCCCTCAGGAGGCGTGGGGTCACCGATGTCAGGTGGCCCAGCCGGGTCTCGCAGCTCACGGGACAGGGCAGTGCCGGGCCGCACTCACTCGGGGTTGTTGCAGAGCCTCTCGGCACTCTGGGCCCCGGCCCCGCAGGTCCTGGAGCAGTGGGACCAGGGCGACCAGCGGCCCCAGCCTCCGGGAATGCTCTCCGGTTTCTTCCCCACCGTGATGCACTTGCCAGCCATACACCACTGGGGAGAGAAGAGGGGGAGATGTCAGGAAGGCTCCCACCGCAGGCTGAGCCGAGCCCCCTAGACGTCTAACCCTGACTCTCCTAGTCGGCTTCCTACAGCCACACATCATGTGGAGGACAGAGAAGAGCTCATAGAAGAATTTCCTCTGAGAGTCTTGGGCCTGAGGAGCAGAGAATTTCAGGAATTGGGGGCACTTCATGGTACCTAGTTGTAGCCAAAGCAGGAGTGTTACTCAAAGCGTGGTTGGCAGATCGCATGCCAGGACGTACACAGACACATCACTCCTTCACGGAGAACGTCCCGCTAGGAAAGCACGTCAGCCCAGTATGCTCTGTCACATAGCTGTCTAGTAACGTCATTGATTTACTTTCTGGTGCAAGCTCCTTATCTTGCTGTAGACAGCAACAAACATTCTGCAGACTGGTACTGTGATAACACTTCTTCACAGCCCCTGGGGGTACTTAATGTCAGATAACGCTATCCTCCTGGTAAAAGTCCACTGGTTGCCAAAAAACACTACTTTGTTAAGAATTTTAAGTTCTTTCTAGTATCAACAAAAATGTCTCTTTTCCTGTAACTCTACCCAGTGTTTTTAGTTCTGGCCTTTCGAGTGATTCAGAAAAAAAAAAAAAATCCACTCTCTCCCTCTTCAGGGAAATACTTTAACAACGATCAGTTTAGGAGGGTGAACCATACGAAAAGAAAAACCAAAGAAAACACAACTTGGTTGTTAGAAACGGCCCCACGACCCGGAAGATCTGGGCATGTTTTATCTGCTGCCCTCTTTGTCCTTATGATTTCTGATCACCGTGTATTGACCAGGTTCTAAGTCTGTGCTGGGTCAGGCCATCCTCCAGCTGCATAAAGATTCCCACCAAATACCTAAGTTCTAGACCCACAGCCAACCCGACTGGCTTTGTGGAGCAGCACGTATTGCCCGGTTCCAGGGAAGTCAATAGTAACGTCTCTGAGTTCTTGGGTGTCTGGCTTTCCTGTTAGCAGCGTGGACAGATCCTCAAGAAATGCAGTCAGGCCAGAGGACGGGAACGAAGACCACAAGTGGCCCAAGTCCACCGTCTTCGGAAAGAAGCCACCACGGCTTGTCCCTTCTGATCTTCAACATGAAGATGTGACTAACCACACAGTCCAGGGGGGTTCATCCGGGAAAGACGGAACAGACGTTTTGCAACTGGAAGTGTGGAATTGGGCTCAGCCCTCTCTCCTTCACCATTTGTTCCCAGGGAAGGCTCAAAGGCTCAGTGGCAGTGGATCTCTGGCTAGTCCAGCTCTGTGATCTGCATTCACCCAGAGACAGCCGCCCTGCAGGGCCGTCTCCCCCAGAACTCAGTGCCCACCGCCCGCCACCTGCCTGCCTCAGCCCACACGTCACCTTCTTCTCGCCACACCGGGTCCCATCCGCAGCAGCGTCCAGCTTAGAGCGACAAAAGCCTTTCACCAAGCACCACAGCGTCTGGCAAACATTCTGGAAAACAAACGTGAGATCGCACCTTTTTATATTTCAACACCTGCACGAAAGCATTTCTACAGTGACGGTAAAACACACACACTCATCCCCAGTACGCACTGCTGCTCCCAGTGAGCAGGAGTGGTGGCCTGGGCTCAATGAGAGTTCCTTCTCCTTGTCTAAGTGATAGAAAGGAACACTCTCAGCTCAAATGTCATCTGGACTTGGTCCTAATTCCTCAACAGGGGTGCGGAGACCATACTGGGCAATGAGAAAACGGGAGAGAAAACACATTTCCTAGAAGTTGAGACTGTGATCTCTAGGTGTGTGGCACAGTATCGATGCCCTGAGGTGGGGTAACTGGGGGCATTAGCCATCAAGGGCCAATCCAGAAACCGCGGAGAGAAGTTTACGAAGAGCTGGGTGGCTGTAACCTGAGCCTGCGCGCTCAAGGAAGTGGAAGGTGTTGCATCCAGAAAGCCTCCGCTTACTTATTCCTGACAGCAGCCAGCCTGTTTGAGCTGCCAGCCCGAGACAGGAGGCCAAGCCGGGGACACTGCAGTCTCCCTGGAACAGTGGGGTTTGGAGATATTCAGGAGGCAGGATTGGTGGGACTTGGTAACCAGTTAGAAGGGAGGGGGGAGGGGTTTTTGCATCAACTTTATCATCTCTGTTCAGTTTTGCTTGTTCTGTGTAAGCACTGATTTCCTTCCTCCTCAGAGTCTTCCTCTAAGTCTCCTTCTGTCTTTATCTCGTTGGGTGGACATGTCTGCGTCTCCTCCTCTCCCAGCGCTGCAGGCCAGAGGCGCCTATCACTGATTTGGAGTGCTCACCTGCTCCGTCTCGCTCAGGACACAGCACAGAATCTGGCCTGGGCTCAATGCGAGTTGCTTCTCCTGGTCTATGTGTTCAGAATAATATGTTCACACCAAAGGGCAGGAGTCAGAGAAGAGTCAAGATCCAGCTTACAAAGAAGTGAAAGAAGTCAGGATTTTATCCTGTGGTCTGTGGGGACCTTAAAATCAGAGACGAGACATGGCTAGATTTGTATGCTGTTGTTTTTTTTGAAATAACCTGAGAAATGCAGGGGAAGATTAGGTAGGAGGTAATTACAATAGCAAGGAGAGATGATGAGAGACTGAATCAAGACAGAAGCAGTGGGAATGAAAGAGACAGGACAGAGCCACACACTCTTTAAGAGGTATCATCAGATGTTGAAAACAAAGAATACATTGGGGATGAATCTTATTCCGATCTTGGGGTCTGGTGGAACTCTTTAACCAGATGGGAAATTCAGGAAAGAGAGCAACGTTAGGGATTGCATTGTTTGCTATGAGGTCTGTAGGTGTGAATAATTGTGATTCTTGAAAAAATCACCATAGAATTTTCTTCACCACCACCCAGTTGCAAAGAATTGCTGGCTCCACAGAATGCCAAGGAGCTAGAGTCAAGGAATAGAAATGGCCCCAACATCACCCTTCTGCTTTATAGACACCGTGCCACAGATGGAGAGTTTGCACTTCTGTGTCTGGACCTTGGGATCTCCAAAAATCTCCCTGGCCCTTCTTTCAGCGTGCTGGAGACCTCCAGCCCTGCACATCCCACCAGAGCCACCAGGACACCCGACACTTACTTCTACTTCCTGGCAGAAGGTAGCATTGGGGCCATACTGCAGCTGGCATTGGTGGTGAACGTCATAGATCACTCCAGGGGCAATGACCTTGGACTTCAAGCCTTTCTTTTGGGGCTTATCATCAAGACAGAACCCCCAGCCTCGGCTGAAAAGAAGTTAATGGGAATGAGAAGAGATACTTATGATTCCCTTTATCTTTAGTCTTTCATTCAACAGAAGTTTCTGCCCCTCCAGTTTACTCTTTGTCTCCAAGACAAGCTTATTTCCACAAGACGGAGACCCCTCCAGGCCCCTGGTAGGAGCCGTCTAAAAGCAAACCCAAACCACAGCCCACTCCATTGGTTCCGTTGTGCTCTAGAAAATACAAGCAACGGTAAAATTAGAGAAACATCACCTGGTCCCCAATGGGGCTTGGGGGACCACTTCTCACATATCCTGGTTGGTCCTGCCAGTCCGCACACCCAGCTCCTAAAGAGCCACCGTGAGACAGGAGCAATCAGGGGGACGGGTGTTGCCCTGGCTGTGGGCCGGAGGGCAGAGCCCACCTAGATCTCAGGGTCAGAAAGCAGAAGTGAAATCCACCCCTTCAGACGCTGTGGCCTGTGAGAGGACCTGAGACTTTTCCAGGCCTCACGTAACACTCAACGCGACCTCCCGTGTAAGGGGCCCCAAGTGGGGCTGCTCTGAGCCGCGCTGTCACTTACTCCAGGAAGCGGGTGATATACTCCTTGCTGCACTTGGACCAGGTCAGCGGGGTGGGGTTGTACTGGAGCTGGCGGGACATGATGTAGGGGTGCCGGCCCACGGACTCACAGTCGTTTTCTTTCCCGTCGTGCTGGATGCCGAAGCTGCGGGGAGGCACAAGGCCCACGGACATCAAGGAGGCAGGCATGCCACAGGGAGAAAGCCAGTTCCCCCAAGGTGAACGCCGCCGAGCGCTACTTCCGGACAGAAGGCTTCTGCTTACGAAGTGGGCCTTTGCAGTTGGGAGGGGGGTGGCTCATTTTCAACCGAAAAGCACAGGGAACATCTTAGGCAAGCTTTGTCTCTTCTATGCACCCGGGGGAGCCATGTGGCCAACTCAGAAATGTCTGTTTGGTAGAAAGTGAAGAGCTCCCGGCTGGCTTTCGGTGAGTCTGGAGTCAGGAGGGTCAAGGCTGCCTCAAGCTGTCTGCCTTCTCCCGCTGCGGGGATCACAGCACAAAGGAACGAAACCGCCCTTCTCCCTTCTCATCATAATTTACGGGAGAACTGAAGGGGGAAGCGATGGGACACTGGGACAAGGGACGCAGCTTTGGAAGGCAGGCTTCTTTGGAAAACACAATGCTGCTGGGGTGGGGGGGGGGGGGGCAGCAGGAAAAGGGAAAGACCCAATATGAGATGGGTGGACTCCATAAATGAAGCCATAGGCAGGAGTCGAGGGGAGCTGGGCCGGGCTGCCGAGGACCGGGCATTGCGGCTATCACTCATCAGAGGGTTGCCACGAGGTAAGCTGCCTCAAATAGCATGTAACAGCAAGACTCTAGAATACATCACATTGATCTCCTAGGGGTTTCGGGAAGGATCAAAGAAGTCACAGTACCTAAGAAACTGCCTGGTTCAACCTACTTATTTCACAGATAAGGAAACAGGGGCAGAGGTGAGAGCAATTCTCTAAGGTCATCATAGCTGTGGATGGAAAAGCCAGAATAAGCACTCACGTTTCCCAACTCCAAAGCCAATCCTCTACAGGTAAAAGCAGTTTGCAAAGTTCCAATATCTCATGAAAAACATGATGAGAAAGCCCAGGCCAGAGAGGCCAGGCCTGGGATAATCCAGTCTCCAGGGTTCTTCCCAATCCCACCTTTTTCGGAAGTCCAACTGAGCACTCCCCAGCCTTCTGTCCCTTCTTTGGAGGGAGGGATTCCAGGCTGGCAGCCCCTGGCGGGCAGGGAGTATAGCGGAGTCATTCACATGCTCCCCTCTCTGAGTTGTTAGTTAGTGTGATACGCTTTTATCTGTGGTTTGTAAATAGCCCAACAAAGTGTGTTACAAATAAGCTAAGATCTCTCCTCCATGGGACCTCCTGAATCCTCCTTTTTCCTTCACGCAAACATTCTGAAACCTGCTTTTAACGAACTCATCTAATCAAAGTTACACATTTTTGTGACAGCTTGGACCTCCTGTTCACTGGTGTTTGTTTGATGGTCTTTCCAAGTTCACAGCAGTTTTCAATTTCTTGTTTATTCAATGGTCTCCTTTACACATGGAAGTGAAGTGAGACTCACAACGTTATCTACATCATGAAGTCACTGCGATGATTCAATGGCATAATGCCATGTGTCTGGCATAAAGGAAAGGCACAAAATGTTACGGTTTGTGACTTTTTAATGCTATCAATACAACTATTATTTCATAAGAACTAAACAGGAATTGTTTCTCCTGAATTAGACAATGAGTTAAAGCTTATCTCCTTGCTTCTGCTCACCTCATTGTAATTCAGGGAACTGCGGTGTGATGCAGATGGTACAAGCGCTCAGGGCAGAGGAGGTACTGGGTCCTGAAAGTGTGTGACTATGTCTCGCATTCCAGGTGAGAAAGCAGAGGTGGAGGAGGGTGAGTTCCAAGCCACAGTGCAATCCCGCTGCCTCTGCCCCATTTAAGGTGCTTCCATGCCTTCTGCCTGACATGGCCACAGGGACACGGCAAAGAGATCGCAGTTTCCTTGGCTCTTTACCTGTGTCCGAGCTCATGGGCAATCGTGAAAGCCAGCGGGAGGCCCGAGTCTTCGTTGATGTTACAGCTCCGGTGAGGCTGGCACATGCCCGACAGGTGAGACAGACCCAGCGTCTCACAGGGGCGATTGACGCCCCCACAGATGTCTTTTCTGAAAGCAGAGGACAGAGACGCATGAAACACCTACAACACCCCCCTGGGAAAAGCTGGGTATTAACTCACATTCAATGAGGTCTGTAAAGCATCATTAAAGTAAGTTTTTAAATGTCCATGTGAGCATAGGGAGTAATTTTGAATTCATTAAGATTATTCTGATTTCACCTCTTGATTAATGAATCTCCCTAACATCTAAGGAATGTGAGAATTTATGGCAGATGTTTTATTTTGAGTTGCTTTTGCTCTTGATCTCAGGAAGCTAAATTATTTTATTTGCTCAAAAAAAGAAGAATCTGGTTGAAAATTGAAATTAATTTGGAATTGTAAACAAGGAAGGGACAACAGCAGTCACTGAGGTCTTTCAAATGTGAAATGTTTCTGTTTTTTCTGAGGTCTGGGTTCAAAACTCACATGAGAACTTTTTCTCACTCATGAAAAAGGCAACTGGTCTGATAAACCCATCCAGAGAACAAACCAATTTTCTTTCTAGCTTCAATACCCTGTCACTATTGCATATGGGAGGGGATGAACAATCAAAGTCAGAGAGAGAGAGAGAGAGAGAGAGAGAGAGAGAGAGAGAGAGAGAGAGAGAGGCATTGTTCCTCTTTTCACCAGTAATTCATTCACCTCGTTATTTCCCTACCCTGGAAGAAGAAAGGAAAGACTCCAGGATCCCCAAAATGCTAGTTACCGCTCTTAAAGAGAAACATGTGCGCCCATATCCTGCTGGGACTGTTTCCATCCCTGACAAGCGTTTGAAAGAGTCGTTCATTGGTCACTTGGTTTTCTTCGGCTCAAGAAGAGCTCTCTGCCAAGAGTGACGGGCGCAAATGCCAACCAAGTGTGAGCTTTAGTCAGCTCCAGACCTTCAGCGCCTAGGTTTTGTGTGGACGCCATTTCTGGCCACACATGGTCTGCTGTGTGTGTCCGCTGTTTTGTGGGCCACGGAAAAGATAGTGCAGGAAGCTAGGTCCATTAAATAATTGTTCATTGAGTGCTTACCACATGCTAAAGAGGATAAAAGGGGGTAATAAAAGAATTGTAGGAATATGGTTTTTGTAGGTAACCAGCCTAAGCTCCCCAAAAGAACATTAGCTCGACCTCCCCCATGCACAGGGGTTATCAAAGAGAAAACATGCGGAGACATTCAGCCACCTGCCCCATTTCATGGAGTGTGTTCAAGCCAAAGCCACGTCCTACTGCCTGTGACCGTACAGATAACGCGGTTAAAGTGGACCTCAGCATAGTGCTCCAGAGGCCAGCTCTGTCTTATACCCCCTCCCTTCCTCATCCTACCTATGTATTCCGACCAGCCGTTCACAACAGGGCGTGTCATGCTCCCCTCCCCCTCCTAGGGCACATTCGGTAATGTCGGGAGACAGTTTTGGTTGCCACAACATGGAGGAAGGTTATTGGCATCTCATGGATCGAGGCCAGAGATGCTGTTGAACATACTACTGTACACAGGACACCCCCTCACAACAAAGAATGATGCAACCCAGAATGTCAATGGGGCCGAGGTTGAGAAATCCTGCTTCAGAAACTGGAATACTCTCCACTGCGTAGCAGCTAATGAGGTTCATCATAAGCTTGAGACAAGACCCCTGTTCTAAGAAAGAAAAATGATCAAAGGAGAGCAAACCCTTCATATGCACAATAAGAGTATAGCTAATGCCATCTATCTGGATTTAAGTCCCAGCTTAACTGTTAATGGCAATGAGATTTGGGGCAACGGGCATAGCCAAGCCTCAGTTTCCCCACCTGTAAAATAGGAGTGATTGACAGTCGTCAACCCCCAGTGCTCCTGTGGGGACTAAATGGAGTGGTGATTGTCCTAATAGATGTAGCTCAGAGCTTGGCCCATGTAAACCCCCCGCAGTGCCAGCTCCGGGTAACTAACTCCCTCACTTCTCCATGTGGGAGTGAGAGGAGAACGCTTCCTGCTCCAGAGAAAGGAAAGAGACTGAGGGGAGACACAGCTGCCAGGCGGCCAGTGCTGGTCCGGAACCCAGGGTTCTTCCCTGGAGACAGGGCCTGCCTGGACTGAAGTCTTCTCCGGGCTTTCTGCCCAGTCAGTCCCCTGGGGTTCCCTGGCTGCCTGCTGGCCCCCCACAGCCTCCAAGCTTACATCCCACACCCTCATTAACCTATTTCCCAGGGGAGCTATTGATCAATCGGACGTGTCATAGTCCCAATGAACCTAATGTGATAGGCTTATGCCACAGACTTCTTATGGAACATCTTGGCAAGTTTTTAAATATATATATATACTTTTTTTTATTGATTTCAGAGAGGAAAGAAGAGGGGGAGAGATTTAGGAACATCAATGAAGAGAGAGAATCATTGATTGGCTACTTCCTGCACACTCCCACTGGGGATCGAGCCCACAACCCGGGCATGTGGCCTGACCAGGAATCAAATGGTGACCTCAAAATGAACCGTGATCTCCTGGTTTGTAGGTGGACACTCAACCACTGAGCCATGCCGGCCGGGCCACGTTGGCAAATTTGGATACTTTCATTCAAAAGAGTGATTCTGATGGTTGGGGTTTCTGGGAAGGGTAAGGCAAATATTTGGATAGGGTCAGGGCTGATTATCATCCTTCATAGGCATCCTATGCCCTGGGATTGTCCTGTCAAAGGGACAGATGACAGACCAGCGTGTTCAGGGAGAACACACACACAGGGCCTGCCAGTGCATGGGGTTCTCGGTGGCTGAGGGGCCAGGCAAAGGGGCTTCTTTTATCACACATCCCTGGATTTCTTGATGTCTCTGAATCTTCACAGGACTGCCCCATGAGAACTTACTTCACCTCATCAATGTAAGACCTTCATTTGTCTAGATTAAAATAGTATCTGGTATACAGTGGGTGCTCAATAAGTAGTTTTTGAATTAATGAGGAAACATAGCCTTCCAAGAGCCTGGGTTTCAGTTCACTAGCTTTTCACAGCTATAAGTCCTAGAAGGTTTGATGGTTCTAATTAGAACCACAGGGTCTACCAGTTGTCAAAGCAAAATGGTGTGTCATGAGGGTAAAAGGTAGAGAGGTATAAGCAGACCACTCTGTCTACTCAAGGGAGGACCTGCTCCCCATATTCTGTCCTCAACATCAGTCAGAGATCAGCTGCAAGGAGGGCTGATTTCTCTAGAAATCGTTGCATGTTTCTTAACTGGAGGAACATTTTTAAAATAAAAAAATAAAGGGTGGGAATTCCCATGGTTAAAAGTAACGGGAGTCTTTAATGAGGACCTGTGTTCTGATTGTTTATAAAGCCACAAGTGTTCTGATTGTTTATAAACAAGTGTTCTGATGGTTTATAAAGCCACATAGGGAAGCCAGTTTTACAGAGGAAATCACCATTGGGATGGGAAAGGGGCCAGCATTTTGCCAGCAGACACAGTTTATTAACACAGAGACTTGCTATCTGTCCCCTCACTCATATGGGAGTCAGGAGTTGTTTAGATCTTAGAAGCTACCTTTAGAAATGACCAAGAACAGCAAAGAGTAAGAGAATCTCATGAGTTTGAATACCTGGCACCCCTCCCACCTGCCGCCCTGCGTGCAGCCCCTGGCCTCCCCGTGGTCTCTGGGGTACCTGGTGAGAAGGACGGCCACGTCGTGATGGGCAGGGTTGAGGTCACTCTTGGGATTGATACTCTTCTGCCACTTACAGAAGCTGGTCAGTGTCTTTTCTGCATGGTGCACTATTTTCAGTCCTTGCTGGAGGAGGAAGAGGAAGAGATTGGCATGGGTGAGTTTACCGTGGCCGGGGTCCATCACGTTAGTCCCCAGAAGAAGCCAAGTGGGATGAGCATTGGGTGAGTGCCTCAGAGATCTGGCAGAATTTGGCAGAGGCCAAGTTCCTTCTCTGGGCTAACCCTCTGCTTAAACACTATGACTTGCATGACTTCCACTAAAAGAACCTGGAGGGGAGAACTTAGGACAGAAATGATCACTGGGACAAGGAACCCTTGAAGGAAAACCAAGAATATGTTAGCAAAGACCCACAGCTGTTTGAAGTTCTATTTCAGTGGCTCTCTGCTTCCAAAGTCAATACCGTTCCGAAAAGGCATTTTTATTGCAAATGCAAAATGAACAGACTTGCAACAAAAACCTCTTCCTTTCACGAGGCATCGGAGAAGGCCGGGGTTGCACTGGGTGGCTCCCTGTCAATCCAACCTTCTTGGTTTGACATCTGTGGGTGAAGGGCCGAGGGTTAGGGCCACTGGCTGTCTGGCAGCGATTACGATGCTGTAGAAGGTGCCCCAGGCTGCAGTTTGCAGGGCTCCTGAGGCACCCCTGTGGCCCACAGTTGCTAACGGGGATGGGAGGAGAGGGTTTGTTCCAGATTAACTGGGCGAACACTTGTCAGATGAGGGAGAAGGAAAATGGGCTCTCAGCTCCAAGGGCACTCCAGTTTCATTTGAATTTCTACAGGAGAAATTCCTTTCCCTTTTGGAGGGGGGTGGTCTCTACATAGGCCATCCTGCTAAGGGAGGATTCTACCTGGAGAATGCCTAGGCCCATGGCCCACTGGAATCTCAGTCTATTACTCTGGGCTGAGCCCCAGGACATCACACACCCTCTTCATCAAACTATGAATCTGCTTCTCCACTATCCTGTATTTTGCTAAGGCCACATCCAAATCGAAGGAGGCCTGAGAGACTTCAATTGCCTAGTAGAGACTGTCCCAGTTCCCCCACCCATGCGAATTAACCATAGACCATCTTCCTTTCATGAAAACACAGAAAGATGGCTCATTACTTGTGAAAAATCACCAAGCTGGTTAGTGTAATGAATTTAAATAGAAGAAACAGACTTTAGTATTTAAAAATCCTCATCTTGCCCTAGCTGGTTTGGTTCAGTGGTTGGAGCATGGGCCCATGGACTGAAGGTCTCGGGTTCGATCCCAGTCAAGGACATGTACCTCGGTTGCAGGCTAGTTCCTCAGCCCCAGTCAGGGTGTTTATGGGAGGCAACCAATCGATGTCTCTCTCTCACATTGATGCTTCTCTCTCAGTCCCCCCCGCCTCCCTTCCACTCTCTATAGAAATCAATAGAAAAATATATCCTCAGGTGAGAATTAAAAAAACAACAACACCTCATTGTGGCATCATCCAGCAAAATGATGTATCGTGGAGGACGAGAGGAGGGGTTCTGGGGAACCAGCTGGCGCAGGCAGTCAGGTGGCAGGCAGCAGGAATGTAAAGGAACAGAAAGGAAGGGAGAGGAAGAAAAGAAAAGAGAAGGAAATAAAAGGAAGGGAAAGAGGGAAGAAGGGATTAAAAAAACAGGAAGGAAGCATTTCTTAATCATTTATTATGTGGCAGAGATTTTTACACACATTCTTTCATTTAATTGCATCCTCTCAGCATTATTTGTAAAGAGAGCCTTGTTATGTTCATCACTGAAGAACTAGCTGAGGCCACTCAGGTCAGATACTGACAAAGGCAGCGAGAACCAGGGCTCCTAGAGGAACCTGCGGTTCTAACTGGGGACCGGCCGCCCCACAATGCCCTTTGGAACATGGGCTGGGGTCACCGCCTCAGGAGACCTTACACCAAACCACGTGTGTCCGTCTAAGGAAAAGGGAATGTTGATGCACTCGATACACACAATTTAGATGGCTCTCCAGGAAGTCATGCTGACTGAAAAAAATCTAATCTCAAGAGGTGCAAGCTGGATGATTCCATTTTACAGCATTCTTGCAATGACAAAGTCACAGAGATGGGAAAGAGATTAGTGCTGTCCCAGGGTCAGGTCGGGAGGCAGAAGGGAGGTATAAAGGGTAGCATCCCCTCCCCCTTGTTCCTGAGCCAAATTCAGTGTCAGCAGGGACACAGCCTCAGCATGAGAAAAGAGCCCTTTTTCCAGATGTTGCTGCATAAACTCTGCTTCTAGTTTTCCCAGCATTAGGAAGAGCCCATTTCTCTGAAGGACCGTAGGAACTATGCCTCCAGTCCGCTCATTTAAACGATGAGAAAACGGGCCAGAGAGGGGCGGGACCTTAACCAAGTCACACAGTGGTTTTGGCCGAGTAGGCCCCAGGGTTGCAGCTACTTCTAGGACTAGTGGTTCCCAAACGACTGGAGGCTTCTTTCCATGTGTTTGCTCTGAGTAACTGGAAAGCTTTAGCAATTCGCCAGTGGACGATGAGGATTACCGCTTAGTTCTCCACCGCTCACTTCCACTGGTAGACCCTCTACTTCCGCGGTGGCCACTCTCTGTCTGTCCTCCTCCTCCTCACTGCTCACTTCTCAGTCCCCTCCATGTGCTCTTCTTCTGCCATTCTGTTGGCTCATTCATTCTCAGTCACAGTCCTATTTTAGGAAATCACCTATATGCTGTTGACTCTCAAACCCATACCTCATTCCAAATCTCTCCGACAGTTCACATTCATGTCTCCAAACCTCTTGATGGACATCTCTTTCTGGGTGGCACACAGGGACCCCCATCTCAGCATCCCGGATATTCCTCATTGCATGCTGACCTGCTTATCTCCCCGTATCCTCGGGCTTAGCTACAGGGACCACCATCAACCCAGCGTCCCAATCTAAAAACGCCAGTGTCTGCCTACTGGCCTCCTCTCCCTCATGTCCTGCACCCCAATGTGTCCTCCTGGGCTGCTCATTCTACCTCCTCTTCATCTTCACCCCCAACCACCCTAGCTCAAACCCTCATCATTGTATGCCTGCATTTATGTTGGCGGCATCTCTTAGTGCTCTCCTTGTTTCCTTGTTCTTTCAATCCATCCTCCTTGCTGTTGCCAGGTCAACCTAGTCAAACCCAAAATCTGCCTGTACCACGGCCCCGGATGCAAGACCCTGCAAAGTCTAGCTGCCAGGAAGCTCTCCCTTCTTTTGCCCGCTCACAGTTTAAGCTCCAGCAACCTTCAAACTGCTTCTATCACCACTGCCCGCAAGCCCACATGCCCATCCCCCATGCTATTTTTTACCTAGCTCCCTTCAAGCTGCTCCCTCTACCCAGAATATCTTCCTCTCCTCTTTTTCCCCTCTTTAACCTACACAACATCTATGATTTCCCCCTGTTGCTTTTGTTTGTTCCTCTTACAAGCGAAGTGACTGCACACAGAGCTGAGTTGCCGATCACTGCAGCTGGTACCCTGCCCCTGTGTAAAATTGTCCTCTACAAGATGTGGCATTCAACACAAGCTCAGTGGCATGGCCTTAAGGAGACCTTACTGCCTTTCTGCTCAATGCCATGACTCTTCCGGGAGGCTTTAATAGTGCACACATTTTTCCAGTCCCCTCGGCCTCTAAATCTCCAAACCTCCTAAGAGATTAAATCCAAAGAACATTTACTCATTTAGTTTTTTGAATGCAGTTGGTCACAGGTGCCTTGGGAAGAGTGATTAGCTGTGCCTCGCTGCGATGCAGCCCTCAGCCTGCCCAAGACCAGATGCACTGCAGAGAGATTATGCTGGCTCACAGCGAGCCTGGGAGACCTGCGCTAAACAATTTCCACGAAGCAACTCCTAATTATGTGAGCTTGCCAAAACAAACCCCCATCCGCACGAATTTCTCCCCATTTCCTTTGTAAACAAAAATGGATTTTCTTTTTTGTTCTTGCATCCTTTTTTTCTCACCTCATTTTCTCAAGTGAGTCCAATTCACTTCCCACTCCCCCTTTCCTATGCATTGGAGTAGGTGACCTCACAGAGCAGCGAGGTGACCCAGAGGAAATCAACAACAGCTCACAGAAGTAGGCCCAAATGCGAAATAGAAAATGATTTTGCCAAGTACATCGCTTTTATTATAAAAAACTGTCCCTTTTAGGCTCTTTATAATGAAAAAAAAAAAATCTTGTCTTGATTTCTTTGAGAAGTCCTGCTGGTAGCAGCTTTTGATGCAATACACAATCTGAACACGCTCCTAGCCAGGCTTGGGTTCCCGGAAGAAAGAATGGGCAGAGAAGAGAAAAGCAGTAAAAAGTTTAATCTGAAAACTTCCCATGTGCTTAAGGAGTAACTCATCAAACTATCAGAGGAAAAGATATTGGTCTTTCATTTAAAAAGGAATGAGTCTTCAAGTTCTTTGTTAATATTGTTAACATTTATCCTGAAAGAGCAGAAGTTGCAGAGGTTATTATAGAACCACACATCACCCTGGAGACAGGAAATTGTCAGCCTGGATTCCCAAAGTAGGCAGGCTTTTCAACTCCAGAGTCTCACAAAGGCGAACCCAACACAAACCCACTGAGACCAAGAGGGACAGTCTCCGTGATCACATTCATTTCCTGCCTGCCTGTCAGCCTTCTGCTGCTCCTGCACGCCAGCTTGACACCCTGGATGGCACAGTGACGTGGGGCCCACCTGGCTTTATCCCAGCTACCTCCCTCCCCTCCCAGTACTGTTTCTATACTGGGCTTTAAAGAAGTCTCCAGCCTCTTTAGGACCCTCATCTTACCCTTTAGGCCTTTGGCATAGTTTTCTCATCTGGGAAATGAGCTAATAATAGTAATGAGTTTATAGAGTTGTTGTGGGACCTAAATGATGACGATGATAATTATAAGAATCATAAAAATGATACTAACAAGTAACATGTATTGACTGGGTTCTAAAGCCTGATACGATGCTAGTACATGGATTAACACATTTGATTCTCCCAGCAATTCCAGGCAGGAGAGGCTATCATCCCCATTTTATAAAGCAAAGCTATGGAGGCACAGACAAGCCAAGTAACCCACCTACCCAGAGTTCAGTGAGGGTGAGGGTGGGAAGCAAGGCAAAGGGTGACATAAGGCAAGACCATGAACGTCTCTGCAGGACGTGGTGAGAAAGCAGACATCACCGGATTCCCACCTTTCTGGTACCCTCTCTCTTGTCCGTTAAGTGTTTTACTGAAGAAAGGAAGTAGGGAGTACGAAGGCACAGGTCTGAAGAGTGGAGGGAAAACTACCCCTTACCTCTTCCTCTTCAAGTAGAACGAGCCGAACCACAACAATGTGAATTGCATTGCCGATGCTGGGGTTATGGAACAACCCAGTGACCTAGAGTCAGAAATGGAAACCCATTAGCCCATGTGAATTGATAACAGATAAATACCGGGGGGAGAGGAGGGAAGCAAATGTAATCTTATAGGTCAAGAAGTTTTGCTGGAGTGAGGAGGGAGGGAGGCCTCCAGCCCAAACCGCATTGTGATATTTAAAGACAACCTTTCCAAGGTCATTGATCGGCTGTGTGCTTGAGGGATTGGCGCGTTTCTTCTCTTTGCCCCTGTCCCTGACCCAGGGTCTTCCTCTCTTACTGTCAGTGACTCAGGCAAACATTATTCCCCACCTCAACAGGACTAACTCTCCGGGAAGCTAGAAAACATCAATCGTGCAAAAGGGAAGCTGAAAATCCAGAATCATTAACTCTATTCTAATTCTAGCTCTAACCACCTTGAGGAAATCACGTTCTAGTTCTTTGTGCCTCAGGTTACTCGTTTGTGCACTGATGGAAATCGGTAAGATAAAGTCCTACTGAAAGGATTAAGTCACTTGATAAATACTTAGTAGAAAATGTAACTGACAAATTACAAAATTTCCTAGGACACAAATTTTTAAGAGAAAGGCTAATATGTCCTGAATTTCCATCCTTCATCACTACAGCAGGGAATGGATTCATCTATCTATGTTCAAAGCACAACAAAAAAAGGAAGGTCTCTCTCATTTTTGGAGTGTGGAGCATTTCTAATGCCATGTCCCCCATGAAGTCTGACATACCATGTTCATGATGGTGAGGATATAGGACTCCACGTTCTCGCTCCCATGATACTCAACCATCTTGGTGTCGGCCACCACCAGCGTCTCCACCCATCTCTCCCTGCTGATGGAGCGCCGCGAGATGCGTCTGCTGGGCAAGGCGCCCCTCTCCCACTTCTCTCGCTGCAGCTCTAGCGTCTGGGAGGTGCCAAGGCTGTCTACACATTAAACAGAAGGCAGGCAGTTACTTCCGTGTCTCTCTCCAAGATTACCCACTTACACTTGTGAAGGTGCAAGGCCATAAATTTAATTTGTGATTAATGATGTATGAATGCACGTTCTTATATGCATGGCTGAAATGGAAGAAGGGACCAATTTAAATGAATATGACCAAGATAATTGAAATTTGAATCATCCAGGGAAGTTCAACATTGCTTCTTTGAAATAACTGTTACCTATTTTATTAAACAGGTCCCTCACTATTAACAAGATAGTATCATCAATGCTCTAGCTGGTTTGGCTCAGTAGATAGAGCATTGGCCTGCGAACTGAAAGGTCCCAGCTTTGATTCCGGTCAAGGACACATGCTTGGGTTGTGGGCTCGATCCCCAGTGGGGGACTTGCAGGAGGTAGCCGATCCAGATTCTCTCTTATCATGGATGTTTTTATCTCCCTCTTCCTTCCTCTCTGAAATCCATAAAAATATTTTTTTAAAAAGATAGTATCATCAAGATTGGGAGCGTTCTCTTTCTCTCGCTCTCCTCCTCTAAATTATTCAGTGCCTCCTGTCCAAGGCAACGTAGTCGGCTTCAAAATGCCAAGTTGGTACCCTCACCCATGTCTGAAGTGTATATTGCTGTCTCCATTTTGCAAATGGAGAAACTGATGATCAAAGCAGCTGGTGACATAAAGTCAGTGTAAGGTGCAGGATTTTCTACGCCCTTAAAAACATGCATTTTCATATGCACCACACGGTCTCCCAGAGTGAACACACATAAAACTGGAGAGCAGGAAGGCTGGAAAAGCTACATGTGGTTCAGGACACCCTACTTCCAGAAGATGGAAAGTGAGCCGGCAAAGACCTAGCGACGGACAGGGCAATTTCCAGGGTGACCCACAGCTTTCAGTAGGAACAGCATTTCATAAACGAGGATCGTGGTTGAGAAGGCAAACCTAGGAGAGGCTATGGAATCACGAGGAAAATTAGAATCATTCTCAATAGTCCCGGAACCCTGTAAATAGGGAGCACCTCCTTGCAGCTTGAAAGAGGCCTATTTAAAACCAAGGGGAATGAAGTGCTACTTGAACCATCAGGAAGGAAGCTTAGCTCAAGTGGCACTGGGTCTAAGAGGCTGCGGTGAGCTCCCAGTGGCTCAGGACAGCGATTTCTACACAATAGCCGGCCGGTGTACATGAATCAAAATTATACCTATGTCCTTTGTCAGGTCGGCAAAAAATATAACATACTTTTGGTGTGCCGCAGAATTCTAGAAATTAGCTTATGTGCGCCAGGAGATGAGAAAGGTTGAAAATCGCTGGCTTGGGAAGTTGATGAAAGATCCATTTACCAGGAGAATAAAGAAGGAAAGAAGCCTGGGCTGACGGAGCAGCAGAGTCTCAGCCCTTGAAGATTTCTATTTGCCACACCCCTCCCAGACTGCCCCCCCCACCCCCACCCCTGCACCCCGATCAGCACCCTGGACCCTGGCAGGGGCAGGACCTGCAAGCAGGGTAGCAAACCTCACATCTCCTTCCTAGTCTCCAGCGATGGCCACCCAGCCTCAGCTCGCAGGCCTCCGGTGGTGGGCACTCACCTCCGCACCGGCACCTTGTTCTGTTAGTCAGTTCCTTCCTGCGCCGAGCTGAAACCCCTCCTCTGTCACTTCCCCTCATTAGCCTGCCTGCTCTTCGAAGCACTCTAAACCCAGGCCCCTCCTGCAGGGGCTGCAACCTCCTGCCCTCTCCCACCGCGCTCTTTGGGCCGGAGAGTTGATTACACTGATTTGCCACATAACCCTTCCCAGTTCCTCCGTTTCACTGTCTACGTGAAATAGAACACACTGAGTAATAGTTACCAAAAAAAATGAGACATAATCACAGGTCTAAGTCTATTCAAATGCTATTATTGTGAATTTTACTTGAAAATAACAAAGCAGTGCTTTGATGTAAGACTTTTGGGAAATAATCTAGGGTTGTGTAAGCTTTGGAGGGAAGTCCTGTGAAGGCCTAGAGCGGGGGAGATGGTTAACTTCATCTGCGGTAGAACAACGTTCTATTTCCCTTCTCACTTACCTTGCGTGGATGAGTATGACTTCCCTAAGAAAACGCCAGAAATTTTATTGATGGTTTCTAATGCTGCACCCCTACCTATTCCCCTGTCTGTCACCCTCTCGTCCCTTTTCGAAGCTCACGGGCAAGTTCTCAAACTACAATCTGTTTCCAAATCTGTGCAAGTCAGGGAGCAAGCCACGCTTGAGCCCACGTGGGGCCCGTGTTGTTAGCAGCCTGGGCCACGATTAGATGCGATGGTCTTCTCTCAGGCCTCTCCTGTCCTTGACGTGTGGGGACAGATGTCCTCCAAACTTCAAGGATGCTCACAGCTCTCCAGAGCTAATGTACTTGGACCAGCAGATAAGCGTCCTCACCCTCGCACCCTCACACAGCCCTTGGTGAACAGGTCTGCTCCTCTCACGGGGCCTGCAGGCCGGGCGTCCGCCCCCTCGGTGCTGGATCCTCTCCTAGGCTTCAGCTCACGGCAATCGCGGGGACCCTGCCACAGGCAGCCCCTTCGTTAAAGCAGATCCCCGCGCTCCAGGCTGCAGCCTGGGGCTCCTGGTCAGTTGTGGTCCCCTCTCCTCTCAGGCCCTCAGGTCTCTGAGGTTAGAAGCTGGCAGGAGGCTGGCTCAGGGAAGAAGCTGGTAGGATAAAGGTGATTGCTCTGCTCCCCCCTATCCTTTCTTTCTTTCCTCACTTCTCCTTTAATCCTCCTTGTCTACTTTTTATCTTCCCTCTGAGAGAAAGGGAGTTTAAAGGGGTTGGGGGCGGATATCTTTAAAGGCCATCAGGTTATTTCCATTTTTCCCATCAATGATCAGGTGAGTTACACAGTAAATGGTCATGCAGGGGAAATGTGAAAATGAGAGGTGGGGCTCTGGGGAGGACAGACATCTATTTTTAAATTTTCAACAAAACCTACACTAAGCACGTGCTGAAGGCCAGATCTTGTGCTAAGCACTCTCTACACACAAAATCTCATTTAACTGTGCCAGCCAATTTATGAGATACACCCTAATATCATCACCATTGTATAGGTGGGGAAACGGAGGCTCAAAGAGATTAGGAATTTTCCTAAAGTCACACAGTAAACAACAGAGCCTGGGTCCAGTCAAGTCTGTCTGATTCCACTACAGCAACAACGAACATTTATGGACCAGGCTCCATGAGTACGCCCTACTCTACCTGCCTGTGAAGAGAGGCAAAGACGTGGCATGATCCTGGCATCTACGGAACAGCCATCTATGTCATTGTGGGTAGTGAACATATGGCAATGTCATTATCAGGCTTAAAATCACTCCCCAGGAGGGAGGTATCAGTTCCATTACGGACAGCGCCACCAGCTTGCAGACGTGGTGGGATTTGAATCGGGCTCTGATGAGACTGAATTGGGAGAGAAGATTGTACTTCTAGGCTGACTTTGCTGAGTCCTGATGAAGTCATCTCAGACTTGACAGAAGAAAGGCTTCTGCTAAGACACTTCAGAAAGTTCGAGAAGCCAGCCCTACACATGTATCTCCAAGGCCCGATGACAAAGGCAGACAGTTCCTCAGGGGCAGGGGAGGCGCCAGCAGTTCTGAGGAGCTCTCCTGGCACGGCCCTTTCCGCCCCCCTCCTCCCCCCGGCACCACACCACACCACACCACACCACACCACACCACATACACACACACACACACACACACACACTCACACTCACACACACACACACACACTCATACACACTGACACACACACACACACACTCTCACACACTGACACACACACACTCACACACACACACACACTCTCACACACACTGACACACACACACACTCACACACACTCACACACACACTCTCTCACACACACTCACACACACACTCACACACACACACTCATACACACACACACTCTCACACACACACTCACACACTCATACACACACTCACACACACACTGACACACACTCATACACACACACTCTCACACACACACACACTCACACACACATACACACACTCACACACATACACACACTCACACACACTCTCACACACACACTCACACACACTGACACACACACACTCACACACTCATACACACACACTCTCACACACACACTCACACACACTCATACACACACACTCACACACACACACTCACACACACTCATACACCCACACACACTCTCACACACACTCACACACACATACACACACACTCACACACACGCACACACTCACACACACAGAGCGCCTCTCTGGGCGGGGATAACTTCTTGACCCCAGCACCTCCCATACCCCTGTCATTTCCTGCCCTCCAAGGCTGTCCAAATTGGCTTTACGTCCCGTCCCTCAAGGGCCAGCGGGCGTCTCCTTTAGCTTTGGACCCAGTGTCCAATCCCATGCTTGGCAAGCAGTGGCACCCAGTAACTGTCTGATGCATGGGTGAGGGGAAAGCAAGATGAACTGGAACCAATGTCTGAATCACAATAAAAACTGCAACAACCGTGTCCTGTTCCCAGGAGGTGACTTGTTTCAATTAGCGAATCCTCCACACAACGGAGAAGAGTTTGTCTTCAGGGGGGAAATCCAGCCAAAAGGACAGGTGAAGGGAGGACGCCCTCCCGCCCCGACCCAGGCTGACCTTCCTGCGGCTGGGGAAGCCCGGGGATCCGTCCTGGGCAGGGGCTCCGTGCACTAACGGAGCAGAGGTCCCCCAGATCCCTGCGGAAGACGAAGAACTGAGACTGTTTTCCTTCCCCAGATGCTGAGGCAGCACTCACAACGCCCTCCGGCCTCTCACTGCTGCCATGCTCAGATGCAGGGGCAGGGTGCCCTGCAAGCAGGCAGGGCCATGCCTGGAGGAGGCTGCACGGAGGAGGCTGCCTGGAGGAGGCTGCCTGGAGGAGGCTGCACGGAGGAGGCTGCCTGGAGGAGGCCGCCTGGAGGAGGCTTCCTGGAGGAGGCTGCCTGGAGGAGGCTGCCTGGAGGAGGCTGCCTGGAGGAGGCTGCACGGAGGGGGCTCGAGTGGCACCAGGAGCGAGGAACGTGAACGCCGAGAACGGAAGGCTCTGAAATGGGCAAGTTTCCGTACTTGAAGGGGGCTCTTGCGCATCCAGGAGCCTGTGGCATGGGCAACGGAGCCACCTCTTCTTCCTGGGCTCCGCCTCCCACCCTCCCTCCACCCCCCTCCCCGAGGTGCTCTCCTGCTGCCCACACCCAGCCTCCCCCGGGGACGCAGGCTGCTGCGGCTGCAGAGGCTGAGCGCTCCCTGCAGACACGGTGTGCTTTCCGCACGGCCTGCCTGGTCTGCTGGCGAGATCGGAAGGCACCACGGCTCCTGGAGAGTGGAAGGAAACACGACTCATGCTCGGGAACCTCAGTCCACACGCACTCTGAACGCAGCAAGAAGGTTCTGGGTGACACCTACTGCGCTGTGGGTGGCCCAACACTGTCCCCGCCGCCTCAGCGGCGCAGCGCGTCTGTTAGTGAGGAGCTGGCAGATCACATGCTTCATCTCACCAACCTGATCCCGGGGCAAAAACAGGTCTAAGCTCATGCCCCAGAGTCTCTCGGAAACCAAACATCCTGCCCAATAAATGGTAACTTGGCAAGACAGCAGGAGTCAAGCCGGATGGCGAGAGGAGAGACGACTTTGAGGGCAGTGCTCAGAAAACCCCTCCCAGGGACCTTGCGAAACCATCCGCCCATCTCCGAGCTGAAGCCACGGAGCCACTCTACCCCAATGAGGCTTAATTTCCGAAGGAAGTCAGAGAGGCCGTATTTACACGGGGTCCCAGTTACATAGCAATGGGCATCCTATATAATAAAAGGGTAATGTGCAAATCGATTGAACAGTGGAACCACCGGTTGCTATAATGCTCACTGACCACTAGGGGGCAGATGCTCAATGCAGGAGCTGCCCCCTGGTAGTCAGTGCGCTCCCACAGGAGGAGCACAGCTCAGCCACAAGCCAGCACACGGCTGGTGAGCGCAGTGGCAGTGGTCGGGAGCGGGCCTAAGCTGTCAGTCGGACATCCCCCAAGGGCTCCCAGACTGCTAAAGGGTGCAGGCCAGGCTGAGGGGACCCACCCCCGTCATGCACTGGGCCTCTAGTATTATATACATAGATACACAAGGGCATGATTTACAGTTCGTTCCCGAATGCTGACTTTCATACAAATACAACTTCCCGCATGCCAATTTATTATAAATATAGTATTTACATTCGTACAGGTTTCAAAACGTTCTGTTTTTCTCCCAGCATCCATGGCGCTCCCCTACCCAGAACAGGGCTAAAAGATTGTGTTCCCTTACGATCTCCTCTGCGGGGTTTCTTTGTTGGCTGGCTGGCTGGTTTGGTTTCTAGGACACCCTGCACTGGGAAAGGCCATGTTCAGAGTGTCTGAGTTCCGTAGGTGACTTTCAGCTTTGCACTTGCTGTGACCTCAGAGCCTTGTCCTCAGCCCCCCCATCCCCACCCCCAAACCCAGAGCTCTGAGAAGCCACGTCTTCAGCATTTGGTTCTTTCCCCCTCCCACCCTCCCTCACTGTATTTCTCCTTTTCCTCTTCTGCCTCTGAGAACTTGGCTCCTGTGCTTCCCCATCCACTATCTGCACTTAAGGAAACGTTCTGTAAAAGCTCTTTATGCAGAATGGTTAAGGTTTACGTCCTAGGGTAGGGGTGGGGTTTCTGGTAGTCAGGTCTCTAGTTTACAATATTTTTGTGTCACATTTCAGGGTAAAATCCAGCCTCACTATGCTTACAAAATGCTCTTTACTTTACCAAAGTGTTTTCGTCACGTAGGAAACGCTACAGAGTCTGTAGTTTCCCAGTGTGTCAGGAGAATCTGTTTTCTAAAATAGTCTAGCTGAAACCAGTTTGGCTCAGTGAATAGAGCGTCAGCCTGCGGACTGAGGGGTCCCAGGTTCGATTCTGGTCAAGGGTATGTACCTTGGTTGCGGGCATATCCCCAGTGGCGGGTGTGCAGGAGGCAGCTGATCGATGTTTCTCTCTCATCGATGTTTCTAACTCTCTATCCCTCTCCCTTCCTCTCTGTAAAAAATCAATAAAATGTATTTTAAAAAATAAAATAAAATAGTCTAAAGACACGGAGCATCTTTTCCCTTTAGGCCCTCTGCGACCTCCCAGCCTGACCAAGCACTGCCAGGGCAGAGGGACTCCGCAGACATAAATTCCCCAACAGGCACTGGAGAGAACACTGTGGCCCACAGAAGCACAGAACAATATGTGACCATCGAGCACTTGAAATGTGCCAATTCAGAACTGAAATGTGCTGTCAACTACACCCTGGACTTCCATAGCCGGTATGAAAAAAGAAAAGTAACCGATCACATGAACAATGTACCTGGATTACATATGGCAATGATTAAGACCCTGGGGATCTTGGGCTCAGTGAATTATTAAAATCAATCTCACCTGTTTCCTTTTATTTTTCTCTGGGCTGCTAGGAAACTGTGACTTGCCTTTGTGGCTCACATTATACTTTAATTGCACAGAATGTATTTGGAGCTCAAGGCACCTTACATCAATCCAGGGTCTCCTATGTATTCGCTGCCTTGTCTGAATTCTGAATAACAGAATTGCTCTGAGGAAGCAGGAAATCAGGATGTGGGCTAAGCATCAAGCAAGAGACCTGCCACGTCCCGGAGTCACAGTAAGTGTTATTTTGTTCTCCTCACCCATATTTTGTGACTAAAACTATCTCTACATCAGTAAGCCCCCCAGTGCCCTTTGGGTCCCTAAAGAGACTCCATCAGGGATCCCTTTCTTGATCACTAAAGTATGCGTATTAAGGCATTGGTATTTCAAGAAGTGGCGTTATCAGAGTAAGACTTTTCTAAATAAACTAACAGTTTAGTTAGACAGAAATTCCACGTTGCCAAACATTCCAGCGAAATGAGGTTTGACAATAACATAAATTAAAGGTCTTTCCCTGGGCTTCTCCTGATGGACCCTTGACAGCATGCAGCCCGGTGGTCCCGCCCCCGTGACTTCCTCCCCTGTCCCGGGGCTACACTCCATCCATCCCTGCTGACAAGCCAGCCCTGGTGTAACCTTCATGCCTCTGCTCCCTCTGTATTTTCAGGCTGTTTCCTTGGCAGCTCTTTGTGGCTTAGCATTGCCAACCTGACATACGGTCCCTTGTAGGTCTGCTTGCTTTCTTGGACTCTACATTTGAGAGTCTAGGTTTTGCTCTCTAATCCTCCTTCTAACTACTTGGTTGTGTGCCCAAGAAGGCAGCTTGCTCATCAGACATCTACCACACATCACTCCTCCATGAGATGGCACTTCAGGCCTGCCGGGTTTAGAAACATGGACTCTAGAATGTTCTCTTTTCAAAAATGGGGTAGTGAACTCAACATACTTAAATTGTGATGTTTAATTAGGCATCCGGTTTTGTGCAAGTATTCAGAACCTGCCAGGCCTGTGCTGGTCTCTCTAGGGAAAGATAAAGTGGGAGCGAAGGGCTGATCGTGTTGCCTTTAGAGAGCTCAGAATGGCTGGATAATTCCAAACGGCCTGACCCGACACTATTTCCATTTACCTAGTGGTGAGGGGACATCAACTCTCCTCTGCAATTACGTTACCCTTTGCTTATCAAAATGAGCTTGTGTTTCTGAGCCAACACAAACCGGGAGGGTGGGAGGAATCCAGAGAGGCTGAACAAGGGCTGCAGCTAGAAGCTGGGGCGAGATTCTCATTCCCCTGCAAAGACTCCATGAAGTGGGCATTTGCCACGTCCATCACCGAGCGGTGGGTGACTCACCGTGGTTCCCAGCACAGGGGCACGCAAGTTGAACGGTGCCACCAGAGAAGCCGAACGAATTTAAAGGGAACGAGTGAAACTGGTTCTTCCCAACAGGAGCATGTCCAAGCTCACACAGTAGCAAAAGCAAAACCTACACCTAAATCTCCCAATTCCAAGCCCAGAGATCAGTGACTCCCCTGGCACAGACAGCCCGTCTATGCCCCGTGTGCTTCCTTCCTGCTCGAGTGGATTTACCACCAAGAAGAGCGACTTCTGAGGACCGGAAGTGGGGAAGGAAAGAAGTGTCCATGCTAACAGCATCCGGGATATAATCTGGGTGTGGGAAATCAAAGACATGTGCATAAATGCAGGCAACCAATGAACTCCATCCACATCCATGATGGACCATACAGACCGGTGCTCACTCCTTCCTTTTGAGTTGCCCCTTGACATTCAAAAGGGAATGGCATGGACAGCTTCCCACCATCCCAGCACAGCCCCTGGGAGGCCTGAGCCAGTCAGAAGTTCTCCAAACCTGAACATCTAGAATTACTGAGACGCTCTCCTCACATTGTATATGTTCAGACATTTAAAATTTAAATTAAGATGCCCACCCAGGCCAGGGCACAGGTGTTTGAGTAGGAGCAAACCCATAGCCTTGACCTTCCAAACAACCACACTCAGAGCCGGCAATGAGGACAGTGACCCAGGTCCTTTGCCAACTGAACGTAACTTGTGGGGATACAAGGCGAAGATAGAAACCACACAACCATCAGCACAGTACGGTTCCCATAGTCTGCCTTCAGCCATTTGAAATGAAAATGGAAAGCCCGCCCAGCCCCCCACCCAGACACAGAACCCAAGCATCCCTATCATTTTCCTTTTTCAGGTTTCCTGTTAATGTCAACTTAATGGAGAGTGACAACCACCAACAGCAACCTTTAAAGGATTTTTGTAGTGCATACACTGGATCAAATGGATTTTCTGGGTATTCACCAAAGGCTAAAAACAGATTTAAATATCCCATAACCCATCCCACAGAAGAAATGTTATTAACACGATGCTACATGACTACTCACAGAACCTTAACAAGCACTAAGTTCAGCCTGATTCATACCTGGGACATCATTCTCTCTTAGATACTCTTTTATAAGAGAAAAGAATCGACCAACTGATGAAGGCATTGATAGCAATGGTTTATATAAAGCAACGTCTAATGAATTTAAGAAAAAGAGTTCCTGAAGGCTCAAGCGGCTTGCTAAATCACTGGCCAGATCAACTTTCTGCTTCTCCACTTAGGTCTGCACTCCAACGTCATCATAAAGGAAGCTGGAGAATCTCATGTAGAAAATGGTCCTGAATCCAATTTCCGCCACCGGGGCATGGAGTCGAAGAGATGAGACCGTAGGTTGGAACCCATCACAAACCATTCCAGAGGCTCACCAGGCCTCCCTTTTCTAATCCCAATCACCAAGTTTTCCCCCCACTCCCTCTCGTGAAAACAAACATGTACTAAGCATCTATTATGAGCTAGTCACTGTCCTAGAAGTCGAGGAAACAACTTGAATCTATTTGTGAAGACTCACCACAAACAAGTGAGACAACCAAACAGATAAAAAATCAGAGGTCTGCCCAGCCAGCATGGCTCAGTGGGTGAGCGTTGACCTATGAACCAAGAGGTCACCATTCAATTCCCAGTCAGGGCACATGCCCACATTGTGGGCTCAATCTCCAGTGTGGGGCATGCAGGAGGCAGCCATTCAATGACTCTCTCTCTCATCATTGATGTTTCTATCTCTCTCCCTCTCCCTTCCTCTCTGAAATCAATAAAAATATATTTTTTTAAAAATCAGGGGTTGTAATATGCACTGTGAATAACACCAAGAGGCTGTGGAGACAAACAGAAGTGTAGGGGAGAATGTTCTTAGAAAGGGTGATCAGGAGAAACCACTTCGAGGGAGCGACCTGTATGCTGAGACTTAGGTGATGAGAAACATGTGCAGACACACAGGGAGAATGTTTCAGACAGTGAGAAGAGCAAGTATGAAATCCCTACAATAGGAACAATCTTAGGGTACCAGAAACTATCAGAGCGATTGGTTGGGACATGATGAATGTGGGGCAAGTGGCCTCAGAGACTACCCTGAACAGATAGGCAGGGCCAGATGACAATGGCCTTGAGAGACGGCAACGAAGGAAGCACATTAGAGATGACGTCATCATCTCTGCCTCTTCTTTTTTTTTTTAATTTCTTTATTGATTAAGGTGTTACATATGTGTCCTTATTCCCCCATTACCCCCCCACCCCACTCCCCAATCATGCCCTTACCCCCCTGGTGTCTGTGTCCATTGGTTGGGCTTATATGCATGCATACAAGTCCTTTGGTTGATCTCTGCCCCTTACCCCCAGCCTCTCCTACCTTCCCTCTGAGGTTTAATGGTCTGATTGATGTTTCTCTGTCTCTGGATCTGTTTTTGTTCATCAGTTTATGTTGTGCATTATATTCCATAAATGAGTGAGATCATGTGATATTTATCTTTCTCTGACTGGCTTATTTCACTTAGCATAATGCTCTCCAGTTCCATCCATGCTGTTGCGAATGGTAAGAACTCCTTCTTTTTTACTGCAGCGTAGTATTCCATTGTGTAGATGTACCTCAGTTTTTTTATTCACTCATCTGCTGATAGGCCTCTTCTCCCTTGCACTGAAGATCCCAATAAAGCTGTTCGCTCCCACCATTTTCAAATACCATGTTCTTCCCCTAAGCCAGCCTTATCCCAGCTCAAGACCCAATGTCCTCACACCCAAACCATGGCCTGGTGAGTAACCCCCTGGCCCTGCACAATTTATTCCCAGAACCCTGAACCTTCTCGCCCTTCCAATCCCCGCTCCACCTCCCCATCGAAATTCACAGGGGACTTTCCAAGGCACTTTTTACTGATTCCCTGCAGGACAACAACCTTGGGTAACCGGGCCCGTTGCTAGATACGTTCCATTTTTACTGCTGACCGACTGTTTCTGCTTGCCTTTCAATGATTGTTTGGAAACACATAGGAAACACTTTGGATCCACAAGTGGCTCAGGAAGTTCTAATTAAAGCTCTTGCTGAGCTGCAGCTGGCCCGGCCGGGCTCCAGGCCCCGGGTCCGTGCTGCACAAACAGACGCCGGTGGCCTTCCCGGCACACTGCCGCTCCAGCGCCACTCCCGCCACCGCGCCCTCTGTAAGCGGAACCGGGCCAACAGATCCACAGCCACGTCCTCCCAGAGGCGACATGGGAGCTGAATGCCAGCCCTGCCTCCCTCACAGCTCTTCCCGGCTCCTCTCGGAAAATGCCTACAGTGAGAACTGCAGGGTCTTTTCCGACGCGGGATCTTTTCCAATTACCACTCAACACAGGCAGCACAATGGGCCCCGAGGCGTGGAGGGACCCTGACCATGGGCAGCACAGCGGGCGGCATCGCCACCTCGGTTTGGGGCACAGAGTGATGTCCACCTGCGGAGGTCTAAGGCTGAATCAGCACTACTGCTTGGTCGCTCCTGAGGGAATCTGGATAATTTACTTGGCATCTCCCTGCCTTCGTTTCCTCACCTTTAATTGGAAACATAGCGAAGTATATCCTGTGGAATTATTATAAAACATTAAGTGAGTGGATGCATAAAACACCTATAACAGTAGTTGGCCGCAACTACTTAATTGACACTGTAGACAGGAATGAATGTTATCTATTACTATTAATAATTGATCCACTAAATAAACACTGGCTGGAAAACCTAAAATGCTCACTGTCCGTTACTAGCAAGGATAGCCTCAGGGCTTTGGTTGATGGTAGCAGGTCTCCACATAACCCCCAAATGCACTGACGCCCCCAGAAAGAGAAGCCGTGTTCACGTGCTTTGCAAAGGAAAGCTTCGAATGTGTAAGCACAAGCTCTCGGGGATGAAAAATACTCGCGTCAGGAGGGCAAGCACGTTATGAGAAGAAAGCCACAAATCCCTCACCTTTGCATGGGTTTGCCTCTTGCAGGGGCGGATGAGCGTGCAGTGCCACGCCCCGTGGAATCAGTTGCCCGTGAGTGAAAAAGTTACAGTACGTGTCAGTGGTGCCAGGGGTGGGGAAGAGTCAGTGAGGTTGACAATGTAAAGAACCAAGACAAGGCCAAGGCCAAGGCCACTGAGGTAGGCGAGAAACTGTGATTATTCATGTCATCAACTGTCCAAGATGAGCCAATTTGGCCTCTCAATTCAAACCTCACCCCCCTTGAGCCTCCTGAGTCCCTCTTGCACAGGAGATGGACCGGATGAGATGAGCTGATAGTGTCCGCCCTGTGCTGGACAATGGGATTTGGCTCACTCAAACCAACATCTGGTCTCAGGATCGCCAAGTTGCCTGTGGACTACTGGATGGGTCAACGGCAATTCGGGTCACGGCAGCACAGGGGACCTGGCTAGACCCCATGTAGCTGGGCCTCGTTTTAAAATACATGTGGGAGTTGGGAGGAATTCACATCTCGATTTTAAACAAATCCGCGTCAGATACCCCACATTCCACACTCGCCTTGTAATTGCAGAAGGCCTGCAGGCTGGGGTCTTCGGGCTCTGAACGGATGTTTCTGACACTGGCAGGTGCTTCCCACGCAGGTCCTAGAGTTTGATTCACAGCGTGGAACACACGAAGGGGACAATCAGTATTGTCAAAGGGCCAATCAGGGAGCCATGCTGGCCCCCTCCGTGCATCCTGCTTTCTCAGGAGTTATTGTGTGTGATGCCCGGTCAGCAGCCGCCGGGCATGCTGGGAGCTCACTGCTGGGGAAATCAAGCTCTAGGGAAGCAAAAACAGAATGCAGGGACTAGAAACCACTGATGTACAAAACAGCGTCCTCATTAGTTCTCGCAAGAGCTTCTGAAAACATAGACTTACAGCTACATCTTTTTTTTTTAAAATTTATTTTAAAGCACTTTTAATCCTCAAAACTGCAAGAGGCATCGCAAATGGGAATTTGGAATGAACCCAACAAGGGTGTTTGATTTATGTATGGAGCCCACTTTATTTCACAAAGGGGCTAATGTGGCCCCCAATGTAGACAGATAGCTCACATTAGGAGACGGCAAGAAAACAAGAAAAATAAGGGGAAGAAGCTAAAATAAGTGAAAAATAGCGAAACCAATTAAAAAATGGGTTACTATCTTCTTCTTGTCCGGTCCACAAACTTGGCTCAGTTCTAGCCATTACTGAGGGAAAATGTGATTTGTGATTCAAGCCAGACTGTTTCTATGACAAAAAGCCACTTGGGTCAATAGAAGCAAAGCTATTTCTGAGACCTAAACAATTAAAATGTTAGGGCTCAGTGATCCTGGTTATTATCACTCAGGATAAGAGTCTCAAAGATCTAGTCCAGTGGTCGGCAAACTCATTAGTCAACAGAGCCAAATATCAACAGTACAACGATTGAAATTTCTTTTGAGAGCCAAATTTTTTAAACTTAAACTTCTTCTAACGCCACTTCTTCAAAATAGACTCACCCAGGCCGTGGTATTTTGTGGAAGAGCCACACTCAAAGGGCCAAAGAGCCGCATGTGGCTCGCGAGCCTCGGTTTGCCGACCACTGAGTTTGATAAGGAATCCCTTTCCAGGGTGAGAGTCAGTCCACGTGGTGGTCATATACCTGCCCTCCAGGTGGGAACCAGAAGCATGGGTGTGAGCTTCAGTTGTGATACCATTTCTGTGTATCTGAATGTCGAATGTCAATGAAGTAATGGCCCGTGGCTGTTGAGTAATTACCCATTCTCAGAGTTGACTGACTTGCAAGGGTTCTTATTTGTTTGTTTGTTTGTTTGTTTTTTACTCCAGGCAGGAGTTGGTTGGCTGGTAGGTAGGTTTACAGACACACATATCTGTGTCTGTACATGTGCTTGCCTCAGCTGTAAACCTACAGCTGGAGCTCTACTACATGCATGTAAATGAGATGTGCGTGGCTGCAGCAGGTCATGTTATCTGTGTTCAGGGACTCTGGTCTGTTATGGTGCTTCTGTGGAACAGATGCCTCTTGTAGTTTTGAGGATCAAAGGGCTTTAGAATAAACAAAAAAATGGTGTAGCTTTAAGTCTATGTTTTCAAAAGCTCTTGTGAGAACTAATGAGGATGTTGTTTTGTACACCAGTGGTTTCTGTTCACTGGGTTCAGTTTTCAATATGAAATAAATATAGGTTACTTTAGTTAAAAGGTTGTAAATAAGATGAGTGGATGAGACTACACTGACAGTAACATTGCTATATATATATATATATATATATATATATATATGCAGAAGATAACAGGATATGATTTTATTAATGAAAATAAATGATAAATTAGTCTTGAAGTATTCAGTCCCCTCTTAATAAGAGGTGGTAAACATTATCCTTTATCTTCTGTGTAATTGGTCCAGTAACAGACTTGGCTGCCTACCAGAAAAATTCTGTGCTTTGTGCTGATTCGTACATCCTTGATTTTTAGAAAACAAAGAACATAGTGCTGAAGAGCTGAGGCTCCTGACAATGATGTTATTGATATATTGCTTTTCAGATACTGGGTTATTGTTCTGGCTAATAGGTAGCAAAGCAAAGCCATTCAGTGTGGTTGGGCACTTTGGCTTCTGTTTGGGGAGGGGGGGGAAAAGGTATCTGCTCTCTTTGGATAGCTCTTTGTGCTATTACTTTTCCAATATAAGACCCTGAATTCAGAAAAAAAAAATAGTATTGCCAAAGTAATTTTAAACATCACATCATCACATTGCAAAACTGACTGTATGGCGCAAATGCCAACAACTGGCTTCTTCATCTTGCCGCCAAGGCCTGCCCCCTGCAGGAGGATGCTAACAGGAACGTGGCTTGGTGAGCATGCTCCATGTTTCTTGACTCGGTCCATACCGTTGTATGAGCTGCCCTGCCATAGGAAGGGCCCGATCGTGAAAAGAAGCTAGCATTCCTTTGCACAAGCACGCCACTTCTAGGGTTATCTAGCTGTGCCATAACAAGGAGCATGTATTTGGTCTCTGCCTCTGGTTCCTCACACAGGGCTCCTAAAACTCTTGGAATTTCCTGAGTGAAGGTCATGGAAGCATCTCACACAGATGCTTGGAATGTCCTGGCTGACATTTTTTTCTAATATCTTCTTTCCTAATGAGGCGACTGTTGGTGGGCTCCTGGAGAGCTTCAGGATGAGGGCTCCTTGCCAAAAGGATGAAGCCGTGACTAGAAACTTGGAACTTTCAGCCCCGCCCCCTCATCCTCCTGGGAGGGGAGGACTGTGTCAATAATCGACCATGCCTAAGTGTGGAAGCCTCTATTAAAATCCCTCAGCTTCAGGATTTGGAAAGCTTCTAGTTGGTGCACGTATTCACACCCCTCAGTGGCACACCCCCATGTCATGGGGACAGCTGCTCCCACACTCGGGACCCTTCCAGACCTCACCCTATGGACATCTTCATGTAGCCGTTCATCTACATCCTTGATCACGTCCTTTATAATAAACTGATTAATGTCAGTAAACGTCTCCCTGAGTTTTGTGAGCCATTCTGACAAATTATTGAACCTGTGGGATTGGGAGATGTAAAAACTCGCCACATTATAGGCAAATCAGATGCAAGTGTGGGTACCCTGGGGACCCATGACTTGTGACTGGCATCTGGAGTGGAGGCAGTCTCATGTGGCTGAACCCTTAGACCTGTGGAGTCTGATACTAACTCTGGGCAGTTAGTGCCAGAATAGAATTAAATTATAGGACACCCAGTTGGTGTCCCGAGAGTTGGAAGATCGGTTGGTGTAAGAAAAACCCACACACTTGGTGTCAGAAGTGTAGTGGAAGAGAAACAATTTTTCTTTATTAGTGCATTAGTATACATGTTATGATTATGCTATTAGTATAATTATGATGATGTTATTAGTTACAGCGTATTAGTTAACAGCATTTATTAGTATGTTAGTTACTGTTACTAGTATAAATATCGGCTGTCCCAAAGTGTATACATGCACTTTGAACAATTCTAAAGGCAATGCTTATTAAAATGCATTTCATTTTCAGAACTGAGCTAGCAGCTGTCAAAGTATGTAGAGATTTTGGGGGACACCCTGTATGTTTCAGAGATCACACACTTTACAGGATGCACGGGAAGGCCTGGGAGACTGTTAATGCCTTCAGTGTCCATCACACCTTCTTCCCTCAGGAGAAAAACCACAATAACACATGACACAATGCTTCTGAAGTTATTACATGTCCCAGAGAGGGTTTCTCCCTTCCGTGGTTTTATTACTGGTCACCACGTCCCTTCAGGCTGCCGCCCGCAGGTGCATTCTGGTCCTCTTGGGTGTCCTCAAAGGCTCTGCTAGGAGCCGAGGCGAGAACTGGGGCTCTCTGGAGGCCAGTCTCGGGGTCCCAGAGGAAGGAGCTGCGCCCGGTATTCCTAGTGATTGTGCTGCGGGCTGGACTGCTGTGTGCCGACGGGGCGCGGGCAGTGGGCAGCCTGAACCAGGGCACAGAGGGGGCTCCTTGTAGCCCAGAAGCAGAGAATGTGATAAAGCAGACGGCTCACTAAGACCCAACAGGGCGAGCATGCATTGTGCAAAGCAATCAAGGGTGTTTATTTAAAAACATGTATACTGTGGGGAATGTTTTCTAAAATATTATATTTTTAGATAGGCATCTAAAAAACCCCTTTGTTGTTCTTATTCATTTGTCTCTAACCCTCAATTTGGCAAAGCATGCCATTGCCAACTGAAATGGCCCGCTATTAGGAAAGTGGCAGCTGGGGCTCATTGCTCAGAATTCCAAAATTTCTGTGGAGACTCCTTCCTTTGCATGGAAAGAGAGTTATCTGCGTAGATTGGCTAAACAATCTGTCCTCTTTTTTCCCTGCGATATAATTGAAGAAGTTGATTACTAAACTTAGGCCGTAGCAGCAGTGTCAGACCTGAGTTATATTTCATTTTATCCAGTCTGGCAGCCCACTGCGAAGCAACAAAGGTTGGTGACATAAGTGGACCTAATGTCTAACCCTGGGAACTGGTTGCATCTATTCTGTAGCGTGCAGGTTCCAGACGTACAGGCAGTAAGGAGGGTCGCTTCCTGGTAGTCTCGACACTAGCAATTGGGGGGCGAGGGGGAACAGAGAAGAGAAGAATCCACACACAGTTTTAGGCATTGAGTGTGAAACCTGGATGGAGGTGAATGTCTTATTTTGTTTCCCTAGTTTTGGAATAAATGAGCATGTGAGAACGATTAAAACAAGCATTTAGGGAAGTCATCTTAAGAATAACAGAGGTTTTGAGATGAAATCCTAGGTTCTCTCCAGACCAAACCGAATTCTCTGGCTCCTGTAGTTGGCCAGCTTCTCCGGGGGGTAGATTGACAGGCTGTGCAAGACAGTGGTATGTGGTTTGTGTCACATACGTTGCTCCTCCATAAATGAAGCAGGCAAAGACCATAAAACACAATGATACCAGCCCTTTTTTTGTGTGATCAAAACTAATCTTAGGAGACTATTTATGACCATACAAAGGACTCTTAAGAAAAATTATCCAAAATTCAGAAGAAAAGCAAAAAGATAACTGGGTAATCTGCTATCGTGCTGCGAGTCATCTAACAAGCCCACCCAAGGTTCGTGGGACTCTCTAGGCTCCAGATGTAACCTTGTTTGACTTAACTATTTACCATTGATAAGGGCCTAGACATTTTACAGACTAAAGAGATAGCTGTCCATCTGTAGAAAATGTATAAACCACTAATGCTTTTTGTCCAGAACACAAGATAACGACAAAGGTGCGTTGTATTGCCTTGTAGGAAATTCGCCAGGCATGTGTCTGTCTTAGCGATCTCACCACAGTTTCTTCTTTACTGCACTCACTCGCTAGTTTCTCATGTCCTCCTCGGACTCCACATGGTCATCCTGCCGTTTCCCGCATTACTGCGGTCATTAAAACCTGGCACACGCTTACCATAATTTTTATCAGAACTGTGCTTTTCTTATTCGTTAAAGATTATATTTTATGAACATAGGAACACAGTCAGCCACTAACAAAATAAATATAAATAACTCAAGTATTTTCTTGTAATAACAAATGATCATGACGAGGATCAGTCTCTTAAACTCATAGCATCCCTTCAAAATTCCACTGAAAATCTCCTCCCCAGCCCAAGCTCAAGGGCTTCAGAGTCTTCCTCATTTTCACTTCCCTCCTGGTTCTACAACATGAAACTGGTCTGGTAGGAAGGACTACACCCAACTCAGAGGGTTGGGGGAGTCATGGAGCTTGCCAAGAACCCACATTTTATTGGTTTGGGGAGGGGAACAATCTAAGGAGATGCATGCAATGGCAATTTGGTACCACCATAGAGTTAAAGAAACTCTATGGATTTAGAGGCTGGAAAGTCAGATGTAGAGATTAAGAAAGAAATTGCATTTTTGTTACTGTTGTTAATCATCACTGGAGAATAATATTTTAGAGAGAGTAGAATGGAGGGAGGAAGGAAGAGAAGGAGAGAGAGAGAGAGAGAGAGAGAGAGAGAGAGAGAGAGAGAGAGAAATACCAATGTGAGAGAGACACATGGATTGGTAGCCCCCTGAACTCGCCCCGACAGGGTCTGGGGATCAAGCCTGCAACCCAGGTACATGTCCTTGACCGGGAATTGAACCCTCAACACTTTGGTGCCCAGGCTGATGCTGTAACCTCTAAACCACACCGGCCAGGGTGGAAATTGCATATTATTTGGGGTTTTTTGTGTGCATGTCACAGGAGAGACATGCTGTTGGTTGTCCCATGTCCTGGCATCACAGGGCTTTGCAGTGCTTAGGTGTCCTGGCTGCAGGGTGCACAATGGGCCATGAGAAGGAAGAAAGAGGCGCCCATTTTATGCTAGCCACTGCATCCTTCAATAGGCGAAAATCTGAGGCTCATGCAGGCGATGTTTTTAAGTGGAGACAAAAATTGCATCCCTCCCTTGTCACTTACTTTTAGCACCATTTTGCCTGTATTTTGCAGCAGGAAAGCTCAGTCCTTTCAAGTAAACTGCCTCTCTCTGCATCCAAAGTTCAGCTAGCCTCATGAAAGGAACTCAGAGCAGACTTTACATCTTCTTGTTCAATGGAATAGGTAAATGCATTAAAAAAAAAAAGGAGCAATGAACTAATTAAAAATAGCCCTGTGCCAGACCCCATTAGAAGTGCTTTGCATATATTAAGTCATTTAATCTACACAGTACTTCCATGAGACAAAGACAACTATTACCCCCATTTTATAGATGAGGAAAGGTCCTCACTAGATGTCACACAGACAGTAACTGGCACAGCAGGGATCTGAACAGTCAATTTGGTTTCTAATCACTGCATTTTCTCTCAGATGTACTCTCTCCTTCCCCCTCTCACCAAGCATCCAGTACCAAGTAACAGACCTCGGTCGCTGAATAAATCCTGATAACTTTATAATTACAGTCGTTCTTCAACTTACCCAATTTGTCTATTTCATAAGTTATTGTGAGATGAAAATTGTAGCTAAGCCAAAATACACAAATAAGAGTTTGATGATTCTTCCAGTCCACTTGAGTTTTAATTCTTAGGTAGGAAGGCAGATGGGTGGGGCGGGTGGATGAAGTAGGTAGGTAAATATGTAAGCTGTAAAAACGTGCAAACTATGAGCTACAGAGAAGAAAAAGATAGATGCTAGGGAGATGCAAAGCGGAGTTGGGAAAGGCATGCTAGGCTCTACATAGAAGCCAAGGAGAGTATGTTTTTGTGACAGGTTTTAAGAGGTGATGAGGCAAACAGACACTCTTGCCCACTCTGGATTGAGTGAAAAGTAATGCAACCTTTTTGGACCACAATTTGGCAATATTTCTGAAACGTTTACTCTTTGACCTAGCGATTTCATATCTAGAAATTTAACTACAAAATGGTTGCATATGTAACTAACTTGCTTTTCTGACCTGAGAGTGATGAGATAGATGGTGGCCCAGCTATACAATGAGTACCTATTACGTACACTGGTTTCACAGTACTATCAATTTCTGGGAGTCTTACATAGGTTCGCCATGCAAAGCAGCATTTAAAATCCCTTCTGGCTGAATAGCTCCCCAAAGGACAAACCTTCTTCAACTCCTAGCCACTGGCTTGTCATCTTTACTTGCTGGAACTCAATTTATGAGTAAAAGGCAGCACGGAAAGCAACCATTTTACTAGTTTTCTTAAAAGTGAAGAAGTTACCATAGTAGATGCATGTTATTTTTTAAAAAGTATTTTGCTCACAGCCCAGTGAAACGAAAAATTGCTAAACAATTATTAAAAGACTAGAGGCCCGGTGCACGAAATTCGTGCATGGGGTGGGGAGGTCCCTCAGCCTGACCTGCATTCTCTCCAATCCAAGAGCCCTCAGGGGATGTCCTACTCCCTCTGCAGGAGGCAACTGGGCTGATCAGGGGAAGGCGCTGCCCCCATCACCCTGCTGCTGCTGCCACTGCTGGCCGCTTCAGCCGCCAAGGTGTTTTCATCAACACGGATTCCAGTCCCTTCACCACGAAAAAATGACAACTTTATTTAGGCATTTTTAAGATGTCTCTTTCATAGGATATGACAGTTCTTTCTTTCTTTCTTTTTTTTTTTTAATCCTCACCTGAGGATATTTTTCCATTGATTTTTAGAGAGCGTGGAAGAGAGAGGGAAAGATAAAGAGAAACATCAATGTGAGAGGGACACTTTGATTGGTTGCCTCCTGCATGAGCCCTGACCTGGGCCCCAGCCAGGGAGGAGCCCGCAACTGAGGTACATGCCCTTGACCAGAATCAACCCAGACCCTGCGGTCAGCAGGCCGAGGCTCTATCCACTGAGCCAAACTGGCTAGGGCAGGATATGACATTTCTTAGCCCCTCCAGCAGCAGACCTTCATCTTTTCCTCCAGGAGTGAGGTAGAAAAACCCTAGATCACCTTCTTGGATTCTTATTACCCAAGTTACCAAGAACACTGCCAGTGGCGTACAGGGAGCTTAGCCAATGAGCGGTCAGAAAAGGTGTTTCCTCTGCAGCTCACGCACAGAGGCAGGACTGCTGGCTCACCGTGGCTGGCAGGCCCTGTTCTCTGCGGGCCTGCGCCATCCGTGGCTTGCCTCACCACGCACGCAGTCCCCTCCTGCTCACCTGCACGCACAGCCTCCTCCTGAGCAGTCGTGCCCGTTACGGCATCCCGGACAATTTGGATATTACCTCTTTATATATTATAGATGGAAGCCAAAGAGACATATTTGGGGAGTGAGAGAGGAAGGAGGAGTCAAAGCACTAATTTATATCTAATACCTAATTTAAACATTTAACTGCTGCTTATTGGTTGATATGTATGATGATCTTATCCAAAGCCAGAATCTTTATTACAGGGGTGGATGATTTGATGTTGGGTGGTGGGCACACAGTGCAATATACACATCATGCATCATAGAAATGTATACTTGAAACCTATATGACTCTTTTAACCAGTGTCACTGCAATAAATTTAACAAAATTTTAAAAAATCTTTATAACAAATATTTGCCAAACATTCCACAAGAAAATATGCTGCTTGTAAAAACATCCCAACATACACAATGGAAGCCATCCAGAGACTTCTAAAACCGTGAATTGGACAATGGGATTAAGATGAATTCTTTGGTGAGAATGAAAGTGATTTCTGGCATCAACATATTAAGCTTCTTAAATAGGCTCTTAATAGCTCACCCTCCCACCCCCACCCTCCCAAAAAAAGATTGCCAATTCCAAAAAGTGGCTTTATTTTCAACGCCAGTAAGTATATTTCCAGATTCAGGAATAGCCATTCCAAGTCCTTCCACCCTTGTAGGTCATGGAGACTCAGCCCTTTGATGGCAACCACCAACAACAAATGCTCAACAGGGTTCTCAGTGGTCAGAGGAAAATCAGAACCAAGAATGTGATCTGTGTTTATCTATCACCAGGGACTTGATGGCTCAGGGACAAATCTCATCAGTCAGAGAGCAGCTGAGGTGAGCAGCAGCAACATCAGCTCTGCTTTGACAAGAATGCTGAGTTGCCTGTTTGAAGTGTGTTCCCAGTTATATGTGCTTCTCCCACGTGCATGGGTCACCCGGGCCCTAGAATCCAGGGTGACAAAAGTTGAATGGCGAGCAAAGGGAACGCCCACACACTAAATCGGCACCCGAGACAGCCTCTGATATGGTTCTGCAGAAACTCTGGTTTTTAAACGCCACCAAGTTGATCTCCAAAATCCCAGCAGCTTTCATATTCTGCTTGAACTTCCTCCGAGTGCAGGGACTAAACACAGTTTCTCTTTATCTGATCATAGAAGATCAAACATAAGAGAAGAGCCAGCCCTTCCTTCCCTGCCTTGTCATCGCACCCAGGCCTGAAGAGTGAGATTTTGCACCACCCGGAACACCCCCTTACAAAAGCAAACTCTGTTGCCTTCTCAGAGCTCAAAACCCGCTGAAATCCCTACAGCCCGGTGTGTATAAGCTTGCCGTGCACACGGGAGGGCGGGAGGGGGCTGAGGGGAAGCATCTGGGAGCACCTCACCCGGACCAAAAACAGCACCCGGAGTCCGGCAGCATTCCGAGGCCCCAGGGAAAGAGACGCAGGAACTGCAGCCGTGAGTGGCCTTGCCAGAGGTCAGCGAGGAAGCCCGCACGCGGTGAAATGTGAAACACGGCCAGAACTCAGCCTGAAGACACCTTAGGAATATCCCCTCTCAAAGGAGACGCCGAGGGCTGGAGCATCTGCACTCCCTGGGGACTTGCTGGAAATGAAATTCCTGGGCTCCACTCAAGACCTATTGAGCCAGAAACTCAACCTGTGTTTTCACAAGCCCTCCAAGGGATTCTAATGCCCGCTCAGGTTAAAGAACCACCACTATCTTAGAAAATGCATCCAGAATTATTTTATTTTACAGCGAGGAAACAAAACAGAGGCTGAGTCACTGCCCCCGACCACGGGGCTCATGGTGCCAGGGCCGGGCCGAGAACAAGGTCTTCTGTGTCCTTCTCTAGGCCGCCTTCCACTACCCGGCCTGAGCAACAGCCATCAAACAGACCCCGTGTCAGTCATCCCCAGAAATGCTCTACAAGCAAGAGGCTTAAGGTGGCAGTCTGGTCGGTCTGAGGGGGCGTGATCCCCTAGACTTGGTGAACACTGATTCCCTCCCATTGGAGGCTCACCTGAGGAGGCCTGGGCTGAGGGCTGCGGATGTGGCTTCTAAGGAAATACAGCAGCTGAGCTTGTTAGCCCCCTGGAAACCATCCTGTCTGTAGGGCCTTCCTACCAACCAGCCTTTAGGTCTGACCGAGCTCCGCCCTGCATGAGGCCGCCCTGCCCTGAGGCCCCGTGAAGTCTCCCTCTGGAAGGCCAGGCCTGGAGGCTCCCAGTCAAGAGCGCACATCCTGGACTTGAATGCTCACCGGCTGCTGTCTGGCTCCTCTGGCTCCAGGGGCAGCTCTGGCTCCAGTCAGTTCACCCTCCCCCCGCCCCAGCCCCCAGCTCCCAGCTCCCCGCAAAGGTTCCTCTCTCATCACCTGCCTTGGAGGGGTGTTTCCACGTCACCTGCTCGGGAAATAGGACCTCCAAGCAGCAAAGCAAGACAGGGCTGGGCTGGGCGCCATCACTCGGGCTGCCCTGGTCCTGTAAGTCTGGGTCAGGGTCGGGTCCAGCCCGGGGGCCGGCCCTGCATCTCCGAATGGCTTCTCGGTTATCCAAGAGCAGGCCGCCCAGGCTGGTGGCTCTCACCTTCCTCCTTGGAGGCACGCCCGGCCCTGCGGCTGCCTCTCCAGAGGAGGCAGGTAAGAGCAGGCTTCCGGCTGCCAGCTGCGCTCCTTTGAAGGGAGCAAACCCAAAGCAAACCCAACCTTAGCTTTACAGTTTGTCCCGAGGCATCCGTTCTTGGGCACTTCCATTCCCAGCCTTCCCAAGGCCTGCGACCATTATGGACACCAGGGTTGATTCAAGGCCTCCTGCTCCCTCTCCAAGCGCATTCTCTTTACTGCCTCGCTGGCCATACCCCCTTTGAGTCCCTCAAACAAGCCGAGGCGTCTGTGCCCCAGGCCCTGGCTTTGCTCCTGCAACACCTTTGTCCTGGGTTTTGAGCACATGGGCCTGCTCCTTCCATGCTCAGCCCAAGTCCTACACACCGTCCGTCCCTCCCTCTGTCCTCTGTTGCTTCGTGTTGCTAATTCCGCTTCTGGTCTTTACTGGTGGGCGTTGGTTTCTATTTTAGATGTTTGTCTGGTTCTGTCAGTCTCCCTGTGAGAAGGTACTGCCTGTTGGGCTCATGCTCTGCCCACAGCACCTGGCATGCAGGCCGGGCAACAGCTCCCAGAACGCAACACCTCCCTTTCTCTAAAGGAAAGGACAGGCATATTTCACACAAATCGGCTCAAGGTCCTGGTGTGCCCTGGAAATGCCCAGGGGGCCGCTACAGGAGTCTTGGACATCCTGCCCCCTCCGGGCTGCCCTGAAACCCGCTGTCTCTGTGTGCTGTGGGGCTCTCTGCGGCTGGAGGAAGTCATCCCACTGGGGATGTTTACTGAAATAATACCTTTCAGCTGAAAATCCAGAGGCTGGAAAAGGAAGGGAGGGGGAGCAGAGCCCAGCGCTGACCATGAACAGGACCCTGGGAGGAAGGCCTGGGAGAGCCAGCGTCCTGCAGGGCACGGTCTGTGGGGGTGAGACGCTCACACTCCCGGCCCTGGTGGCAGGGGGAGCCCCCCTGTGAGGGGCAGCCAGAGACTGGTGGACAGCATGAGTGTTCTGTGCTCACACCTCCCAGTTCTGCCCCTTTCCCTCCATAGAGTCATGACCTTGACCCTCACAAGCCTTCTGCCCAGTGGCCCTCACGTGCTCTCAGCATGCGGCCCGCTCACGGGCATTGGGTGAGATCGGTCCAGTCCTGGAGCCTCCCTGCCTGGGCCATTTGCTCTTTAAGCCTCATTTCTCACTGAGAGAAGGACAGTGTCCCTGCTAGCAGGCGTTCAGGCCCCGGGCTAGCACAGCCCTGCCACAAACCTGTTGCCACCCCAGACTGGGAAAGGCCACCTACCATGGAAGGCCAATTAGAATAGGGAGAGAAAGAATTTCTAGAATCCAGTGACTCACCAGGAATGTCAGGTATGGCTGGACAAGTCATGTAACATCTCAGTTATGATCATCTCATTTGTAAAGTGTCTCATTACAAGTACGTATACGCATATATACATAGACATATATATACACATATGTAAATGTGCATCTACACACACATATATGTGTTTGCATAGGGAAACTGATGTGCATGAAATAGGAAATGTTCACATTAGCTCGGTGTGGTGAGAGCATAATGCTATTTTATGTTCTGCATACTAGTATGGAGTTTCCAAGTGTTACACTATGCAGACATAACTTACACAGAAAGAGACTTGAAGGGGAAAGTAATTGCCCGCCCGCCGAGCGCAGGTAGGAATGAGATCCAGTGGGGTCGCGCTCTAAAGTCCTCTAAGAATCAGAGGCAGCGCCTACAGGAGCGTCTGGGATTTGGGCAACTGGCAGGTCAGGCAGAGCCTGCTGGCTGGCAAGTGGCAGAGTCTCCCAAAGTTTCCTCCAAACGACAGGGAGAGACCCTGCAGTGGTGAGACCCGTAACAGTTTCAGGCAGCAGAGCAAGAGGGCTGAAAATCAGTGTGTGTGTGTGTGTGTGTGTGTGTGTGTGTGTGTATGTGTGTGAGTGTGTATGTATGAGTGTGAGAATGTGTGTGTGTGTGAGTGTGTGAGTGTGAGTGTGTGAGTGTATGTGTGGGTGTGTATGAGTGTGTGTATGTGTGTAATAGTGTGTGTGTGTGTGAGTGTGTGTGTGAGTGTATGTGTGTGTGTATGAGAGTGTGTATGTGTGTGAGTGTGTGTGTGAGTGTGTGTGTGAGTGTGTGTGTGTAGGAGAGTGTGTATGTGTGAGAGTGTGTGTGTGTATGAGTGTGTGCGTGTGTGTGTGAGTGTGTGTGTGAGAGAGAGAGAGAGAGAGTGTGTGTGTGTGTGTTTGTGCGTGAGAGTGTAATCTCTAAGGGAATGAATAAAATCTATAATTTTATGATTTTTTTTAAATAACAGGAAAATCCTCTAAAATCAGGCAGTGGTCTTCCCAAGGCGGTCCCCGCCGCGGGTCTATAGGAAGCACATGTCCAAAGACAAAAGGCCCCTCTTCACCTAATTAGACAGCGGCTGCTTCACTGGGGGCCCCCACTTCACATACCGCTCCCCACCCCGGTGTGATGGCATTAACCCCCTGACAGATCTGACAAATGCCTCACTGCGGCCGGGAAAGAAGGCGGCTCCTGCTCAGTCCTTCAGCTGCGCTCCCCCAGGACAACCTCATCGTTTTCCTGAAGCCTTCAGCCTGGAGAGGGCTCCACCTTGGCAGAGACAGTCGAAGGGCCGAGCATAATGGCTCATAGCCCAGGAGTCAGACAGACCTGGATGCAAACCCCAGCCCCACACTGACTGGCTGGGAGGTGGCTGCCCTGCCTCAGTTTACTCACCTATAATATACAGGAATAGAGGGATAGTATTAAAAATGGCCTCAGTGCTACTGGGAGAATTAAATACATGATATTTGTAGGGTATTTAGCGCAATATCATGCATCTAATATAGAGCAATTTATTTTTCATTATTATTATTATTTTGTTTCCCCTCCACCTATTATTTGATTTCCTCCACAGTACAGTGAGTGTTTACGACAGATGTACATACAGAAGCTCCCGCTCTTTGTCCTGCAACCCTTAACTTCACTCAGATAGGCTCACAGATGGCCCTTACCTAAGGCCTTGAAAGGGATGAGTGACAGTGAAGCAAGAGAGGGTGGGGCATGGAATCCAGCTCCAAAAGAGGGGAGGGATGTTTACTAAGATGAGGGGTCAAGTACCAGGAGGTCAGGTAAGGCAGTCACGAGCAAGCATCGCTCAAGGACTGTGCTGACAGATCCAGCATTGAGGCCGGTCGGGAGGGCAGACCTAGCGATGGGAATACGATGTTCTGTCCTAGCAGAGGCTGCTCAGGAGAAAGATGCCAGAAGCCTGCAGATGGCCCGTGACCCTGGCCCAGGAATGTTAAGATTGCGTCTTATTCGACTGTGTGTTACGAACAAGACTATAAATTACTCCACAAGTACACGAGATTTAACAGGATTTCAAAACGATTCAGCCTTACTGGCAGTATCAGAGAATTTGTCCTTCTGGAAAGACGTCAGAAAGATGTAATCTCATGTTCCAACTCGGACAGGCTGGTAGTGGTGAGGGCTGCAGCTGCATTGCGAAATAGTCTAGGACTGCATCCAGACCGAGCAGGAGGGAGTGCTGTGGTGGATTAGTGATGTCTGCCCACACACCAGGAGCCAGGGGCAGTACTGCATGTGAGTAAATGACTCAGAATCGTAAGTTACAAATGTGCATATTTATTTTCAAGGACGTAGTAATTAGAGCACTCATGAGAAAAGATGTTTTGCATATAAAATTAGAGATTAAAAGTATATATTACTCAATGCTGGTTAGAATATAAGTGGGTACTTTTATATGTTGCTTTAGAACTATAAATTGCCTTTTTGGGAATATTTGGAAATATTTCCAGTAATTCATTTATAGAAACCTAATCTAAGGTAACATTTTAAGATGGGGGCAAAATTTGCAGCACAAGACCAATAATCATATAGAGTTTTACTATAACAAAATTTGGAGAAAAAAACCCTAAATGTCTAAACTAGGGAAATTTGATGTAACCAAGGAGTTTTAAGCAATTCTTAAAATTGTTTTGAAATAGCTTTTAATAACTGGGGAAAATGTTACAAGTTTTGCAGAAAAATTTTGCATTATTATATATTATAGTGTGCTTCATTATATATTATAGTGTATTATACTTGTATTAATACAGTATTAATTAAATTATTCTGTCGTGCTTATATGTCATATTATAGAAGATAAGTAAAATACCCACAAATAGTGCTTATGTTGGTGATGTGATTATGAATAATTTTTATTTTCTTCATTATATTATTCTATATTTTCTTAGTAAAAATAATACATAATAATTATTTCTTTTAATTAAAAAATTTAAACCCAATTTGATTACAACTGTTAAATAAAACTTTTCCAAGCAAACTAATGGTAGAAAAGAGTCCTAGCCTGGCCGGTGTGGCTCAGTGGTTGAGTGTCGACCTATGAACCAGGAGGCCAGGGTTCGATTCCCGGTCAGGGCACATACCCGGGTTGCAGGCTTGATCCCCAGTGTGGGACGTGCAGGAGGCAGCAGATCAATGATTCTTATCATTGATGTTTCTATCTCTTGCTCCCTCTCCCTTCCTCCCTGAAATCAATAAAAATATGTTTTTTTAATTTTTTAAAAAAGAAGAGGCCAGAACACAAGTTCCAGAGCTCAGGAGCTGGGAGCTCCCATTGCCCCCACCCTGCCCCACCCTAGTATGAAACGTTCATCACCCACAGTTTGCAGAGGAGAAAATGGAAGCAGGAAGGAGGAGGAGGAGAAGGAAAACAGTCAGTTGCCCCAGGTCGGCCAGTTAGTGGGAGCTCAAAGCTGCCTGGCTCCACCGCGGAGGCCTCACCTGGGCCACAGCGACAGTGCACACAGACCTGATCACCAAGGAAATCCCAGAGCCGTCCTTTGAAACTGGATTCCCAGAGAATTCCCCCAGAAGGGTGCAAAGGAGGTGTGTGAGATGGAGCCACGTGGCGGTTTGGTAAAGGCCTCTCCCCTGCTGGCACGTGCTCTCACCCCGGCCCCTGTTCACTGTCTGAGCCAGACCCTGAGCGGGATACCCCTGCTGTCCCCGGGGACTGTGCTTGACCTTCTGCTACTCAGGCCTAAAGCAGGGACATCTCCGACCAGCGGGCCTCTGCTCCCCTCTCCCCACGCCAGTGGTCTGCTTCCCAGGGGGCTGCCCCAGAGCCAGGCATGCGGATTAACCACGCCTTTGATTCTCTCAACCCGACAGCTCCAGTGTGTTCCAGGAGGACTGAGAGCAAAGGAGGAGGAGAGGGGGGTAGGGGGATGGAGCTCTCCTCTCCCAGGAGGTCAGGCCCTGCTTTGGTGGGGAGAGGCCTTGGTCGCAGACGCCCGTGGGTGCGCAGGGCAGAGCTGCAGGACAGCTGCGTGCCCCCAGCGCCCATGGGCACCTGCCACGATGGCGAAGGGGACAGTCCTCAGAGCCCAGCCTCCCGCTGACCCCCTGGGAGAGGCGATCACGGCCAAGGCTGGTGCTCCTGAGCAGCTGTGAGCAGGGCTGGCCACGCAGTGCTCTGTTGGGGGCGTGGGGGGGGGCACTTGATGGAAAGGAGCCCCTTTCTGTGAAAATCCAGCAGCGCCTTCCTCAGAAGTGCAGCCAGGGTTGGTGGGTGCTGGCAGGGAGGACACGGCACTGTTATTAGCACAGCGCTCAGCCCGGAGCCTTCTTCTGGGGCCTGGGCTCGGGAAGCTCAACAAAGCTCCTCTGTCCTGAGAAGGCACGGCTTTGAGCGTGGCACCCTCCCGGGAGGGAAGCCTCCTTAAAGCCCGAGTCAGCGCAGCCAGCAGCCAGCTGTCTGTCTCCCGGAGCCAACCGTGCACAACGTGTGTGTTAAAGACACACACACGTACCCCATAAACACACTTACTACATAAGCACACACTCTACATGTGAATACACACACAGAGGCACAAACATACATCCATACACATAAACACACTCTCTACATATAAATACATACATTGGCACACACAAACACACTTCCATACCCATAAATACACACCACACAAGCACACACTCTACATATAAATACACACATAGACACACAGACCTCTTGGGCTGAATTTAGCTAAAACATGAGGTCCTGAACCACTGTATTTGACATCACTCAAATATATGTGGAGTTTCTTTAACTAAGCCCCACATTTCAGAGAAACATGTGTATGAGAGAGAGAGAGAGAGAGAGAGAAAGAGCGCGCGCACTGCCTGTGTAAGTAGGCCCTCTAACCTTGCTACAACATTGGACTCTCACCTCTCTCCCTTCCCACAATTAGGGACCTGGGGTCCAGACTCAGTTTCTGGACGGCCACTTCTTTCCTTGGATGCTCCGACTCCAGGTGACAGACCAGACACACCTACAACGCGTGACCTGATCACGATGCCTGCAGCTGGCCCCTCTCCTGGGCCTACCGATGACCACCCTCTCCCTGTCTTCACATGGCTTCCGCTGTACAGGTCTGTGTCCACATTTCCTCTCCTTTTAAAGACACCAGTTATACTGGCTTGGGGCCCACCCTGCCGAGCTCATTTTAATATGCGTGCCTCATTAAAGATGCCATCTATAAGTTCACTCACATTCTGAGCTGCTGTGGGTTAGGACTCAACATATGAGTTTGGGGGCAGCACAACTCAATCCCTAACAGGCCCCATTCCTCGAAGGCTGGATAGTGCGTAGAAGTGACCTCAGGAAAAGTAGCGCCCTGGGTGCCTGCACCAGTCTGTGGTGTACCCAGGGAGGCCTTCTCTAACCTTCCCCATCGCACTACACTCCTCCAGCACTCGTCACCATGCCCATACATACTTTCAAATTAATTTTTGTTTCAGTTCTCTTCCCACTAGCTTATGAGACCATGGCAGTCCCACTGGGCATGCTCAGAGCTGTGCCCCTGAGTGTCTGGCCCACAGAAAGCACCAAATTATTACTGCCTGCAGGAAGGTCAACCAATGACACACAAACCAATGGAAACCAAATTCCCAAAGGGTCTAGTCCTTGGCTAATTGGCCCAGAAAGTCCCCTGGGGACCCGCTTCTCTGCCTTTGGGGAAGATTTAGAGCCTCAAGTGCTCTGATAATTTCCTCAAATATTTGATTTCAAAATAACCAGTAAACTTCCTTCCCCATACAGAAACAATCTTACGGTATTTATGAGACTTCCAGCTGCTGCACAGAAGTGGGACAGTGCGGGAGTGGAGTCTGTTTTCCCAACAGGGCACTGGCCCAGCGGTGGGACCGGCCACAGCCACCGGGAAGCGCTGCCAGCAGCACACTCCGCCGAGCCTCAGTGGCTCCGAGGACGCGTGGAGCATTCAGCCCCTCGTGCAGATGTGGTGGGTATCCGTCCCCTCCCACCGGCAGGACCTGCCATGAACACACATCACCCTCTCGTTCAACAGACAAACATTTCCCAAACAACCAACTATGCACGTGACACTGGGCTTGTGCTTAGGGTACAAAGATGAGTCCACTGCTGGAAACAGAGTAAAGATTCAACAGGAGAACCACTAGTGAAGCTGTGAGTCATTCATTTTTCACTCACTCATTCATTCATTCACCAGGTGCCCACTGTGGCAGGCTCTGCCCTAGATGGTGGGGATGCAGCAGAGAACAAATGAGAGGAAGCATTTGCCTTCAGGAAGCTTATGTTCCAGTTGGGACTCAATAGATAATCCTATATAATGAAAGCTAATATGCTAAGTGTCTGGTCGTCTGGTTGTCTGTTCAACCAATCAAAGCATAATATGCTAATGATATGCTAAGGCAACTCAACCATTCGCTATGACGTGCACTGACCACCACGGGGCAGACGCTCCGACTGGTAGGTTAGCTTGCTGCTGGGGTCTGGCTGAGCGAGATGGGCCGGACATGCCCTGGAGCCCTCCTGCAGACCCTCCCCGGCTGGCCAACCTCCCGCATCCCTCCCTGGCCCCAATCTTGTACTGGTGGGGTCCCTCAGCCTGGCCTGTACCCTCTTGCAATCCGGGACCCCTCGGGGGATATTGGAGAGCTGATTTCGGTCTGATCCTGCAGTCCAGGCCGAGGGACCCCACTGGTGCATGAATTCATGCACCAGGCCTCTAGTAAGACAATAAACAAGTAGACAAAATCACATGATATGGTGACAAGTGGTGGTGGTGGTGGGGGGGGAACAAAGCAGGATAAATGGTTTACAAAGTGACCGGGCAAAGCCGTCTTAGACAATGGCCACGGAAGGCTCTCTGTTCCGGTGATTTGAGCCTGAGGGGTGTGAGAGAGTGAGCCAGGAAGGAACCTGGGGAGGAGGTTCCAGGGAGGGAACGAGGAACAGTGAGTACAAGGCCCTGAGGGAGTCCCATGGAGGAGCACCTGGAGGCAGGGAAGGCGGGAAAGTGTAGGAGGGAAGGGAGAAGGCAACGAGGGGCCACGTCCATCCAAGTGCAGAGTGTGCCTGGGAAAGGGACGCTCATCAGTCCTCCCCGGGCAGTCCACAGAGGAGGGGCCCTCACGGGAGGCCCCCTAGGATGCCAGAAATCGGCCTGGTGGGTGGCTGAGAATCTGTTCCCCACGCCCCACTGGAGGCTGCAGACCCTGTGTGCTCCAGGCTCAGACGCCGCCCCGGTGTGCAGTGTGGCTGCAGCTGCCGGCCTGGCCTTCTGGCCTCCCTGCCTGCTCACCTTCCGAGGCGTCTGCTCTTCTTTATCCACCTACAGAGCACATCTGCCCTTCCCACCGGAGGCTGCCTCGGGCCTGTCTCCACACTGCTGCCTGGGCGGATATCCTGCTCCCACTGCTTCCCACCGCCTAGCACTGCGCCTGGCCCCGGTGAGAGCGTGTTGAGTAAATGAATGCCACTTGCTTGCTCTTATGTATCTATCCCTCTGTCCATCCATCCATCCACCCACCCATCCATCCATCCATCCATCCACCCACTGCTTTTTTCCAAAATAAGAATTGGCAGCAGTCATTTTCAGCTGCAACCTCAGGCCAGGGTCCCAAACGTTGCCACGTTTGTCTCTTATTTCTCCTCCCCAACAGCAAGGCATCATTGTAGACACTACATTTCTTCAGGAAAGTGTGGGTATTCTCATGGGTTGAACTGGCTCCACGTAGGTAAAATTTAAGTATATACTGACACCCACATCGGTTAAATGTAAGTATATATAGTAGCTACCAATGCATCATAGATAGCGAGTTCAGCACTTGTAAGCTCAACATGTTTGAGGTCCTGTGTTGGCCAGGAACTCTGGCCGTCCTTGGAGACACACCTGTGAATGAGCAGGCATGATTCTTGTCCCTGTGGCGCTTTCTGCCCAGAGAGGGACACAGACAGACATTCCTAATAACGCCTGCGGCAGGGGCGTAGCTGTGTAAAGAGTCACGGAGAGGCCTCTACTGCAGGCTGAGGGGCAGTCACGAAGCCTCTCCAAAGGCAGCCGCAGGAGAGTCCCACAGAGAAGTCTCGGAGCACTGGGAGACAATGGGCTTCAGGCCGAAGGAACCTAAGTGCAAGGGCGAGCGGAAATGAACAGCATTTCCTCTGTGTGATCACGACTCGTGCAGCATGGCACAGGCTGTGCCCGGAGTGATAAGAGATGAAACGAGAAACAGGCAGGAGTCACACCAAGAAGGCGTTCCTGCAGCTTCTTAAACACCGGGCTTCGTCCTGGGGCCGGCTGACAGGCGCTCGGCATGGGAAAGATACGATCAGATTTGTGGTCTGGAAATAGTTCTCTGACTTCTAATGGGGGAGGTCAAGGGAGGGGAGACCAATAAGAGGGTTTTGCAATAATCCAAGTGAAAGGTTATGAGGCTGAGGCACAGCAATGCACTGGGAAAGGCAGACAATTTAGAAACTATTTAGAAGGCAGAAACTACAGGACTTGGGAATGTGGGTCGATGGCAGACATGGACAGAAGAAGAAAAACCACACCAGGGGTTTGTTTGCCATACAGAGCTTTGGAGCTAGAAGAAAAACCACACCAGGGGTTTGTTTGCCACACAGAGCTTTGGAGCTAGAGGCGGAGTTATTTATTTTTTAGGGGCAATGTCACTGTCCTGTTAGGGCCACTGGTGGCTCCAAGGATGAGCAGACCAGGTGCAAAGGACAGATCAGGCGCCATCTAGGGCTCTGCGGGCAATAGGAGGAAGCCAGAAGGTTGGTCAGAACAGGATAAACCAGCCCTGGTCGGGTAGCTCAGTTGGTTAGAGCATCATCCCGATATGCCAAGGCTGTAGGTTTGATTCCTGTCAGGACACATACAAGAATCAACCCATGAAGGCATAAATAAGTGGAACAATAAATCGTTGTTTCTCTCTCTCCCTCTCTCAACATAAATAAATAAAATAAAATAAATGTTTTGAAAAGAATAGGAGCCCAGCCGGCATGGCTCAGTGGTTGAGCATCAACCTATGAACCAGGAGGTCATGGTTCAATTCCTGATCAGGGCACATGCCTGGATTGTGGGCTCCATCCCCAGTGTGGGTTGTGCAGGAGGCAGCTGATCAATGATTCACTCTCATCACTGATGTTTCTATCTCTCTCTCCCTCTTCCTTCCTCTCTAAAACCAATAAAAATACATTTAAAAAATAAAATAAAATAGGATAAGTCTCTTTCTGTCTCCACCCAAGGCACACGGAAGCACTGAATGACCAAGGCCAAAGCGAGGAGCTATGACTCATCAAGATACTTGTCCAATTCCCTGCAGAGTTATGGGGAGTGCAATAGATCAGATAACTAACAGTTCAGATAACATGACTGCAGACTTAGGATTTCCTGTCCTACAAGAAAACCATCTTTTCCCTGAAACTGATCCTTGGCTCAGATTGATCCAAATCCCCTTCCCAGCCTAGCGTCACTCCCCAGTGTTCTCTGCCCTTCCAAACTCCACCTGCCCTTCTGGGCAGCCCTGGCCGCTGACAGCATCCGAGCAGATGCGATGCCTCCTAGGAAGCTGCTTCCTGTTTGGAGATGGAAACCTTGCACCTGAACTGACCAAGGACTGCCGAGTGCTGAGGATGCACAGAAGGGAGTTACTGAGGCGAGGTCCAGGGAAGGAGTAAAGGCTCTGGCTGGGTAAGTGAGTAGCTCGGGGCTGCAGAGCACGTGTGCTGAGCTGCCTGGTGCTCTGAGTTCCTACGTCTTGGTCTTGGACTTTACAAAGCAAACATCACCATTTTATCCTCCCATACGCCCACACATTAAATAGTTCCCCAAGTTCCTCCCAACAGTCTTATTGGTAAACGCTTGAGGCACTTAGCCAACCTCCCACCAGTTATGAAAGCAGGTAATCAAAAAGCATACACCACCCTAATAAAAGCAAAAATAAGAAGTGCAGAACACCGATTAAAAAGTTAACTGCCTCGTAGCAAAGTGTGCATCATTGTGGAGTGGCTACAACCAGAAGACAATTAGGCAATCAAGAAATTCAAGGCAAGTCTCAGGCAGGTTGTCCCAAGGAAGTTTGCCGTGAGCCAAGGAAAACTAATCGTGTATTTTAGACTCAATATGGAGTGTGGTGGTCATTTCAAATTTTCAACTAACTGGATTGCCATGAGATCATAAACAAAACCACAAACAATCCCCCATCCTGTATCAGATTAGTGATCTGATATGCTAATTAATTCTAATGAGCTATTGTTAATGTTACTACCATATTTAACATTGTTCATCTTTAATGCCTCTGCACGCCATTTAAAAGGCATCTCAAAAATTTCCAGATGACTTATATAAGAAACCCACTCAAGGCTTTGATTTCTTGCAATATGGTAGACTAGCGATTCTAAAAAAACTCTCCCAGTATTAAGCCCCTACCAATGCTTAAAGCATGAAAAGGTAGGTGGGGAGAGAGGGGACTGTTCAGAAGACAAAAATAGGAAAATGAAAAATAAATTCAGAGAGAAAAGCAAAAGATGCAGTGTGATCATGACCTTTTTATATACCAACTGGCTAGGCTGCAGTCCCCAGTTATTCAACCCAACACCGATCGGGGTGGTGCTGTGAAGACATTTCGGAGGTGTAATCATAGTCCATCTCCGGCTGACTGTGGGTAAAGAAGCTCTTGATCATCGGCAGGGCCTGATTCAGTCAGTTGAAAGACCTTTAGAGCAGAGCTGAGGCTTCCAGAAGAAACTCAGCTGCTTCTGCCCGGCCTGCGACTTGCAGCCTGTGCTTCCTGAAGGGCCGCCCACAGATTTTGGCTTGGCCTCGCCAGCCCCACCTTCATGTGAAGCCATCTCCTGCAGGAAACCCCTTAATACAGATGTCTCACTGGTCCTGCTTCTCTGGCTGAAGACGGATTGAGGTCTGAAGCTAGCTGCCGGGCGGGCATCTGCTGCTCCCTACTTTTGCTCTGGAGAAAAGAGGCAAGTTAGGACCCACATAGGTGGAAAGTCAGGTTAGGCGCTAAGTGAAAAAGTGAACGAGAAAACAAAGAAACAAGTAAGCAAACCTGAACGTGGCTCTCCACGGGTACATGGGAGAAGACAACTCATGGAGAATCTAGAGCCACAAGGCACAGATTTGGGGCCCAACTTCACAACGGGATACACGCAGCTTCAACACTACGCACGGGGAAATACCACTTCACATCTACCAGACTGGCAAAGTGAGAATACCAAGGCGTGGACAGACTATGGAACCGTGGAAACCCTCGTTCGCTGCTTTGGAACGGCAACTCTGGAAAGCAATTTTTCAGCATCTGGTAAAGTCATAGATGCACATAGCCTACGCGACATTGACTTCATTCCACTGCTATGTACACTGAGTGGCCAGATTATTATGACCTCTGAACGCATAATAATCTGGACACTCAGTTATATATAATAGAGGCCTGGTGCATGAATTCGTGCATAGGTGGGGTCTGGCCAGCCTGGCCAGGGGACAATTTGCATATTAGCCTTTTATTACATAGGATATACACTGAGTGGCCAGATTATTATGCATTCAGAGATCATAATAATCTGGCCACTCAGTGTATATACCTTTGAGATCCCAGTGAACCTGTGTTCTAACACACACACACACACACACACACACACACACACACACAAGGAGGGTCTTTGCAACATAATGAATGGATAATAGCCCCAAACTGCAAGCAATTCAGATCCATTCATAGGAGCGTGGATAAAGGGAAAGAGGCACAATGGAGTACCACAGCAAAGAAAATGAACAAATTACAGCTACACATCCAGCACAAACATAATATAGAATAACAAAAAGTCAAAAAAAATCTAATACAGGCATTAAGACTCCATTGCTCTTCACAGCCTTACCGTATATTATAAATATAAGGCCAGGGCTGGGTCCCTACTCACCCATGTCCTGTATCCGGGCTGACAGTTCTTCCGACCAAGAACATAACCTATCACAGCTTTACCCACACAACCTAGGGGAGTACCAGACATCCAGAAGATACCCAATTGATATTTGTTGAATAAATAAATACATCTTGAACACAGAAATGCGTGCCAGGAAACTGACCCTGTGTTTCTAGCCTACAGTCTTGTGCATGAAACCCCAGACTCTGATCTGACCTGCCTGAACACCTTTTGGCCATAGCTGACCCTGCTGCTATTGTCACGTGACTAGTGTTAACTAGCTGACTAGTGTTAACTCCTCTTCCCCAGCTTCCTAAAACCAAGTTCCCCCAGACACTTCCATTTAAAAGTCACGCAAGCCCCAGTGTGATACATCCTTGCCAAAAAAAGCTAAGATTGAATGAAGTTTTGAAATTTGCTCTAGATTTCATTCAGACAGGCTGTATTTTCCCATCATTTAACATAGAGTCCAGAAAGTTGAAGAAAACAAGAACTTTGGCAAGAGTTGGCAAACATGAGGTTCAGAAAGCAAACAGAACTAGCATGCAAGTTAAGAAATGTTAGTTCAAACTGATCAAATCGATAACAAAATAGCATCACCATAAAATCCTGAGGGGAAAAAAGAACTAAGCTATATTGATACAATAATTATTGTAGAATTCCTGGGTACCCTTCTATGTGGGAAATAAATATAACTGAAGGGACATACTTTAGGGGAAAGTAATGGATATAGTTTCTCTCCTGAAGTACTTGAATACTTTAAAAATACATATTTTTTCAACACCACGGGTGTTCCTGCTTTGAACATTACAAAGACGGAATGCTTTACATAAGGCGAGCTTTCTTGATATAATCATAGTAATTTACTCTCAAAAGACCAACTGACCTAAGAACAAGGTGTACCTGGATGTTGGCTAATGACATGGCTACTGTCAGTTAATGCCATTATCCCTGCAGGTAACGTGGTGGACAAACACTGCAGTTACCTAGTGCAGCCAGACCAAGTTCGTTTCAATTTATGAAGTTTTTAAAATTCCGAATGTCATGTATACCTTAAGAGTGTTCACAGCACATTAGAGTATTCTTGAATCTCTTGCTATCGTTCCAGCATTTAATCCTACTGATCATTTTAGGAAGGGAGATGGTCACAAACAACTGATAATCGGTCGAAAGACCTTAAGAGCAGGGTTGAGGCTTCCTCAGCAGCCAGCAAACCCACCTTTCTTTTTTCCTTCTATGTTACATACTAGAGGCCCAGTGCAGGAAATTCGTGCACTTGGGGTTGGTGGGGGGTGGGGGGGTGGGGGGGGCCTTCAGCCCGGCCTGTGCCCTCTTGCAGTATGGGAGCCCTCAGGGGATGTCTGATGGCTTCGTGGGGAGCAGGCCTAAGCCGTCAGTTGGACATCCTTAGCGCTGCTACAGAGGCAGGAGAGTCTTCTGCCACCACCACTGCGCTAGCCAGCCATGAGCCCAGCTTCTTGCTGAGCAGCGCTCTCCCTGTGGGAGCACACTGACCACCAGGGGGCAGCTCCTGCGTTGAGCAACCAGTCGTTCCGGCAACTTGCATATTAGCCTTTTATTATATAGGATATCGGAAGCTAGTATTTTCTAGTTTCATCTACTTGGCTATGAATCATTCATAGTTTCATGTCAATTATTTACTGAATTTCTACTTTGCACCTAACATTATCTTATGTTACATACTATTTGGGGAGGGAGTTCCTACTCAAATGGGGCTTTCAAGACAGTTGCTCAAACAAAGTTTATATTCAAAGGAAGAGTTAAAGAATAAATATGAAGGAATATAAAGCCCAAGATCTAATAGGATCTTGACTTCTGAGTTTGACTATATTCTGAACACCAACTACCTTGAAGCTTTTGAAAAATTCACTCCCTTCTCTGAACCACAAGAGCTTCTTTGGTGAAAAAAAGGAGGCTACACTCTCAAAGGTCCTTCCAACAGAGCTGTTCAAGTGGGACAAGCTTCTTTTAGAAGCTGTGTATGGAGAGATTCGTAATGCAAAGATTGCTCCAAGGTGGGATTACTCAAAGAAGGTTTCATAGAAGTGGAAGTGGTAAGTCTTAAGGTTGACCTAGAAGGACAATAATGAAAAAGGGTGTGGCAAGCATTGTAACTGTGGTGTTGTATGAGACCTAACGGGAGCATGGCATTTGTAAACCCCGTCCATCTCTCTGACTTTATGACTAAACGCATGCTCTTCTCCATTCGTTATTAATCAACTCTACCTCAACATGGAAGTTACAAGGCAAAGATGGTGTTCAAGGTGGGTGGATGAGGAAAAGCATAACTGATTTCACAGAGCAATTATCTAGCCAAATCCACTCACTGCCTTAGTAACTCTCTCTGCCGAATTGGTTACCTAGTGATCTAAGAAATATTGATTCACACACACAAAGTGTTACCTATCATCCAATGTAGAATAGAAATTGGGTAATTATCCAGGTGATTGGACTGGTGATAAACTGAGTCCTAAAAATTCCCATGGAGACTAAGTTATCTGGATTGGTTCCTTTATCCGTCAAATTAGCCTTCTCTTGATACTTGCTAGAAGGAGATTTAGACAGGAAATTATCTAATTTAGGACAAAGTGCAATATCTTACTAAAGTTGAGGAATTCAAACAGCTGTATATTTTTGTGTACAGAAAACATCATTGACTCAAAAGTTTCTGTTGCTTACATACTCTGCTAAGATTACAGAAGAAACTCCCAGGAAAGTTGCCATCTCTCATAGGGTCAGGGTGAGGTCTATAGAGAAGTCCCCTGTTCTTTCAATTTCCTTTCATTTTTCCCACTGACAAAGATCAAGTTCTGAGTCCCCTTCAACCCTATTAGAATCCACCTTCCCTGATTCCTTCATCATCTACCTATTTTCCCTTTGATGTCTATGGTTTTCAAATTCTTAAGACATAAAGAATATCATGGGTTCCTTTTATTAACTGTCTCCCTAGCCCATTATTTTTTAATCTATGAAGAAAGGATGAACTATACAATATTAAAGAAAATGTCCCAATTTCCAATGGTACCTTATGTATAAACTATTATCTCCCACACATTAAAGAGAATGTGGGAGTTGCAAGGAAATAGCCTGGATCCCTTTATATCTGAAAGCTACCTGAAACTGTTTAGTGCAAGGTCATTCCAGGGGCTTAGGGACGGGGATGAACCTCAGTGAACTAGAAACAAATGCTTAGCTAATTTCATCGTCTGATAATGTGTTGATATTTTTTCAGTTTCTCTTCACACATCGTCAGCATCATCACACACTTAAATCTGCGTTCCATATGCAGATATGACAAGCTGTCTGATACTATTCCACGAGAATGTATGACAACATTGCTGAAACTGAAATTCATTTTCCTTTACTTAATCTTCCTCTAAGGGGTTCAGAGAAGTGTTTTTTAAAACCAATTCACCACTGTGAATATCATAGGAGTGTCTTCAACTAACGTGGCAAGGATGTAGGAACTGCCTCTTCCTTTCCTATTAAGAATACAAAGAGACTTACAGGGAGCTGAAATGACTTACACAAGGGTGCGTGCTTCAAGCCAACAGAATGGGGAGGAAATAGCAGATTTAAATAAGATCAGGTCATGTTGGAATAAAACATTAACAGAACAAAACAAGCTCCTCAACGCAGTGAGGAGATTTCAGTCACAATACCCTGTAATCCGCAGGCCGGCTCCTTCCTCTGCCTCCTGTAGACGATGTGTGGGTGGTACTCGCCCTCGGCCTGGGGGTGCTCTTTGACAGGCTCAATAAAATAGTCTCCGTGTGGTAGATGGAAAAATCCAGTCTGTAAATACATGCAGTAGAAAGTCTCATTAGAATCCATTCTTTATCCACGCAAAGAAAATTAGCAAAGTGAAAATGACATAGGTCATGATGGCCCCTAAAACTCCTAAGACCGATGCTTTCATAGCTGCCATTGGATCTCTTTCCAGAAGAGCTACACGTAAGTAATGTAATGAAAGGTCTTCAGAGTCATAATTAAATGTTTAGGGGTCACGGATTCCTTTGAGACTCTATTGAAAAAACTGTGCATATACACATCTACCCAAAATGTAGCATACAATTTTGCAGGTTCATGGACCCCGCCCCCCCTCCAAAAAAACAAAAAACCACAGCTGAATATCTATAAATTTAAATAAAGTGCATTATTATGGAGTTGGTACCTGTTCTCCATAGTCCACTGACAGCTTTATGGAACATGTATTGACCTGGATGTGGGTAGCCAGCTACATGTTCACACAGCTGCTTGACTTGAAGTTTTTAATCCTTTCTGCTTTCAAGAAAACAAAGAACTGTAACATGAAGTCTTTGATCTGAGACTTCTGTGGGTGTCTACAGTGGAAAGCCCTCTGTCAGTTTTGAGGGAAAAGGGGCACTCTCGTTTCACAGATACGGGAATTTGCGATATGCCGGTCAATGAGTAAGTCTTTGGAGGCCAGGTCTGGAAGTGGCATATCCTACAACGCTCTTTTCTCTTTAGGAAAAGTTCTTCGTGCCTGTTGGAGATGCTTAGAAAATGCCTTTCCTGATGGCCTCCTAGGCTGGACTTGAGTCTCAGGATCTGAATTCCATACCAACGAAACAGGGCTTTCCCTAGACAACCTACTCGAGGTGATCGGAAACTCAGACTCTGGAATTAAAATGGGTTCAAATCCCAGCTTCTCCACTTATTAACCAAGTGACTTGCTCAGTTTCAGTTTCTCAACTGGTAGATGGAGATTAATGGAGGATTGCTGCAAAGCTCTTAGAAAAGGGCCTGGTTCATAGTCTCATCTATCATAGGCTCTTTCCAGATCTCAGAGTTTATATCGTCTCATTGTATTAGGCTCTCCAGAGTCACATTATAGTCGTTCAATCAATTTCAATTTTGTCAAAATAAACCTGGGGACATTAGGGGATCAGGGACACTGTGAAAGTCTCCCAAAGTCCAAGGCCCTCTCCCCTGACACGATGCCTCAGCAGGGCAGGGCGCTCTGCTCTGCAGAGGACTCTGAAGACAGCTGAGCAGCCCAGTCAGGAGAGGACCGGGCTCCATGAAAGGAGGCTGCTCTCTACTGTACAACCTGCCCTTGGGTGTCTTTCCTAAATGTTTGCTTCATGCACCCGTAATAAAACCAGATCTTCATATAAATTCCCACGACTGACTTCCTATTTTGCTTATTGACCTTAAAATATCATGAATAACAAGGAGAATAGGGAAAAAGGAACACTTTACTGGGAGTCATAACAATAGCTATAGGCCTGGACTTGGTGGCCCCACCTGCAAAATAGGTGATGCCTACTACCTCATAGGGCTGTTGGAGAGTCAAGTGAGCTGAAGCTTGTACCAACTGCCTTAAAGTGCAGGGTGGTAATGATTTCACTACCAACTCTAATGACTTCAAATTTGCTGACATTTCTTGGGAGACATTTATTCTCAGTATCATCCTCCAAAGACAAACCGCGGGGACAGGAAGAACTGACAAGACCCGGATTACAACAAAACAGCTGGAAGCAGACTCGTGTAGTGCTGAGATTTGGTTCGATTTCCACTCCAACACAAAGACCAGGGACACGTGGAGGAAGCATGCCTATGGCTAATAAAGTTCATTTGTTCTAAGAAGCAAAGTAGAAGTCAGGAACTCCTTAGGGATGGCTGGTTCGGGGTCCCTGTGACACTGCTTTCAGCAAATGTTGATGTTCGTGACAAAAACAAGCCACCAACAAGAAGGATTTATGGGCATTTCTTCCGCCTCAAATTTTGGAGCCAGGTGGTGCAGAAGAAACAGATGGGACTGCAGTTGAGAATAGCATAACTACTTTATGAGCAACATAAATGAGAATGCCTAAAAGCCAAACAAGCATTTCCCTAAAGACTTACTTCCATCTGCATTCCTCCACCAGGCCAGCCTTGTCAGCATGCGCCCGGAAATCACCTCATCAGCCTAAGTATTTCTCCAAAGCGAGGTGGAGACCTAGGAGAGCTGGGTGGCCCCCCAGCTGGAGGGGAAGCAATACACCTGCTCACATGCAAGTCGGGCTGTTGGCCCCAGGACCCCACAGAGAAGGGACCAGGCAGGAGAGGGATGAAGAGACCTCCCCTGGCTTGGGGGACAGTGAGGTGGGAAGATTTCCCATCTGAGCTCTGCACCTCCTCTCTCCCTCCCAACATAGCAACACAGAGCGCTGTCCACCTGGCATGGGTGGCCATGGTTTATTGGTCTCTCTCCTTTAACCAGAACATCCTGTGATGTTGGAGATGTTATATATCTGCCCTGTCCAATCCAACAGCCACTAGAGCATTTGAGATGTGCCCAATGCAGCAGATGAACTGAAGCTTTCATTTCATCTAATTTTAAGTAGTAACGTAAATGTAAACAGCCACAGGAGGTTAATGGCTACCATATGGAACTGCATATTTCTGGAGCCTGGCTGACCAGTGCAGGAGTGGGACCCACAAGCATGTTCCTCATCCGGCGATGAGCGCTGTAATTAGGGCAGCACTGGAGAGAAAAGCAAACTGCCAGCATGTCACAGTTCACTGTAACCGTTTGTTTTTCGTGATCAAGACGGCCAGGAGCCTGCTTGGAAACATCCAAATACTGCACTCAGACTTGAGAGAATTGAGAGGCAAAAGTAGGTATAAAAGATGCACCATTTGCCGAAGTTAAATGAGTCATCAGGAGCAAGGGTGGCCGGACAAGGGCTGTGAGGGGGCTGCCATTGCCCTGAGGCCAGAAAGGAAGGACCATGGATGTCCCCACCGGGGCCTGGGACTGGGGTTGTGATCATAAGGAACTGGAGAATTGGGAGCCAGGCTCCACTTCTAGAGGGAGTTGTCCCCAGGAGAGCCCAGGAGTATCAGCCACCTCTCTGTGCCCTGCAGAGGAGCCTGCCACGGCCCTGATATACACGAGACCACATCCCACTTGCTGGCTGGCAGCTCCGAGTCCAAGTAGTAGAATAAATATCACTTCATTGAGAAGGGATGAAATGGATTCCAAAAAATTGTAAGATCGAAGTGTAATGACAAGGCTCAAAAGGTTATGACAAGGTTTAATAGCAATAGCATGAGCCTGATCTTGGTCAAATTAGTTAATACAGGAGGCCTCCTTTTCTCAGCTGTAAAACGGGGCAAAAATCGATCTTCATTTGCAGGGTCATAACTATCAGAGACACTCCTTGCAAAATGCCTGCCAGAAGGCTTGCCATATGCTGGGTACTCAGTAAATGCAGTGTATTGTATCATAGCGCCATCCACAGGGAATGCAACATACAGTGGTGACTGAAAGCAAGGACTCTCCAGTCCAACCACTTGGCTTCATCTCTTAGCTGCAGGCAACTCCTCTGGGCCTCAGTTTCCCTATCTGGAAAGTAGGAAGAGCGCTAGTCACTTGATAACTAACTTTTTAAAAGTTGTAAGGTGTATGAAGTGAGTCAGTATGAAGTGTTTGCATGAGTGCCAGCGCACAGTGAGTGCCTCGTCAGTGGTAGCGGTTAGCTATTATGGAAGTCTAAGGAACATTCCCACAGGTGCCTAATGAGATGGTTCATTTTCGGCATCAACTCGACGGGCCATGGGGTATCAGGTTAATTTTTTCTGGTTGTGTCTGTGAGGGCCTTTCCAGGTGGCATTAGCACTGGACTTGGTGGACCCAGTAAAGTAAACTTCCTTCCCCAAAGTGGGTGGGCATCATCCCATCTGCTGAGGGCCTGATGTTCTCTCAGACTGGGGTTTACATCATCAGCAACCCTGGTTCTCGGGCCTTCATACTTACCACTGGCTTTCCTGGTTCTCTAACTCACAGCAGATTGTGGGACCACTCAGCCCCATAATCATGTGAGGCAATTCTTCAAAGTAAATACCCATGTGTATAAAAGTATAAACACGCATGCGCGCGCATACACTAACTAGAGGAGACTCAGTGGTGACAGGGTATACACGGACTTATCTGGAAAAATCTGAGAGGAGACAGAATGAATAGATTTATTCCTGCTTTTTTGAAACTCAGAGTTAGAAGTGATGGTGGAGGCTTTCTAATCCAACCTCTGACACATCACAGTCATCTCCTCAGCCTGGGAGGTTGTTTTCCACAGCATAGCTCAGGTGAAAAATCAAGCTTAATTCCCAAAGTGGGATTTCCTCAAACGAATTAAGGCTAAAGTCTTCAATAAACGTAATGTCCAAGTCTCTGGGTCAGCCATGGATGCCAAGTCCTGGCCTCCTCTTCTCCCACGGGAAACAACATAGAGCCAGGTGGCTTTCCTCTGGGAAAGAGCCTGCCTTTGGAGACAAGCCGAGGTCAACACTCAACACCAGCAGGGGCAAGCCCTGTGGCTCTGCACAGTCATCGGTCTCTCTGAACCTCAGTTTCCTCGTCTGTAGAAAGGAGTTCTGGTAAGAACTAAGACATACATGAACGTCCCCAAACAGCGCCTGGCCTTGGCAGTGTTGCCATCTCTGAATCTCCTCCAAGTGACAGCGTTTGGACTCTTCCCCACAACTGAGCCAATCATTTCCTCTTCTTGCAGCATGGCTAGCACGGTGGGTTATTTCTAGAAGTGCTCAGTGTTTAGTTCCAGAAGAAAACCTTCTGCTCCCTTAAGGGTAGATGAATTGTCTCTTAATGATATTTGTTTCTCACTTGGTAGTACTTGGAACTCAGTGTGATTATTCAATAGTAATTCCCAAGAACTGTTCCCACAGATTTACGACAGTTCCTGGGAAAAGGGAGTAATTCACAAAGGACAGCCATTCAGCCCAACGAAGTAGATCTTTAGAAATTAAAAATGCAGCCACCCAAGAGAACAAGGCATCATCCTATGACCCACTTATCTCGAATTTCACTGTGCAAATCAATCACATGGAAAGCTTATTTAAAACGAGTATACCTAAAAAATGAATACATAAAATGCGTATACCTGGGAGCCTTGCCCAGAGATCCTGATCAGTAAGTCCAATGTGATACCCGGGAATCTGCATGTTAGCAAGCACCCTGGGGTCTTAGATAACCCGTGTATCAGACTATTCCATGAGGTGGCGTTTGATCATTTGTATCTTCTCCCACCATCAAATGGCAAAACACTGACTTAGGGCCAAAGGGAGTGGCTTAGTGAAGGGAATAGGTGAGCCATGAGGAGTGTGATAGCTTAGCAACTTCACAAAGGCCCACAGCAGAGAAGAAGTGAAACTGAGGTCTAGTGTGAGACCTTACAGGTGTGGATGTGAACACTCACGGTCTCCACTTTCTAATGTCCCATCTAGAGTGGAATAAACATGTTTAGCTGCCCGGGAAGGAGAGCAGGTGTGGGCAGACACACTCTTCCTCCTCCGGAGAACAGACCTTCCCATCCTTGGAGACGACTTTGGAGTGCTAGCGGGCAGGGAAACAGCAGCTAGGCGAGCCTGGAATGACTGTGTTTAAGAAAGGAGACTCGGGAGTCCTCGAGACAATCCAGGTGCAGACAAGCAGCACCGGGAGCTGGAGAGGCTGGAGGTGAAGGACCCACAGAGGAAGACGCACCAGCTGGCAGCCAGAGGGAAGATTTGCAAAAAGAAAGTGGGATTTTAGCCTGGAGCATGATAGAAAATGTAGGATGGAAACTTCTTTATCTTTGAAGTCTTCTGTAGAATAAATATTGTTCTCTAATTCTTTGGTGTGACTACAAGTGCCCTGTCCTTCAAAGGTGGCACAGGGATAAAAAAGAGGTGAGTTGTTGAAGGAATACATATGAGGAAGCCATTACCTCACTTAAGAAAATGAGTAATCATTTCGCAACATAACCTAATTTTCATTCCATGTTCAAATTTCTGATATTGTCCCCCAAATGTGTTTTAGAGCTATTCGTTGCTTGCTTCTTTCTTTGTTTATAATCCAGAATCTAATCAAGTTAGTAAAATGCATTTGGTTAGTATGCAATAAATTACTTTTTAAAAACTTCACATGTATTTCAAACACATGCTTTAAAAAGTGGAGTATTTTTAAAAGCCTATTATGAAAAATAATAGTCTTTTGTTCTACCCCCTTTTCCCTTATTCTTCTGAAAATTATCTCCATATTTCTAAAATAAGATGGTATCGTTTTCTTAAATCACTTTTAGGCCTTATTGGAAATACTGTACTTGCTGTAACAGATGAGGATCTGGCTTCCTTACCCAACCCCTCTGCCATTCTCCTAATGCCCTTACTTTGTCAAACCAATACAGACAACTGCATTTACATCCTTGAAACCAGGCAAACCCGGCACTCAGCCAGGATGTGCTGTTACAAATGAAATCTACTCTAATTGGTTGATCTCTTTGCCATACAGGTTACTAGTATTTCCTCTCTTGCACAGCTTTTTGTTCTTCTTGGAATTTCTACTTACTATTCTTTTCTATTGCATTGTCTTCCTTGTTATTACAATCCATTCTTTTTAGCTCCCAATGTACCCACACTATTCTATAGAGTTCCCTCTTTCTCTTGGAGACATCCCATCGAGCTCCCCAGCTCCCTGCTCCAAGCTGGCCTGGCGGCTCAGAGGGCTGTCCCCAGCCATCACCCCGGGACTCCCCTTGACGGCACCTTTAGGTTAGATCCATGGAACTCTGGCTCTTACATCTGTCTGCTTTGTTCCAGTATCCAGTTACAGAATGCAGAAGTCTGACACCTTTTCGGAATCTCGGTCCTTTTTGAATGGCCTCTGTCTCTCTCCCGGAAAGGTTTAGGATTTTCTTTCTACCAGTGCTATTTGGAAATTTCGCATTTATGTGCTTTTGAGTGAATCTTCCTTCACCCATTGTGCTGGACACGCAGTGGACCTTGTCACTCTGGATACTGCGCTTCTCAGCCCTCCGCTGATGAGAAGTAATTTTGGATACTAGACCTCCCAGGCAAGTCTTCCATGTTCCTTACTTTTTCTGTCCTATGTCCCTACTCTTAGTCTTCTTTACCTACTTTTTAAATGTAATATAGTTGACATACAATATTATATTAGATTCAACATTTATATAGCTTAACAATGTCATCACCACAATGAGTCTAGTGACCAACTGTCACCGTGCAAAGTTATCACACTATTTACTAGATTCCCCTTCACCTTTTATTTTATGGCATATTATGGGTTTTAGCTATAATTCACTGAGTTCAAATATTCCTTATGGGGAAATAGGGCCTTACTTATTACCATGCTCAGGAACATTTGGGGGCACAAAAAAACTACCCAAATCATTATATGTAGACTAAAATGTGCATTGTTAAAAGGAGACAACTAAAAACAAAACAATGTATGTGTGGAAGGCAAAGTCATAGCCCTCCCTGCCCTACCAAGATGCCCTGAAACTGTGAATACACTAGGTTACTGGCACCAGGGAATTAAGATCACAGATGGAATTAGGGTAGCTAATCATCTGACCTGGGGATGGGAGATGAGCCTGGATTACCCAGGCAGGCCTGATGAATCCAAAGGGTTACTGTACGTGGAAGAGGGAGGCAGAGAGAACTGGAGAGACGGCAATGTGACAAGGACTTGGCCCAGTGCTGCTGGCGTTGCAGATGGAGAAATGGGGCCATAGGCCACGAAAGTGACCTCCAGAAGCTGGAAAAAGTAAGGAAATGGTTTGTCCTCAAGTTCCCAGAAGAAAGCAGCACTGCGACCCTCGACTTTGGCTCACTGAGACCCATTCAAACCACTGAGCTCCAGAGCTGTCATCGTAAATCCGTGCTGTTTGAAACCACGCAGCTTGTGGTAACGTGTCACAGCAACTCTAGGAGACTGACACAATATGGCTACACACATCAGGTGCAAAAGCTAGAACTGGGGTGCCGGCTCTCGGTCAAAGAAGATCGCCTAACCTTAGAGGAAAGCTGGTATCTAGCCTTGGGATTGGGGAGAAGGGCCAACTTTGCTCCCAGGAAATTTTAACTACAGACTAAAAGAATTTGGAAGAATTTAAAATGAGGCTAATGCATTCACCTAAAATCAGTTACACCGATGTGAGTCCATCTCAGCCCAGAATTTTTGCCAAATCAGCACAAAGAAAATGTCAAGTTCGTGAAGGTTGAAACAGAATTCTCTTTCTACTGGGAAGAAAAGTAAGAATAGTATTAATATATTTGTCTTTCTAGAAATCTTAATATATGATTTGAGACTCTGAGGTGGGAATGCAAGGGGTGAAACGGAAACTGGCCTAGCAATTAGGAGAAGCAGCTGAAAAATGAAAATGATGATACCGGCCCTGCCTCCTCCCATGGGTATAGTGAAAGGCAAATAAAACTGTGTGAGTCTACAAGTAATACCTATGTATATCCCTCCATCGTTTTCAGCTTAATAACCACCATCATTTATTTTGCTGCAAATCACAATTATGCATTCCTAATAGTCTTCTTTCAAATAAACTCATGCCTGGGAAGATGGGTAGTTGCTTTTTATATATTATGACAGTCCATCTGACAAAGTCTCATCTATGGAAAGCATGAGCTCATGGTTTTAAACATATCTTCATTCCCAAGGTTCCAAAGAGACCTTCCCAGAACAGTCTGTCTGACCTCAAGGGCATGAAGGAGGAAATGGCCCTACATGCTGGGCCCTGGGTGCTTCCAACTACAAAACGAATGTAGGAAAACTGAGCTAGAAACCCCCTTCATATCAAGGGTCGGCCTCCCTGGAGCCCCCTGGGAAAATGTGGGGGCCCTGCCGGATCCTTTCTCACTACTGGGTCGTTTGAAACTTGCACACTGTTTGGGGGGAGGGTGAGGCTTCAACCGCCTGTGACTCAGCTTCGCCCGGGAAACTCCAAGGAAGTCCAGCTCCCATTGATGGCATGTCCACAGCTTCAAGGGGGTTTCGTGGCAACAGAAGAAGTTTGAGAAGTGTTTCTCCAGCCCGTCTGCAATATCCATTCAGAAAAAGGCAGGGGTCTAAGCAGAGAGCTTGGCAGCACACCCAGAGGGGTGACTGAAATGCTATTTCAGGGTCCCTGCCCTTGAATTCTGCCCTCAGCCCCTCCCCCAGATACATGGACAGACACGCCTGATGTCATCTTCTAGAAAGTTCCTCCCTGACCACGCAAACACAAATGGAGATAGCTTCCAGCCTAGCACTCCCGATCCACCTTCTGCCTTTATTCTTCTTCACGGCACTTACTACAGACTCTCTTCAGGCATGTATTTCCCGGTTTCACCTTAGCTAATGTCACTCTCCCCACTAGAACGCCAGTCCCATGAGAGGAGATGTTCTTCTCTGTCTTGTTCAACGCTCTGTCTCCTATGGCAGCCAACACACGGCAGTGCTCAACTTGGATCTGTGCAGTGATGCGTGTTCAATAAGAGACGTTTACAATTCGTAATTACATCTTTTCCCCTGGCTTCAAGTGAGCAAGAAATCCGTCTCCTGAGAAATTAGCATGACCGGAAGACGTAGCTTAGTAAGTGTTTCAATCTGTAGGCACGAGCGGGTCTCAGTCCTTTTCTGGGAGATCTTGATACGCAAGAGAGAAATGAAGTCAGAGGCTCGGTGACCAAGTGGAGAGCGTTGCATAGTCGCACTCTAGTACCATGAGTCCTCTTTCTTATTTCCTTGTTTATTCTAAATCTCCTCAAGGGATTCATTTTTATTAGTGAAACTTTTAACTAAAAAAGAAATAGCCATCCAGACAAAATAGGTATAAAAGGGGCTTTGTAAGGAGCTTGTGAAAAGCTGAACAGACTGAAAAATCAACAACTCTTCCAGGATCCAGAAGAGAGGGGCGGACACAGAGCAAACCGCTGACCCCAGGACTGAAGAGAGAGACGGGATACAGGATAGCGGGTTACCAGAGCTGAGGCTTGGGAGGGGAAACCACAGGGGGGTGGGGGGAGAGGGCAGGGGCAGAGCCAGGGAGGAGAACCTGAGCTGTAATGATGAGAACCTGAGCTGTAATGATGACTGACCTGCTGGAGACTCTTGCTGGAGACTCTGTGCAGACAACTCTGAGTTACCTCCAGGGACCCAGTCAAAGGGGTCCCTATAATATCGTGGGATTTACCTCCAGAGGCTCAACCAGGTTCCCACAGTGAATATCAGGGAAAAATCCCTTCATGCTTCCATTAGGGGGGAGGGGGCAAAAAGAACCATTTTAAAACACAGAGTACTTTTTTCTTAACAAGGCCTGCCCTCCAGGGGACTAGTGAACCAGAGCCTGACCTGCCAGCCTATGATCGGAGCCCACCTGGCCTGGGGAAGGGAAACTCTCCCAGCTCTAGCCTTCCACATGGGAGAGAGGAAACACCCAGCTCCAGCCACTCCAACCATCCTGTTCCTCCTCAGGGAGAGAAAACAAATAGAAAAACGTGTCAAGTTCACAGTCCAGATTAGAGAGCATTTGGCGTTCTCCTACACCTCACACCACATCACTACAGGCCTGGGTACTGCAGTTCCTTGTGCCTGGTACATAATGTCCACCTTTCAAGAAAAATCACACACACACACACACACACACACACACACACACACACACACAATACTAACTAAGCGAGGGCATGGATATGTTCAATAGCTTGACTGTAGTTAGTAATCATTTCACTCTGCATACAAAACATCATGTTGTACACCTTAAACATACACAATTTTTCTTTTAAAAAAATTACAAGGCATACCACAATGCAAATAACACAATTTAAAGAGCAAGCATCAGCAGCAGACATGGCAGGAATGTTGGAATTATCACACCGGGAATTTTAAACTACATTTAATATGCTGAGAGCTCTGATCAATAACGTAGGCAGCATGCAAGAACAGAAATACATGCTAGAGATAAAAACATTAGGAGAAATGAAGAATGCCTTTGATGGCCTTATTAGTAGATTGGACACAGCTGAGGAAAAAAAATCTGAGCTTGAGGATATAGCAATGGAAACCTCTAAAATTGAAAATCAAAAAGAACAAAGACTGGAATAAAAAAATAACTGAATATCCAAAAATTGTTGGGGCAATTATAAAAGCTGTAACATATACATAATGAGAATACCAGAAAAAGAAAGAAAGGGACAGAAAAAATATTTGAAACAATAATGACTAGGAATTTCCCCAAATTAATGTCAGACACCAAATCACAGATCCAAGAAGCTCAGAGAACACCATGCAGGATAAAAAAATAAAAATAAAAAACTATACCACAGCATTTCAAAAAAACACTTGACAAAGACTATCTACAAAAAACCTATAGCTAACGTCAGACCTAATGAGAAATGTAAAGCTTTCCCACTATGATCAGATATAGGCAAATATATTCTCTCTTACTACTACTTTTCAACATGCTATTTGAAATTTCTAGCTAATGCAAAAGACATAGGAGGAGAAGGAGGAAGAGGAGGAGGAGGAGAAGGAGAAGGAGGAGAAGGAGAAGAAATTAAAGGTACACAGATTAAGAAGAACTAAAACTGGCTTTGTTTGCAGATGGCATGACTGTATATGTAGAAAATCCAAAAGAATCAATAAAAACACTTCTGGAACTATAAGCAATTATAGCAAGGTTGTAAGATATGGGTTAATATACAAAAGTCAATCACTTTCTTATGTACCAGCAAAAAACAAGCAGAATTTGAAATAAAAAAATACAGTATCATCTATATTAGCACCCCCAGAGTGAAATACTTAGGTATAAATGTAAATATATATATATATATATATATATATATATATATATATATATATATATATATTCCATGTTCATACATAGGACGACTCAATGTTATCAAGATGTCCGTTCTTCACAACTTGACCTACAGACTCAATGCAATCCCAATAAAAATCCCAGCAAGTTATTTTGTGAATGTCGACAAACTGATTCTAAAGTTTATTTAAGGAGGTAAAAGACCCAGAATAGCCAACACAATCCTGAAGGAGAAGAACAAAGTCAGAGGACAGACACTGACCAACTTCCAGGTTGACTATGAAGCCTCAGTAATCAAGACAGTGTGGTAGTGGCCAAAGAGTAGACAAGTAGGTAGATCAATGGAACAAAACCGAGAGCCCAGAAATAGACCCACATAAATACAGTCAACTGATCTTCAACCAAGGAGCAAAGGTGATACAGTACAGCAAAAGGTGCTGCTGGCCATCGAACTTACACCCTTCACAAAAATTGATCTGAAATGGATCATGGACCAACAGGTAAAATACAAAGCTATAAAACTCTCAGAAGATAACATAGGAGAACATACAGATTACCTCAGATAGGGCGATGGCTTTTGAGATAACACAAAAGCATGATCCATTAAAGAAATAACTAAGAAGCTGGACTTCATTCGAATTAAAAAAATTCTGCTCTGCAAAAGACAATGTGAAGAAAATGAGGAGACAGGCCACAGACTGGGAGAAAATATCTGCAAAAGACACTTCTGATGGAGAATTGTTACTCAAAATAACAAAACACTCTTAAAACCCAACAATAAGAAAACAAATAATCTAGGTGAAAAATGCGCCAAAGACCGGAATCCAACCAGAGACCTAAGGGCTGGCGCTCTAACCACTTAACAACTGTCTAAGGCCACAACAGAATCTTTAAAACTATTCTGGTAGAAGAGAGGAGGCAATCCCCACATGTGCCTGCATGCATACATAATAAAGTGCATGCACGAGTGAAAAATGAGACCCTTGTTTTCCAGGATTCTTGGAAAGGAGCCGCGAGGCCGCTGCTTCGCCTCTTTGCATAAGGAGAGTGTCTTAAAGACAGGTCCGCACTGCTCCTGAGAACGGAGCCGGCACTGGGTACCTTCTCACTGGGTTCCGTTTACTTTGAGCCCCCACTGTTTGAACTGCATGAAGACAAGCACTACCACATGTGATGTACATATGGATAAGGCATGTATTTTGCCTTCTAGACACAGGCATGAATAACTCTACTACAAAGTGGGCAGGGAGAAGAAACAGACTCCCTGCTGTGGCTATACTAACGAGAAAGAAATTCATTCCATCCAGGAAGGTTTCATAAAGGAGGTGTCTGTGATCCGGGCCTTGGAGAGAGTAGTGCTTTATAGTTTGGGAGCAGGATCTTTTATTCGATGGAAAAGACTTTGCACAAAGCTCACATATGGAAGTGCAAGGTGTAGCCTGGATTCCAGAACATGTGAGCGATTCCTGGTTGAGCTGCTGCTTCAATTCTCTGTCCTTTTAAGAAGAGCATTTGCTGCTTATTTTGCTCACTGACATTTCAGGTTCCAGGGCTCAGCTCTTCCCAAATTTAGGGTCCACATAGCAACTCCTTGCCCAGCTTCCCAATAATCAGTCTGTCTGACGCTAAGGGAGTGGCTGGGGCAGTCTGTAGGCCAGCCGCGCCCCCATGGGGTGAGGGTCCCTGCTGGGGGGGGGGGGGGGGGGGGGGCGTGGCCAGCCTGGGTGAGGGGCTGAGGGCTGTTTGCAGGCTGTCCATGCTCCCCTGCGGGGACCCTCACCCCATGGGGGCGTGGCCAGCCTGGGTGAAGGGCTGAGGGCCATTTGCAGGCCCCTCCCTCGGCGGCTGGCCCAGGCAACCCAAGCCTCCTACGCACTCAGACCAGCTCCGTGGCTGCTGCCTACAGGCCCCTCCTTTGGCGGCCCAGGTGGGCGGGAAGCTTGGCTTCCTCCATCGCCAGGGGCGACCCAAGCATCCCACCTGCTCTGGCTGGCTCCGTGGCCATCGCCATCTTTGGCCTGCTAATTTGTATATTCCCTCCTGATTGGCTGTGGGTGTCACAGAGTAACAGTCCATTACCATATTTGTCTTATTAGTATAGATGACTTGGTGCTCCTGACAAAGTGACCAGCTCAGGGGACAGCAGATTTCTGGGACAGGTCCTCTCAAGTTGGCTACTAGAGCAGGTCTGTGGCCTGCTCCCCTAACCAGACACCCCACTCTGTCCTCCCCTAACCAGACACCCCACTTTGTCCTTCCCTAACCAGACACCCCACTCTGTCCTCTTCTAACCAGACACCCCAGTCTGTCCTGCCCTAACCAGGTCTGCCCCTGGCGTCGCCTTTAACTGAGAACAGGTCCAATATTTTTAAGTAAATCCCAGACAATAAGCCATTTTACCCCAATTCTATACTATGAAGTTCTTCAAATTATGGACATTTTCAAACATAACCACAATGCCTTTATCACACCTAACGAAATTAAGAACCAATTTCCGAGTGATACAAACTGTGATCTTCTGGGGAAAACAGTCTCCCTACAGTTTATCTGTTGACATAAGGCGCGGCCAAGGCCCACACTTGGCCCTGGGTTGTCTCTTACGTCTGTTTTATTACAGAGCAGGCTCTCCCGCCTTCCCCCTGCCAAGGTCAATTGTCCTGTAGATTGTCCCACATTCTGGACTTGTCTATTTCCTTGAACTTCGTTCTCCTGTCAATTGGTAAATTGAGCTAGAAGCTTGATTAGACTCAGATATATGGTGCAGGTATGTGTGTATACCCATATGTGTGCACACAGGTTTACACATATATATACCTACTAGGGGCCTGGTGCACGAAATTTGTGCACAGGGGGTGGGTCCCTCAGCCCGACCTGCACCCTCTCCAATCTGGGAGCCCTAAGGGGAGACCTCTCCAATCCGGGAGTTCGTGTCTGTCTTTGCAATCATATGAGCTAATTGTCTGAGACCCCAACCCAGTTTGGTTTGGTGCTCACAGAATAATAGAGGTCTTTTTTTTTTTCTTTGCTCCATTGGTAGAGATTTCCTAGAAGTTGCAGGATATCTTCCTTTTAATTTTTCCTCGACACTCTGACTTTACTTATGTTTCTCACCTTTGCTTTCCCTCCATCCCCCGCCCGCAACAATAACTTGCTCCAGGCTCACTTTGCTTTAGTGTCTAGGACATCCTGCAATGCGTCTGCCACCAGAACTATGATTCCCAGCATTCCTGGTGCTCCCTGTGCTCTGGGCTTCTGCTTCCAGTCCAGGGGCTGCCACCAGAACTACGATTCCCAGAATTCCTGATGCTCCCTGCGCTCTTGGTTTCTGCTTCCAGTCCAGGGACTGCAGAAACAAAAAGGACTTGGAACTCCAGCCGCCCCCAGGCCGGGCTGACAGGATTGGACACTCCAGTGGCGTCCCCAGAACCCTGGCTGCTTGGCACCGGTGCGCGCACACGCTGGCCACAGGCTCGGAGTGGGCGGGGTCCTGGGGACGCCCGCCGCGTTGCCTTGGCTACTCAGTGGGCGCGTGGGTGTCCCGCCCCACCCCAGGCCGCTTGGCGCCTGCATGTGTGCATGCTGCCCACAGGCACAGGCCCACCATCTTTGTCTGGTTAATTTGCATACTCACTCCTGATTGGCTGTGGGCGTCACAGAGGGATGATCAATTTACATATTTGTCTAATATTAGTATAGATGCGCACACACACACACACACACACACACACACACGAATCAAATCTAGCTGCCTGTCTCTGTGCCTTTGCTGGTCAAATGACTGAGTCAACATCCGAAAGCAGGATTGTGGCGGCCCATTAAGGGGGCTGTGCCTGAGTCACCTGCCCTGGATCCAACCTAAGGACAGGAGAACCCCTCAGCGTGTGCCCCTTCACATTCTCCATGCACCCCCTTCCATCCAATCCAGGGGAAATGAAGGAGCACAGAGAACAGGAGGCCAGCACATGCTCTGGGGCTAGAGGAATGGGAGACCACAGTCTTGAAAATGCTGCTGGCACTAGGACTATGCCTCCTGCAAGGACCGGGCAGCAAGCTGTGCCAACCACCCCTGAAACCCGAGCGGCACAGCAACACGCTGCAGGTTTTGTTCACTTTACGAAACCACAAGCCAGCTCCAGTTTTCCCCATTCAGGACACTTACACAGGCACCGCACAGGCACTGTGATCTGGTGTGTGGCTCCGTCACTATATCACAAAACAATTCTGAAGGCCTTCTTGAGCTCAAGGCACTGGACTAGCATTGCAGGATAGAGTGGAGGGAGGAGGTCAGGGGTAGAGAGGAAGCACAGCATGCAATCCCTGCCCAAAGAGCTCAGTCTAAGGAGGCAGATGGGACAAAGCACATGAGAAAATAAGAAAAAAGAAAAAAAGAACTGGAAAACTTGACATGAGGGAAACGTTCAAAGGATGAGTCATTGCAGAACTTTGGGTTTTCCGAAGAGCACGATACTATGCATACTTTGGCCATGACCCGCTGGATTCCCTCACAGAGCTGTGAGTTTTGACCATGTCCCTATGCCCTTGACTATTTGTTTCTGCTGCGATTCTCACAGTCTGGAAGTATTTCCTAGAAATAAACAACCAGAATGGTTGGACATTAACTAGCTTTGGGGTTGTCACTCAGGTCTCTTATAGCCAATTCAAAAGCATTTTTTAAGCACTAGCTCATACCAGCCTGCTCCAAATTAAGGACTGTAGAGCATGTGAATTGAGGAGTAGCCTCAATCTTCTGCTGCAAGAAGTTTACCTTTTGTGGTGGGTTGTAGCCCCTGTACCTCCTTGTGAGAACCATTTGCTAAATACTCAGAAATCTTGTGAGCTGGTTGTTAAACAGAAGTGTGGTTGCTTGAATAATGACCCTCCAAAAGATATCAGACCTTAATTCCTGGAGCCTGTCAATGTTAACTTACATGACAAACACACACAAAAAAACAAGAATTTCACAAATGTGATTAAACTTTAAGATCTTGAGATGGGATTATCCAGGGGGCCCTCAATGCAGTCACATATATGCTTGTGAGAGGGGTGCAGAAGGAGATTGGACACAGAGAAGAGGAGAAGGCACTGTGAGCACTGAGGCGGAAACTGGAGTGATGTGGTCACAAGCCAAGCAGTGTCAGCTACCAGCAGCTGGAAAAGGCCAGGAGTAGGTCCCGCTGACACCCTGATTTCCACCCAGCGAAACTGGTTTTGGACTGTTGGCCTCCAGAACTGTGAGAGAATAAAGAATTTTTGCTTATTAAAACCACCAAGTTTAAACCAGCAGCCATAGAAAATTAATTTGGGCAAGTAGCCATAGGAAATTCATTTGGGCAAGAAATTAATTTGGAAATCAGCCATGGTGGAGTATTTACACCACAGAAATTGGCAAACACTCGAAATCAAGGCTGTTCATTTCAGGAAGCTGGTGTGCTTACATTACAACTGGGTCATTCAGCCTTAGATAAACAACTAGAGAATGTCACTTCATGGTGGGATGTGATGTGACATGATGTGACGCGACACAAGTTAATGTGATGTGATGTGATATGATGCACTGGAAAATGCACTTAACTTGTAACCAGGTTCTTCATTCTGCCATTCCCCAAATAGATGCATCTATTCTTACAAAGATCTCTTTACTTTTCTCTGTGGTTTCCTGCCTGAAAAAAATTAAGAGCCTCAAAACTCATTTATTCTAGAAGCATTTACTAAGCACCTACTGTGTACCAGAAAGAGTGCTGAAGGTACAAAGATGAGTGAGACACAGAGGCGGGGACACTCACAGTGACATCAGATAGCTAAGGGACCAAAAAATGCCAGGATGAGGCAAAAGGCCCAGGGCGAAAGGTCCGTGGAGACGGGAGGTGTTTCCCATCTCCGGGGCTGACACTCTTTCTGATCTCAGAGCTAAATCACTGAGGTCATTTGTCACTGGGGAGTGGATCTCCCAGCGGGGATCCTTTCCCAGACTAATCACAGACCTCTCTCCGAAGGGGGCTGAGTGGGAAGGTTTATTTCTCTGTTGAACACATGTCCAAACCACGATCTCCTAGCAAAGCAAAACTGAGTCAAGTACAAAATTAGATCCTAACCACAGGATTTGTCAAGCAGGAGGATGCCACCCACGGTGTCACAGCAGGGATGGCGCTCATCACCAAAGATGCCTCTGTGCCACCAATGCTGTGGTGACGGTCACATGCACACCACGGCTCGGAAGGCCACCTCGGTCCCTGTGCGGGACGTATTTGGAGCAAAATTTTGTCAATTCCTTCATTTAAGAAATGCTATTGAGGAAGTTTATATGCCAGGCACTAAGCTCGGTACTGGATGGAGATAGTTAAAAAGCAAGCCCTGCCCTCAGAAGTCGTACCAATAATCAGCAAGTCAGCAAGTGCCACTGGTGTTAGGAAATAAAGCTATCCAGGCTACAGTGGGGTCCAGAGGAGATGTGGTCGGTCACTCTCAAGAGTCAGAAAAGGCTCCAGAAATTATCAGGTGGATGGATTCTGGGAAGATGGAGACCTCGATAGTATTGCTTTTGAATCCTCGCCAAGTTCCCCATAAAAACAGACAGACAAACTAGGATAACCAAACCAAAAACCCACAGATAAAAGTACCACAAACCCCAAAAGAAGAGTGGTGAGGACAAACAACTCATAGCATCCGAAACATTGCTGGGGACAGGACGTAAATGCTGCCGATGAAAAGCTTACATTTAGAGAGACAGACAACTAAGTACATGCTATTCACAACCCAAAGCGGCAAATGCCATAACCGGGGGACACACCACAGATGGTCACACGACTTCACCCTATGTGCACCGAAGTTCACCATGCACTGACCTGAACCATTCTAGTGTGGGCACTCCTCCTCAGATGCCATCAACAGTAACACGCCCTCAGCCACTCTGCCCTCCAATGGCAGCCAGAGTGCAGGTGTCCATGGTTCATGGGAGACCAGGTGGGGAATGGAACTATGTCAGGGAAAAGACAGGAACCCAGCTGCGTCCCTGACTGGCTGGCCGTCCTTTACCAGCTGTCTGTATTAACCTCTCTAAGCCTTAATTTCTCATAGGAAAATGGAGACCCATACTGTAGGCACCTCACCGTGCTAATGTAAGAACCGACTGGGATAATGTGTGTGGGAGTTTTTGAAAACTAAAAGATGCTCCAAAATATCCATTCTTTTCATTCAGAGCCTGTGGGAGATTAGCTTACTCAAACATCTCTCCCTCTTCTCTGCTCCTTGGAGTACACGTCTCTGCTCCTTGACTTCGGGCTGGCCCACGTGACTTCTTTTGGTGAAAGGGATGTGGCAGAACCAGTGCAACCCAGCGTGTGAGCTAAGCTCGCGGAGTGGCGCTCACCTTCTGCACCTCTGCCTTTGCCCTGGGGAGAGCTTCTCCCAACAGTTGCTGCCCCTCTGCTTGGCCTCAGAAGGTTCATCCCTGGAGCAACCCTGAGCTCACTCTGCGAGGGAGCCACGCCCAGCCCACACGCAGCTGATCTGCAGACGTGTGAGCAGGAAAAAATGATGGTTGTGCTAAGCCACTGAGTTTTCTTTCACTTCCCTCCTCAGACTAAGGGGTCCTGGGACATTGACAGCATTCCAGAAACCATTTTGACAAAATACTTGCAATGCAGTTCATCAGTAAAAAGAAGAACGCTTTGGCCAAAAGGAGGACTTGGCCTATGGCCGTGGGGTGCGAGAGGGGTGGCATCAGAATCACGTGGAAATTTCATGTTGCACCGACCTGACTTTCTCAGCGTCCCCCTCCCTCAGTCCTGTGAGAGTCCCCAGCCGGGAGTGGCCAAGGCGGGAAGCAGAGCACTGCACTCCAGAAAGTCAGATTAAGAACTCCTGGGCTGCAGGCAGGGGCGTGTCTGGAAGCGAGGGGAATCCGCAGGGCAGAGACGAAGCTCCCTTCACTGCGCAGTGCAGCGCTCCCACAGGAACAGGTGCCACGATGCCTGTCACCGGCTGTAAAATCTCTCCAGCTAGTCAGTGTGCGATATCAAGTCTGCACCAGGTGGTGAACGTTTAACTTCTAAGGCTGGCCAAGCTAACCATGTGCTTAATGCTAGGTGTGGTCAACTAGCATTAAAACAAAAAGAGCCGCACTCCCCAATGGCTCCCACCAATCCTACTGTTTGGTCAACATCAACAGTCTAACCTTGCTAATTACCATCTATCTATCCTATCTAATAAAGAGGGAATATGCAAATTGACCATCACATCATAACAAGATGGCTGCGTCCACAGCAGAGGCGGGGATCCCATAATACAAGATGGCTGCACCCACAGCGGAGGCCGAGCCTTAACGAGCAATCAGCAGGGACCTGAGGCTGTGAGGCGATGGGCGGGGGCAGGGGACCTGAGGCTGCGCCCTCCGCCTGGTGGGCTTGACAGGGGACCTCAGGCCGCACCCCCCTACCCAGCGGGGCTTGACGGGGTTGGGGCCGGCTGGGTCTGGGTCTCGTGTGATTTTGAGGCACACATGGGTGGGTGGGGACTTGACTCTGGTTCCCGTGGCACACCCCAGACTCTGACAGGAGGAAGATTTTCATATACATTTTACTAATTTTCTTTCATCTCTGTCACTTCTATTATAGAGAAAGGGCTAATGGCAATATTAAAATATTTCCTCTAATTAATTCCCTTTCAATGTGCACGAATTTCATGCACCGGGTCACTATATATATGTGAAATTCGTGCACATTAAAAGGGAATTAATTAGAGGAAATATTTTATACATATATTTTTATAAATCTATATATACACACACTAGGCATATATATATATATATATATATATATATATATATATATATATATACATACTCAGGCATATATATATATATATATATATATATATATATATATATATTAGCCTAAGCAACCCTTAAGACCGAATGACCAGAAAGACTGGAATGACCGGTCGACCAGTCGCTATGACATGCACTGACCACCAGGGGGCAGACGCTCAATGCAGGAGCTGCCCCCTGGTGATCAGTGTGCTCCCACAGCCAATCTCCCATGGCCAGGCAACCCCGCCCCGCCCCGGTTCCTCCCCCTGGCCCACAAGCCCCATTCGGCAGGCCTTGTCCGGCAGGCCTTGTCCGGCAGCCGGCAGGCCCCCAGGCCCTGACCAGCAGCCAGCAGGCCCCGGCCAGCCCAGCCCCGATAGGCCCTGATCACCGGCCAGGCCTAGGAACCCCACCCGTGCACAATCATGCACCGGGCCTCTAGTTGTATATATAAAAAAAATTATCAGTGAAAACAGGGTCTTGTTGATTAGCATAAAGACTATTAGATTTGCAGTCTCTGAGGAAACTGAAGATGTTTAAGATATACAGAGTGCTAGGACAGTGGGTAACACTCTCTGTTCTGTGTGAGCAAAGTGTGAGACGCCAGCAAGGCTGGGAATGTGCACAGGGCACGTGAGCCTGAATCCTCCACCAGACCCACCAACGGTCAGATCGGAGGCTCACAGCATCCTGCCTGGGACCGTGGCCATGAACGCCTCGGCCGTATTGTGTTAAAGAATGTTTGTCTAGTAAATGTCTGTTTGTGTGACAGAAAAAAGAGGTTATGATGTCTATCCTGAAAAAGAAATAAAGCCTTTTCTAGTTTAGAAAACTGACTGTACAAAGAGTGTAAATTTCAGAACACTTAAATTAAACATAAGTATGCTTATACAGTCCACTCTATCTCAGGGGTAAATAAGTACAAATGTCTAAAATTCAATTTTTAAAAAAAGTTAATAAAATTTTTAATCATGCTTTAAAGTCATATAAATCCTAGTTCTTGCATCTAGTAGCTACAGACCTGCTGTGAGCTGCGGCTTTCTCGTTTGTAATTCAGAAGTCAAATCTGCCTTAATGGAGTGCTGCATTACATGGGATAACTCATTATAATGACAGAGTTCTAGGGCAGGCACAGCAGAAGATCTTGAATGAAGAGGCACTGTGCATTTTCAAAAAGCGTTAGTTCCCACTCTCCCCTCCCCCACAGTACGTGGACGCACCAAATAAGCTAGATACGCGCTCAGTAGCTACACAGAGACGTGCTAATGGTAGCACAGCCTCTAAGGATGGGCAGACCATTCGTGGTGGCAGCCTGGCCAAATACTCTCAGTGCAGGCCTGTGGAATGGAACGATGCCGACCAGCTCTAGCTGAACGTGTTGTAACTTTATCTGTCCATGGAGAAGTAAAAACACCAACAACCTCATGCCAACCTTTTACTTTCTTAACAATTTTCTCTGAAATCCAAGTCTAGGAATTCCGGGTCCAGCCAGGGATGGAGCTGGAGCTGAAACTCACCTTCTCCAGGAGTCCTGCCAAGAGTGCCTTTCAGGCTCTGCGTGAGCTCCTTTGATGTGCAAAACCATTACTGAGCAAAAGCCTGAGTGAGGCACGTTTAGCCTGGTGAGCATTTTTAAAGACACCTAATAGTTTTCAGTCTAGAATCGAGACTCTAGACCCTCTAAATGTGTTAGTGACTGTAGAACTTGTGGAAGAAGTTTACCCATCTTTTAAAATAACGAATATTCTCACAGGACAGATTTCTAATTATCCCGTATTTGGATCATACTCCAAAGGAAGAAGGAGCCTGAGTAAACTTGGGCAAGTCACACTCCCATGTGACTCAGGGTTTCCCTTCACGTGATGGGCCTGCCAGGCTTTGTGCCTGGGCCTACTCTGAAAAGAATGTTGCTTGCAGCCCTGGCCAGACAGTGGTCCAGTTCACTGAAAGGTGGCGTGTTCGATTCCTGGTCGGGGCACACACCTAGGTTGCTGGTCTGAGCCCCAGTCCCAGTCAGGGGCGTGTGTGGGGGAACCGATCGATGTTTCTCTCTCATATTGATCTCTCTCTCTCTCTCTCTCTCTCTCTCTCCTTCTCTCTCTAAATAAATAAATATCCTCAGGTGAGAAATTTTAAAAAAATCAAAAAAGTATACTGCCTGCAATCTGGTATCCTGGGCTTTGGCCCCAGTCCCACCCCTGAATTTCGACTACGTCACTTAAAATGATGACCTTGGTAAGCGCTTAAGTCCTCTGAGCCCTGTAAGAGAAGCAGCCCATCACGATTGTGCCTAATATTCTTTCCACCCTAGATGTTGCCTAAGAATAAATGGGTTAAAAATAGCTGCATGCTCTTCTTGCCCGGTTCCATCTGGATAAACATTGCTTATGATGGCTTTCTTTGAATCCTATCCATTTGGTATTTGCCCATTCTTAGTATGTATTTGCTGATCTTTCACTGGAGATAAGTAATTTAGTGTCCATTTCTAAGTGATTCCAATTTCTGGGTGAATTAATTATGTCATTACTTTTATGACCACATAAGATTTAAATCCAAAGGACCAAGAATCAAGCCAACGGATGCTGACAATGATGACAACTACTAAATAAATAACACAATTCCAAGTTTTTATTTAATGTTTACTGTGGGCCAGTCTTTGTAATAAGAATTTTACACCTATCATCTCATTTCATCCTCACAGGTACCCAAGGATTCTACCATTATCCCCATTTTATAGATGAGGAAAACAAGGGTTACAGAAGAGATAGGTCACTGGACGAGGGTCATGGCCAGTAAGGGATGGAGCTAGAAGTTGCAGCTCTCACTGTCTCCGTTGCACTTTGGGATTTTATATATTTCCTAATGAACAAACAAATAAAATGTTTACAGGTAAGTCACTTTCTTTTCCTGAAGTTTAATTTCCTTACCTGTAAAGTGACTATTTCAGTAGAGAAAGACAAGAGGCAGCAAGTACACAGGCCCAGCGGCAGAAGGGAACGGGAACTCCAGAGGAGATAAAAGGCCAATATTGTTAGAACAGAAAGAAAAAGGAGAATAATGATTGGGGATACAAAGGGGCCAGAGAAAGAAGGGCCATATAAGCTGCGTGAAGGAGGTCAGACTTTACTCTGAGCACATGGAAAGCCATTCATGGGTTTTAAAGAAACAACATGAGCAGATGCCCACTTTCGAAATATCCCCGAGGCAGTAACATGGAAAATGAATCGCAAGGGTCAGAGTGCAGGCAGGAACCATCTGGAATCTGCAGCCCCTGTGTGCTCGACTGCCCCAGAAAAATAGATGGTAACAGGTGACCGGGAAGGGAAGTGTAAAGGCGGAATCAACAGGACGTGACGAGTCGCTGTCTGGGGAGATGACAGGAAGGAGTCGGGAGCGCCAGCAGGTGATAATGGTGCGCTGTACGGAGACAGGGGCACTGGCAGAAAGGACTGGGGAGAGGAAGGAATTCAGTTTTGCACATATTGAGTTTGCATGACATCCGCATGGAGAGTGTCAGTAAGCACTTGGAGCTCAAGACGAAGGTATGGGGCAAAAAAAAAATAGATGTTTACAGGCTGTTTCAAATAGGCTGGAATGGGGGAGAGATGAGACAGAGAGAGGGCATAAAAATGAAGGTTATGGAACTAAGCTCTGAGAAAGAGTAATGCCGGTAAGAGAGATGGAATGGACCGAGAGGCAGGGAGCAAATTAAGCAAGCGGGAAGGTATTCGAGGTCAAGAGGATGCCTTTGTGGGAAGGGCACGGTGCACAGCATCAATGCTGCTGAGAGAGCAAGCAGGTTAAACACTGAATCCAACAGTCCATTGAATGCAACAGCCAAGGAGGCACTGGTGACCTTGACCAAAGCATTTGGGGTAAAGTGGCCGGTGTGAGGGCAGGGCTGGAGTTGGGAAGGGGGTTTCATTACCAAAGAGAGAAGAGAGGTGGGAGCTCCTTTTCTCAGATGACCAGGGCATGTTCAAATGTCCATGGGACAAGGGGGCAGACCTAGTAGAGAGAACAAGGTCAAGTGCAAGATGGATCACTGATAACTGATTCTACAAAGGACCCTAGGGAGTGAGGGCAGTAGGATCCAGAGCTCACAGGGACCAGATGAACTTAGACAGGAGGCAGCAGCCCAGGGGAAGGAGGAGAATGTACCTCTTCACATCACACTGCTGTGATCCGCTGCAGAGGCGCGGGAGCCACCAGCGCAGAGCCTGGGAAAAGCTGTTTCCAGCGGCAGCGCTGCTGTCAGCCAGGGAGTCTGTCAGCAGTGGCTCTCGAACTTGGCTAAGCCAGGGACTGCCTGAGGAGCTTTTAAATCCTGGCCTCGGGCTCCATCCCACAGCCATCAAATCAGTGCCTCGGAGGTGGTACAGCCACCACCCAAGAGACTCCAACGTGCAGTCCAGTTTGAGAGCCAGTTACCCAGAGGTATTATATGACGGACTAGTCACTGTTATAAATTAACTAGTGGCCCAGTGCACAAAATTCGTGCACGGGGTTGGGGGGGGGGGGTGTCCCTCAGCCCAGCCTGAACCCTATCCAATCTGGGACCTCTCAGGGGATGTCCTAAACCGGCAGTTTGACATCCCTCTCACAATCCGGGACTGCTGGCTCCTAACTGTTCACCTGCCTGCCTGCCTGCCTCATATCCCCTAACCACTCTGCCTGCTCACCCCCAACTCCCCCCCACCAGCCTTCTCACCCCCAAATGTCCCCCCTTGCTGGCCTGATCACCCCCAACTGCACCCCCGCACCAGCCTGATCACCCACAACTGCCCCCCCGCCAGCCTGCTTGCCCCCAACTGCCCCCACCCTGATGTGATGACCTGCTCGCCCCCAACTGCCCTCCCCTGCCGGCCTGCTAGCCCCCAACTTCCCTACCCTCCTGGCCTGATCACACCTAACCACCTCTGCCTCAGCCCCACCACCATGGCTTTGTCCAGAAGGATGTCCGGAAGGTCTCCCGGTCTAATTAGCATATTACCCTTTTATTAGTATAGATTATATACAATTAGAACTCAAAAAGAACTTTAGAGGGCCTTCAATTTTATCTTTCTAAAATCAACAGCACTCCAGTAAATTTATAAAGGATATAGAAGAGAAAATATTCAGGTGCATTGCACATAGAAAGCATAATTCTGATAAACATTTAATTGCATAGGTTCACATGAATGAACTGGGTCAAGATGTTAAGTGTATTTATTATTGGGGGTCAGGGTCAAAAAAGTTTGAAAACCAGTGATCTAAAGAAACTCCTTGTAGAGATGAAAAAATTGAGGCTCAAATAGATTAAAAGGCTTCCTTAAAGTCACACACACACACACACACACACACACACACACACACATGCGCGCGCGCGCGCCGCAAGCAAATTTCACACCAGAATCTAGTTTTCCTGCTCCTTCCAGGACACCTTCTGATCCCCTGTTTCCTGTGCATGTTGGTTTCCGTGTCAGCACTATTGTAAGCTCCCTGAGGGTAAGAATTATGCCTTCACATTATTTTTTAATATATTCTTATTTATTTCAGAGAGAAAGGGAGAAGGAGAGAAACATCAATAATGAGAGAGAAACATTGATCAGTTGCCTCCTGCACGCCCCCTACTGGGGATCGAGCCCTAAACCCAAGCCTGTGCCCTCCTGGTTCATAGGTCGATGCTCAACCACTGAGCCACGCCGACTGGTCTTGTCTTCAATTCTTCAGGTTTACCCACATTATCTTTCCTAGAAGTCCAATTTCCTTCTACTGAAGTAATTTTTTAGCAAGGCTTTCAGTCTCTATTTGACAACATTTTTGCTTTGATCTCACTTTGAATGATAGAGCTTAGGGATTCTCAAACTCTAATGAGCATAAAACACCTGGCGGGGGGGGGGGGGGGTGGTCTCTGAAACTGCTGACTGATTCAGATATCTGGGGTGGATTCTCACCTGCTCCTGGGTGATTCTGGTGCTACTAGTCCTTGGACCAAACTTTGAGGAGCAAGATTCAGAATTTTATGTTGACAGTTAACTCCCCCCCCCCCCCGCCCCCCGCCCCCCGCTCCCCACCCTCCCAGCAAATGAAACAAAAAAGAGGTGACCAATGGTATAGGAAGGAATTCAGGAGAGTTTAGTGTCCTAGAATCTGAGTGAATAAACGGGACCATTTGTGTCGCTGTCTATAGGTTAACTAGCACTAAAACTGAGAATTGACGACAAAATTTATCACAGCGAAGGTCATATCAAAAATGGGCCAGTAAATATCCCACGCTACCGAACAGGAAATGGCGATTCAGGATTCCAAAGTGTTGGAGCCAGGACTCAAACCAATGCTCTTGGCTCTAGATCTCCCACCCAGTACAACCTTAGATGAGAACTCAAGGTCAAATCTGGTCATTGATCTTACTCCACAGTCAATTCCGTTTTGCACACATTGAGTTTGTATGACATCCACATGGAGATTGTCAGAGTTCGAGACAAAGATATGGGGCAAAAAACAAATTTATAGGTTGTTTCATATAGGTTGAAATGGGGGAGAGATAAGACAGAGAGAGATGACTCAAACTCAGTTGAGAGATGACTCAAGACTTTGCAACTTTTACAATATTTTGGACTTGGCATTGAGGGAATATGTAAGAAGTGAAAGACATTTCAACCCTCAAGACATTTAAGTTTAACTGGGAAAATCCGGTTAGAAGCCGTGCAGACGGGATGTACTGAATATGCTAAGTTATGGAGTGCCGACAGAGTGCTCAGAGCACAGGCAAGAGTGGAAGCACCAGCCCTAGCCAGTTTGGCTCAGTGGATAGAGCATCGGCCTGCAAACTGAAGGGTCCCAGGTTTGATTCCGGTCAAGGGCACGTGCCCGGGTTGTGGGCTTGATCCCCAGTGGGGGACTTGTGGGAGGCAGCCGATCCATGATTTTCTCTCTCATCATGGATGTTTCTATCTCTCTCTCCCTCTAGGACAGTGGTCGGCAAACTCATTAGTCAACAGAGCCAAATATCAACAGTACAAAGATTGAAATTTCTTTTGAGAGCCGAAAACCGACTTCTGCGCATGGGCCACGAAGTTTCAATCGCACTGTACGTGCGCGCCCGCATGTGGTATTTTGTGGAAGAGCCACACTCAAGGGGCCAAAGAGCCGCATGTGGCTCAGGAGCCGCAGTTTGCCGACCACTGCTCTAGGAAATCAATAAAAATATATTAAAAAATTTGATTTCCTCTCTGAAATCAATAAAAATATATTTAAAAAAAGAGTGGAAGCACCAGTGTGATTCTCACAATGCAAATCCTTCCTCCCTGAAACCCCACCCAAGCTTTTTAACCTCTAGAGAACGCTACTGGATAAGCAGAACACTCATGATAACAGGGGAAAAAATGCTTTAAAACAGGACTGTAAAATAAACATTTACTAATGAATTCAATGACCCTGAAACAAGATTTCTGTGCGGGTGCCTCTGAGCTTGCATCCCCGTAAAAACCCAGTGTCCCTGTAACCAAATAGTGAGCCTGTTTTAACCAGGCAGTGCCTGCTACTTTTCATTTTCTCTTCAGCTCCCAAAACGATCCAAGCCAAATGTTCCAATCACAGTGCATTCACTGGGAAAAAATGCTGGGCTCGTTAGATCTCCCTGCCCCCACATACGCTATTTATCTCTTGTTTATGCTAATGGTCCTATTACATTGTAAGCCATCTCAAATCTGTTCCAAAGGCAAGTTGGAGGGAAAGACAGTGAAATGATCGATAGAAATGTAGACCTGAGTCTCATGTGAATCCCCTGGAATATCTGAGACCACCCCTGAAGGTCGGCGTGCACCAGCAAAGCAGAGGGTATAGCATCACACCCAGGAAGTTTGCCCTGAAACCGAGGGGTGCGGGCGGGAGAGGATCTGCGTCTCTCCTGCTCCACTCCCGGCCTCCAGGCGCGGACTAGAGCCAGGACTGTCCTCAGTTGACTCCCGGCAGCCCCTCGGGACAACTGGCTGTCCCTTTGCCAGGCTCTGTCATGTTGATGTCCACACACTCCTCGCCACCCCCGTCTTGCTTCATAACTAAAGGAAGCCTGGTCGCTCTGCTCTTTGGCCCAACTCCTTGCTGGGCTCTCACCAATCTCTCATCAGCCTTCTAGTCACAGCTGTTTGCCTTAGGGGGCGATGTGATGTGGTAGAAAGGACACTAACTAGCCTTGGAGTCAATTCCTTCAAGACCAAAGTCTTGGCCCTGTCACTTTCTAACACCACGATCTTGGTCTCTAAGCCTCAGTTTCCACTTAGTTCAAAAACAACGACAAAAAGCCAGAGGCTCATGGTAGCTGCTCTGCCAACTCACAGGGTCAAAGTCAAACTCAATGAGGGGATGTAAAAGCACTTGGCAACTGGGAAGATCAAAGCGAGAGCTCCCCAGACTTTCAATGGCTTGAACCCCCCCAGGGAGTTTGTATAAAGGGGAAAGACAAATAATAAGTATAATAAGGAGGAAAATATACAGTTTGTGGAAGGTAGTAAGTACAGAGGAGAAATTCAAAGCACAGCAGGGGAGTGCAAGGGAAGGGTGACTTTAATCAGGGTCCGAGTAAGGCTCATGGAGAAGGGGTAGCCGAAACAGACTTTAAAGAGGTGACAGTCATGCAGCTTTCTTGCGGGGGGGTGGGAGGGGGGAAGGGGGAGATCAGGAAGAGGCCCCGTGGGGAGAATGTGCAGGCACACAATCAAAAAGAGGGTATTTTTTTAGTGCAAGGCTCTTAAATAGTTTAAAACCGTTTGATCGAAATGTAGTGCTTTAAAATGTTTATGTAATCATAATTATTTTTGTTTTTGCAAAGAAAGACTAGATCATTCCCAATGGGTAATTGCCTAACGTAGGAGTTTTGCTCAACAGATTGTGATTGAGAAAGAAGCAGTAACTGATTGCACGAAAATTCTTCAGAAGTGGGAAAGAATGCTGGACCAAACCGTGAGCAGTTCCCCGCACCCGGGCCTCCGCTCCCTCCTGCACAGAGAACCCGCTGGCAGGAAGCCCTTCGGTCAGACAGGTCCTCAACCCTGAACCCTGACGAGAGGGCTCCGAACTCCGCGGGCTTGTGCTAGAGGCTGAGGCTGAGCAGGCCCCTTCTGCGAGCGGGGGCAGAAGACACACCACCCTGGGACGGAGCCTCCCCTGGCCACCCCGAAGGCCAGGCGTAGTCCCTGCCCGTTGTCTGCGTGCCGTCAGGGGAGTGTTCAAAAGAAAGCCTCTTCCGAGCCAGGCAGATGAAAATGCGTGATATTTCCACCTGGGCATCTCCGATAAGTTGTTAGTGATAAGAGTCAGAGACATTTCCAGGGGAAGTCAAGAATGAATTGGTTTTCCTACTTCTCTCCTAAGTGTTTCCCTTCAGGGTCTGCCTCTTGATACGCTTCATGGCAGTGTGCTCAGGAAAACAGTTTTCTTTTTGAGCCACAGAACGGAAACGTTTGTAATGGCAGTCCACTCGGTGGGGACCAGCGAGTCACAGTTCACTTAACTCGTCCATTTAAAAAAATTGTAATAAAAAAAATAGTGATAACATTACTAGCAAATCTTGAGGAGATTATACATAAAAGTTTGAGCAACACAGTATGGGTAATCCAACTGGCACCTCATTGTTTGAAAACATATGTCAGAAATATTCCTGATGCTCTTTATTTGGTTAGCTATATAGCAAATAACAAGCTACATTAATAATAATAAGCATGGTTTCTGAATTAAAAAGCAAGGATAGTAGCAAAAAAAAAAAACCAAACAAACACCTAAGTACCACCTGATGGTACACCAGTAAGAAACCTTTGTTCCCAAACTGCGGAACCACGGCACCCCAGGGTGGGATGGCAGGGCCCTCAGCTACGATGCCAGGAATCACCAGGCATGGGGCTTCTTAGTGAGCTACCAAATTAGAGTCCTTAATAAGCATCGGGAACACATCAATTTTCGCTTATGAATATAAAATTTAATAATCCTTAATAACTCACAGAATTGGTTGGCATTCTAAATAGCTGTGTCATCCATGTAAATTAAAAGTCTACGGAACCGTACACATCGCTTCCCTTGTAAAGACCCGGCCCCTCTCTCAGCCCCTCAGGAGGCTGCTGGGGGCCGACAGGCCGGCTGGGGGCAGCACTTGCAGAATCAACTCTGATGACACCCCAACCGTGGCCACCACCGGGCAGGAAGGTCTCAGAGGGAGGGAGGGGCCAGGGAGGGCCATGTTTATGTTGAAGAAATGGGTGAACAGATACAGCCAGAACTTTGCACTCGTAGATCAGGAAGGTTAGACTTCCCAGTCAATCCACAGTAATTGAACATGAAATACATTATTTCTTTGGCGGTAGTCAGGAGGACTTAGAGCTTAAGGAATAAGAGCTGACTTCTGCAGACACACGGGAAAAGCCAAAGCCAGATTTTCTACTTCTTAGCTGTGTGACCTTAGACAAATTGGTTAGTTCTGGACTTCCGTTTCCTCTCTGTAAAATGGGGATGATAATAATGATAGTTTCTATCTATAGGGTTCCTATGAGAATTAAATGATATAATCCGGGGGGGGGAGGGGGCAGCAAACTATAGCCTATGGGCCCCTCTGTTTTTGTAAATAAAGTTTTATTAGAACACAGTCATGCCCACTCATTTACGTATTGCCTATGTCTGCTTTCTCACTGTAAAAAGAAAACTGAGTCCTTGTGAGAGGGAGCGCATGGCCTGCAAAGACTGAACATTGACTATCTGACCCTTTACCAAAACAATGCGCCCTCCCTGAGATGACCCGCACACTTCATTTCACACAGCTCCCGCCCTCGCAGCCTTGGCTGTGGTTCCTGTCACCTGCGGAGGTTAGCTGTGAGCTGGAGGCGCTCTGGAACAGAAGGGGGCAGTCAGGAACGGACACGAGAGGCTGGCGGCAGGTTCCCAGAACACGTGGTTTCCAGGGGAAGCCGCCCGGACATACAAACATGTAACATAGTTAAAAACAGAGCTGCTTTGATGGAAGCATGGTGGGGCCTGGGAAAATACTATATCAAACATACCTAACTATGCAGGCGCTCCCTAAGACCCGTAACAATTCACTGAACACATGAAGTTCAAAGTCTGAATGCCAGAGGGTTTTTTCTTTGATTTCCACGTGCATTTTTATTCTCATCTACTACTCCCGGGAGGCACAAAAACAATGAATAGCAATAACGTAAGGTGACTAGATCCCTGATGTCCCTCTGGAACAAACGGAGAGAAAAAGAGAGAACCTCAAATCACTCTGGCTGCATGCCATGTTTTCCTGGCCCCGCCGTGTCCTCCTCTGTGCTTTCCCAGAGGGACCGCTTGCAGAAAGAGATGGGCAGATGCGGGGCTTGCTCCACAATGCCTGTGCGTGAACTCAGGAGGAAGCCTGGCCATCTCAGGTGGATCTTTCTTCTCCAGAGCCAGGAGGCTGCCTTCCTGCTGCCAGGCGAAGCCCTGGGACAGAGGGTGCAGGGGAGCCTGGGCGACCAGAAGGCCAGGAAGGCAGCCCAGGCCAGCAGAACCCGGCCAACGTAACTGAAAAGCGAATGCTTCAAAGCCAGTGGTGAACAACATCAACCCCATCTTGGGGGAGCGCACCCCCCACCCACAACAGTTGGCAGGCTGTTGGGAACAGATGAGGCAGCCTGACGAAGTCAAGTCACTCGAAAAACAGGGTGTTTTTGTGGCGTTGGGAACACTGACTTCAGCTAGAGGAGCCAGCATCGCTTCCTGCAGCTCATTCCAGCACCGGTCGGGCCCTCGGGGTGAGTGCTAGGATCTATTTACTCCTAGACCAAGTCAAGAACGAGGAGGAGGAGGAGGAGGAGGATGGTGACTTTGCAGGAGGAATGTTAATGAACTCTATTGAACTCAAGGCTGTAAAGCCCTTTCCTGGGGATCAAGGACTCGAGAGGATTTCCCCGGGTCAGCGTGGTGGGGGACATCCAAGGGGGCCCCAGCCCCTGCTGTGAGCACAGCGTGGCCCCGTTAGCTATTCAGTGGAACACCAATCTAGGTGCTGTGAAGGGATTCTGTGATGTCATTAAGGTCGAAATTCAGTCCTTCACCCACAAGTCCAGATTTGTATGAAACTCTCTAGTTTTATGCTTCTCCATATTGTAAGCCAGTTTTCTGAACACCGTCACCCTGGGTAGAGAGAAGATGAGAAACATGGTGTGGGCTGGGCTGAGAAGCCAGGGTCCCACCTCCGGAGGAGGGCATCGCAGTGACTCAATATGCTGGTGGGAAGAGGTGAAAAGGGTCTGTCTCAGCGAGCCGGTCCTGCCATCCTCCGGGCCCATGTGTTACCGTGACTAATCTCTCAGCAGCTTCTACTGAAAACCGGAGCTCCTTCTCCTCGGGGGTGGTGACAGCAGAGGGTCAGGCTGACACGCACCACGTCAGCCCTGGTGACATCAGCAGCTGGCATTCACCACGCTGTTCTGAACGTGTTCCATTCCAGCACCTGTCATTCCAGCTTAAAATCCTTTTCATCACAAAACCGATGAGGCCCAATGAGATCAACCAATGGCACAGAGCACTAGGCTGGAGCCTGTCAGTGATGGAGAGGAACCCCTAAAAGCACCGCCCCCCAGCCGTGCCTCTCCACACTCACCCTCCCTGAACGGAGCAGGAGGGAAGGCTCTCGGCCTCTGCAGGACTTGGGCTCAGAGACCGGGCGTCCTGACCTGCCTTGGCCAGATCCGATCTTCCATTGGATACTTTCAACTCACTGCCCTTCCGAAGGGTTTGGGGGAAAGTGTCCATTCCTCCTCTCTTCTCGTCAGCCAGGACCTTCCCTCCCCACCTTCCCAGGGCAGCACTCAACTAACTTTCTGCTATAGCTGCTCCACCCCCCAACTTCTCTTAAAATATATTTTTATTGATTTCAGAGAGGAAGGGAGAGGAAGGGAGAGATAGAAACATCAATGATGAGAGAGAATCATTGATCGGCTGCCTCCTGCACGCCCCCTACTGGGGATCGAGCCCGCAACCCGGGCATGTGCCCTGACCAGAATAGGACTTGAGACCCTTCAATCTGCAGGCCCACACTCTGTCCTCTGAGCCAAACCAGCTAGGGCTCCCCCCAACTTTTAATTCCGCCTGGAAGTGACTTCCCAAGAACTGAACGGAAGGAGGGCCTGACCCCTGGCCTTTGGGCCACCCTTTAACCCCTGTGGGTCTTAATAACTAATTCCTCCCAGGGGCTCTCTGTTCCCTTGAACTCATTCCCTGGAAACAATTCCTCCAGACAGCTGTGAGCAGATGTCACTGACCTAAGCAGCTATGGTGACCACGGACAAAGCCTCCCATTCCAGTCCCGCTCTAATGCCAACCAGCTTCCCTCTGTTCTCAGAAGAACCCAGCCTCTCCTCACGGGGGACCCCAACTGGCACCAGTGATGGGAAGCCTAGACCCGCTGAGAGAGGGCAACAGCACGCCGCCAGGCTCCTCGGTGGTGTTCAGAGAGCCCCTCCATCACTCCTTGGCCAGCCTCTACCTCCGACTCAATGAAACGTTGGCATCCTGACCCCTGACCTCTGAAGGAAGGCAGGGAAGGCTGCCCAGACGGGGAGAGAGGCCGGGGTCCCTGGGTGCAAACAGACATCACGGGGAAGAGGGGGCAGCCATTCCCGGCTATCCCATTTGGAATGAGGCTTTGTGGCTTCGAAGAGCAGAAAGAGTGGGACGCTTTGGGATGAAGATGAGGGATCTGAGGAAGGGCAGACCTGAGTGAAATGGCCCAGCCAGGCTCCTGGGAGCCACGGTGCAGCTGGGAGGTGAGAGGGAAAGAGTGGCAGGAAGAACGGACTAGGACAACTGGAGCGCAGACTTGATCTCTGTCGCACTTTGCATAAGGCCGGCCCAATGACATGATCACATTTATCTTCCAAAGAGAAGATAATCAGGAAGCGGGCAGGCCACCCTCCCCCCATTCCAAAGAAAGCAGCTGGTTCACAGAGAACAAAGAAGAAGGCCTGGGGTTGGGGTGGTTCTAACAGCTTTAAAGCCACTGGTTAAAGAATTCTGCCTCCTCATCAGCTTCTGCAAGGAGAGCCCATACTCACTGCAGGCAGGGCTGATTTGAGGCCTTTGGTTCCTGATGTAACTTCCTTTCCAAAGTGCCTTCCACTGAGGCTGTGCTGCAAACAGACTCCTGCCTTAGGAAGTACACATCCATGCGCGCACACACATAGTTCAGATGGGGCACGCCCAGAATCAGAATGGGGGGGATTGCAATAACAATGGGAGAAAACAACAAATACTATTTACTTTGTTCCAGACACTCTTTTAAGCACATATGTATCAACTCATCGAATCTGCGCTCTTTAAAATAGCTACTGTTAAATCCACGTATGTTGAGGCAAATAGAGACTGAATATCTTGTCCAAAATCAAACTCTGAGAAGGGGACAGAACTGGGATGCTAACCCCTGTACTCTGGCCCCAGAAACCATCACCAAACACTCTGTTAACTACCTCCTATGGCGATTATCAGCCCAGAAAAAGTAAACAGTGACCTCACGTCAAGCTTTCCTGGGAAAGACGCCTCACTCATTAGCCCACACAGCAGTCTAGCAGCTGAAGGCAAACATGTTGCTGGATCTACCGCATCTTAACTAACAGCAAGAGGCACATCACTGGTTCCAACCAAAGGGTCCCGTTTCCACCCCTCATCTGAGATGCCTTCTCACTCCCCAAAACACATGGGAGGTAGCGTGAGGCATGTGTGCTGTCCTGATTAATTAGTGACAGGATGATGGGTGCAAATTAAGCTGATGCCTTCCTTATCTCCTTTTCATTCCGGCTGCTTTTCACAATTCCTGTCACAGGAATAAAGTACATTGCCATGGCAAACGACTAGCTCCTCAAGACGAAAACCCCAGGTGGCAGACAGTCCCTGCAAAATGGAGAAGGGGCAGGCCCTCTTGAGTACCTCCTGACTCCCGGGAGGGTCCTGCCCATGATAAAACAAGGAGACAGCACCCCTGAGGGGCAGCTGGCACGGCACCAAGATGACTCCTCCCCTTCTGAAGACTGCGGCGTGCTCTGTGGGCTCCAGACTCAGAGTTCGGGTGGCCACCAACACTGCCATCGGTGACCTGCCGCGGACATGATCTGCAAAGCTCAGATGGAAGAAGAGGGAACAGCAGCTGCAGTTGGCTTTCTGAAGGCAGAACGTGGGGCTCTGTGGAAGGGCAGGGAGGCTGCTGGACGGAACAATTAAGTGGGGAAGGGGATCCTTGACCCAGTTCTCAGCAGTGCCCTGCCTGACTCACTGTGCAAGCCCATCATGAGCTTCCTCACCTTGCACTGTAGGAGCTTCCACCTGACCACGTTTCTCGAAGATGGACCTCCTGCTATTAGTTACTTAATAAACAAATGAACTTTTGTGAGGGGAAAAGCCTATGGCCATGGGCACAGTACATCTATTCAACATTAAGGTATGAAAACCAGAAATAATCAGGGTCGTTGGAATTTTTCTCAAACAGAATGGAGTTTCCTTTTCTTGTTTCAATTGAGTTCCACTCAACTGACATTCAGGCAAATGTGTTGTGCATTCAAAACTCTGTAACACACATGACATGCACAGCTTCTACCGCTGGGTAGGGCACATGCTCAGAGAGAATATTTCTGCTGAGCACTGGAGCGGGGTAGCATTTCCCCCTTTTGATTTGGGGACCATGATGCAAGGTTTGCTTATTTAAAAGGAAGGCTAACAAAAGTGCTGCGTTTCCCTATCTTTAACCATACCCAGGCCTTGCCTCCATTTATATCAGTATAAACAGAAGGCTCACTCCTCTGACTCTCATCCATGCACCAGAGACATCCGTCGGAGGCAGAGATGAGACTGAAAAGTGTGAAGGGAAAAGGCCACTTGCTCATTTCCCCATCCTTTGGGGAAGTTTTCTTCTTCCTTTTTTATAATTCAGTCAATATAGTCCTCTTATTAGCACAGCTTCCCGGAACACACTTGTGTCTCTCCAATAGATCTTCCAGAATACAATAGCTATTGAAAAACCGTCACCATGGGCCTGGCCAATGTGGTTCAGTGGGTTGGGCATCATCCTGTGCACTGAAAGGTCGCTAGTTCAATTCCTGTTTAGAGCACATGCCCGGGTTGCAGGCTTGATGATGTGGCAGATGGTTCTCTCTCTCTCTCTCTCTCTCTCTCTCTCTCTCTCTCTCTCTCAAATAAATAAAAACGTATTTTTTACAAAACTCACCATGCATAAAAGATGTGCCCCATAATTTTTTGAAGGCACATGGATATTAGTGTGAGATGATAATGATGAATAACTACAGTAGGGGTGTGATGGGGAATCGCTAAATCAACTGATTTCATTGGATTTAGGCTCAAAAGTGGTGGACTAAGGGGAGAATTTCATTTTTCTCTTTAGTGTTTGTATGAATGTTTCAAATATTCTACAATAATATTTGTTACTTTTATATTTAGAAAAAACAATAAAGGTTATTTTTAAAACAAGTTCTTTGCATTTTTGGGGAAACATAGAAAGACTTTCCTGCAAAGCCACATACTTAACACGGAGCCAACTGCCAGGTATGTGTCAGGGAATGACTGACTCCTCGCTCAGGAACCCTTGACCGTCTACGAACTCTTGGCTTGCATTCCAGAGGGCCGGGGGCCCTGCCCTTCTCCACAAAACCCCATGGAGGAATCCGAAGGGTAAAGCCCATCCACCACACCCACCCCTCTTAGCACACCCGCTACACACACACACACACACACACACACACACACTCACACTCACACACACGGTTCACCCCAATTCCCTGGGCAAACAGAAATTCAGGACAGATGTCACCATTTCCCTGGAGGATTAGAACACCATGTTCCCACTCTTCATACACATATGCTGCTGTTGGCCAGAATTCTTCTTTCAAATGCCTGCATCAAAATACATATTTAGGTCACAATAAAAGGCTGAGAGGCCTTACTGATACTCAAGGCGACAGGATTCATTCTTGGAAACAGTTAAGTCCGAGGTGGCACTTGCGGGGAAGAGAGACAAGAAAAAAAAAAAGCAGAAAAATCACCTGACCTTGTGGCAACACCTGCCAGAGTAAGAGCAATGGAATATAAAAAGACAAATAACCATCTCTTTAGCACTTTCCATCACTCATGAACGCTGCTGAACATGTTTCAAATACTATCTCTTTCATTCTCAGGACGACCTATGAAGGCTATTCTATTTTTTACAAATGAGACTCAGGGAAGCGACTTGTCCAAGGCTGCACAGTTAATAAGTGGCCGAGCCAGGATTGGAGCCCAGCCTACCATCAGAGCCCCATTCGTGAGCTCTCAGGACCGGAAGTTCCACAAAGCACCATGGCTAGTCTACTACATCCCCCATGGGGCCCACAATAAGTATTCACTGAATCATGAAAGAAGACCATGCAGCCCGCCCCTCAAATTAGTTCATTTACTAAGAGACCACGGTGTCAGGTAAGGAATTATCAAACACGATCTGTGTGGTCCTTACACTAACTTTCCCCATTTTGGACTTAAGATAACTGAGGCTTGGAGAAACTAAATATGTGCAACATTCTCAGGATTGGAAACTATAGAGTAGTGCAAGATTTTTCCCCCACCTGGATAAAATTTATCCTCCTGTATAATAAAAGCCTAATATGCAAATCAACCAAACGGTGGAACTACTGGTGGAATGACCAGTTGCTATGATGTGCAGCACTGACCACCAGGGGGCAGACACTCAACACAGGAGCTGCCCCCAGCCCACAGGCCCCAGGCCGGCCAAGGGGGGTGCCAGCAGGGCCCTCCCACCCCACCCCCAATCGCCCCGCCAGTCGCCCCACAGATTGGCCCTGATTGCCAGCCAGGCCTAGGCACCTTACCTGTGCATGAATTTTGTGCACCAGGCCTCTAGTAATCAAATAAAAGATAATATCCACCCATTATCAATCTATCTATCTATCTATCTATCTATCTATCTATCTATCTATCTAGGCAGTTTGTGCAGAGACCCAAATATGTGCTACAAAAGCTCAGTACAAATATAACTATTCCTGGTTTGCTTTCTGCTTTCTTGAAGTCCACATCCTCACTACATTAAACTATCTCACCGCATTCTCCCAAGTGAGAAAGCCGAGTGAATGAATGGGGCGGGCCCTGACATGGGGTGCTCAGCTGACTCTCAGAGGGGGTGATAAGGAAGCACAGAATGAAACCACCAGAAGGAACCAGGTGAACTTAAGAACATTCTGCCCCCAAAACAGCAGCCAAATACATCCAAAGCAGGCAGCGTGGCTGAAGCCTGAGGACCAGCAGGATGATGGGAAAACCAGAGCCTGCAGAAGAGGTGGTGCCGGCCCCTGCAGCATCTGGATCTGTCCTAACAATGATGGGTAACCACTGGATGGGCTTAGTGCACAGACAAGTCCCAATTTACGTTCTTGTCAGGTCAACCTGGCTTTCTGTGTAGAATGAACCACACAGAGGCAAGGGGACCAGGAATGAGCCCAGGTAAGAGATGGGGGCACTTGGACTACAGGGGGAGTGGACAAGGGGAGAAGAGAAGGACTTGAACTATGCTTTGGAGACCAAAGCAACAGGACCATGATGGACCTTGATGTGGCGGTGGACAGGGGAGGGGAGGTCCCATTTCCGTTGCATTCAGCCAATGCGTTATAAGAAAGTCATCGTAAGAGCTCTGCTCACCACACCCACACAAATAAACAAATTCCTTTTGACAATTGACCGCTTGGGTCCAACAAAAAATTCTTGGAAAGCATCCATTTCTTGTAGGAACCTGTGCCTGTAGGGGAGGGAATGCCTGTTTCCAGGTGAATGGAATTCCTGGGCTTAGCTCTTCCTGCTGCCTTCCCAGCATCGACACTAACTTCTCTGCCTGGTGCTTCTTGGAGGGTATGATGATTTTGAGAAAGAAGCTCAGAGGCATGTGTGGATTTGATAATAAGGCAATCAGGAGAGAGGTCAAGGGCATTGAACATCTGCATTCAATCACAGCATTCCTCAGTGACCACTTCCTACAAGCAGAACACTGCTGAGAATTAATTACTGAGAGAAACCTTGCTTGTAACTTTTCTCCAGGGAAACAGATTTCCTATTGAGCGAGGCTTGCCTCTCAGAAAACGTACTTTTAAGAAGTTTAAAAGTTGTACACCATAAAGAGTTCAATACAAAAACTATAATTAACTAAGAACATTAAAATGTCACAACACCAGTGTGGTTCAGTGGTTGAGCATCAATCTATGAACCAGGAGGTCAAGGTTTGATTCCCAGTCAGGGCACATGCCCAGGTTGTGGGCTCAATCCCCAGTAGGGGGTGTGCAGGAGGCAGCCGATCAATGATTCTCATCATTGATGTTTCTATCTTTCTCTCCCTCTCCCTTCCTCTCTGAAATCAATAAAAATATCTTTTTTTTTTTAAATGTCACAACTAAATTAGGATCTGTGGTTCAGCGTAACATCTCTCACATTTTTAAAAGGGAGAACTGTCATAAGAAATGACATTGCATTTTAATTACTCTCCACAACATCCGCACAGAAATGCTTACATAAAAATTCCCCCAAACCTCATGGAGACTCACATGGGTGTCTAGACTTCCATGATGAGCAAAAGCTACACAAATTTAGAAAATATGAAGCAATCTTTCAAGAGTTTAAAGGACTAAAAATATTCAATCACAGAAATCATGCCAATTATATAGTATCTTAGAGCCCATCAGCCAGGCTCAATGGGGTCAGAGGATAAAAAAAAAAAAAAGATTTTAAATAGAAAATGATAGTATTAGAAGGGAAGAAAAGGAAAAGAAAGCTAAAAGCAGACTAAGAATCATAGAACATAAAGAGGTTAGAGAAGTTGTCGTGGTAAGATCTGTCCATGGATTCTAACATAACAAAACACTGCAGAGGACAGAAGAGTAGCAACGATGACAATGGGCACAGCTGGCCCCTCTAACCCACCTTCTCTGGCTCCCAAGGTCCCGTGGATCTCCTCCGTCTTTTTCTGGAGCACATCGCCTAGGATTCCTCGTCCACCCTTTCACCACATTGATGAGAACAGCAGCACCACCACCCCCACTACTGTTTCTGAGCATCATTAGGCATTCCCGTGTTTGCCAAAGGGATTCAACACACAAAACAGTGTATTCAGATGGAGTTAGTGTCTCTGGGTTTGATGGGCCAATGGTTCTCAAATTTTAATGCACACACAAACCACCTGGGGATCTTGTTAAAACTTAGGTTCCCATTGAACAGAGCGGGGTAGAACCCGAGATTCTGCATTTCTAACAAGCTCCTCGGTGATGCCCAGGCTGCCGGTCCATGGGCCTCACACTTGGCAGCAAGGACCCTGTCCCCTCAAATCACAGACTCAAGGAGGCAAAGCATGTCATCCCTGTAAGAAAAACAACCAGTCACATCACACTCAAAGATCGTCTCCAACAACCAAGTAAACAGTGTTTCACCCTGACGGGTTTGGTTCAGTGGATAGAGCGTCGGCCTGTGGACTGAAGGGCCCCAGGTTCGATTCCGGTCAAGGGCATGTACCTTGGTTGCGGGCACATCCCCAATAGGGAGTGTGCAGGAGGCAGCTGATCGATGTTTCTCTCTCATTGATGTTTCTGATACTCTATCCCTCTCCCTTCCTCTCTGTAAAAAAAATAAATGAAAATAGATTTTTTTTTTTAAAAAAAAAACACCAAAAAAAAGTGTTTCAATTACCAAAGCATAAATCCAAACCTCCTGTTTTCTCACTTCTCAAAGTCCTTATTAAAATCTGTCAATCAATGGAGACATTTTTGAAAGGAACTAGATCTTTCTGAAAGCTGATATTTAACTCCCTGGACCTACAACTCACGCTGCATTAAAAAAAAAAAAAAAAAAAAAAAAAAAAACACGAGAGAAATACTAAGCCATTAATAATGGAAAACTCTGGACACCTAATCTTCAACGTCTGTCATGAAAACAGAAATGAGATTCACACTGAAGTGCCTGCGGGAGAGAGACACAGGCGAAGGCAGTGGCATCTCTATGCTCCATCGGTGTGGACTGTGAGCCAAGTAATTCGCCCAGCAATAGCCAGATCCCTGGCCGCTGTCTCCCACAACCCCGAGGGTCATTCCTTCTCCAGCCCCTCCCGGGACCACAGGGAAGGTCCCTAATTCAAGATTGCCGGGAACCAATTCCAGCATGTAATAATTACAAGAGTTTTACCAAAAGGTTGTGATACCGTACCCTTTGAAGTGTATTATCTCCACCTTGCCTTAGGATAAATCGTGTTAATGAAAGCAGGGTCCTGAGTGAAGGAGGGTAGTCTTTAGCTCCCTTTAGCTGAAGCTCCTCTGACCCCCAATGCCTTTCAAAATTATCTTTCGTCCTTGGACTCCTTCTTGAATCTACACGCAGCCCCTTTCTCCAGAATGCTGAACCCTCTGTAAGGCTGGGACAAGAACCCCGGCACAAGATCCAGCAAAAGAAAAAAGTAACGCTGCTCCTCTAAGTAGAGGCTCTTCCCTTCCGTTCTCTCTCACTTCCAACCCATCAGGCTGGGACCTCACAAAATGAGCCCAATGAACTGGACAGTAAGCAGAAGACGGAGAGGGCGGGGGGACCCCCTGTGTTTACGAGCCTGTAACACAAAGCAGTAACAGGGAGGGGGCCTCCCCCAGCCAGAGGCCCCGCTCATCTCATGTCTGAGTGAGCATGGGTCTTGCCCTGCAATCCCAAAGGTCAGGGGTCAGGGCGCATTCTTCAGGTGGGGAGCAGCGTTAGGAGATGCACAGAGCATTTCTTTCCCTCCCCCTCCCCCGGGTGAGGGACAGCAAACCCCACACAAAGGCCTCCCTGGACTCGATGTGCGTTTCCTGGGGGGGGGTGGGGGGGGGGCTGGAGCCTGCTCTGCCAGCGGCTCATTCCCCAGCCACACGCCCGGCTGAGCTGGAGCTCACCAGCGAGAGGGCAGGCCCGTCCCATTCTCTGATTGTCCGGACAGGACCCGGGAGGACTGACGGCCGGCCAGGAGCGGAGGGAGTGGTGTGGTGGTACGACATACCCCCTCTCCAGAGGCGCCATCGCACGGCACAAGTTTCTAGACGTCACTCACCTCATTTGTAGCATTTACACAGCAAAACGCAGAGGACACTTAAATCTTGCATTTTTGGAAATTAGGACCTAATGCAATGTAAAGAGTTAAAATTATTGTAATCGCATCTCCTGGCAAAAACGGAGAGCTTGCTGGGTAAAGGCTGGAAAGCTATTCTAAAGCTTCAGTGCCCTGCCTCCTCAGAGAAAGAAGATTCAAGCTCTTTTTTGGCGCACACCTTCCATTTGGTGGCAAAAATTCACATTTTCAGTTCGATGTGAAGATGGCCACCCAAGGAAACAAGGGTTGCCTTAGCCCGGCCGCTGGCTCTGCAGCTCGGCAGGGAAGTTCACTGCAGATGGGGGGTCTGTGTGGACACGTTTCTCCTCTGCACACGCTTCTAGGACCTGAGCCTGTGAATAAGCATCTTCTCGAGAAGGCCTCCTCCCCTGTTCAGCTCAACGAGCTGTTCCCTAGACCAGAAGCAGAGACCCCGTGGTTTCAGGAACTAGACACACACTTGTCCCTCCCCTTGACCCAAAGGCGAGGCTGGGAAGGGAAGTGGTCACCTCTTGCTGCCGCGCAACGGGGAAGGACCTGTTCCTGATGCACACAGACAGCCCACCCTCCAGATCCCTGGCCGCTGTCTCCCACAACCCCGAGGGTCATTCTCCACAGTGCATCTGACACGGAGACTCATCGGGACGACCACTTTGGAAGTAATGTAAATGTCCAGGCACTGGGTTGTGCACCTGGAACTATCCTATACCTCAACTCTAATTTTAAAAAAGAAAAAAAAAGAAACTGAATACCTCAGGGCTTTGGGGAAACAACACAGGGATGGATTTGGGCGTTCCCGTGGGACTGTCATCTGGGGGCCACAAAGCCAGGCCAAATCCTGCAGGTAGGGCCCCCGTGGCTACTGTGGTGGCAAACATTTGTGCAAATTGCAAGAAAGCATGCAGGGAGATAGATGAGATCCTAGAAGATGCCTCCTCAGACAGATGAGTTTTAAAGGCACCCCATCTAGGCAGACAAACTACAAAAAGGATGCTCCACGTGGGGCTATGGGCCCTTTTCCCCGAGCCAGGGCTTGGTTCCGACTGGCAGACATCAGCCCAGCCATTACCCGTTTGACGAGGACCACTCTAGGCGGGCATTGGCGAATGATGGCACGTGAGCAAATGAACGTGACGCCAGCCAGCTTGTGTGCTCACAGAAAGGAAAGCAACTCACTCGGTGCCTTTTCATAAACATCCATTAATTGTCCAATTATGTGTGGAAGGCTCCAAAGTAAACCCTGTGGATTGGTTCTTCTGGCAAAAGCATTCAATAATTTGGATCTAAAAATTTTCCATCATCTTGGCCACTCGCACATAATTCCATTAGTTAATATTCACTTCTTTGTGCTCCTGTGCTGACTGCGAATCTGAAATCTGAATCTGAAAATGCCCACGTGGTGGTTCTCACCGCTTGCTGGGAAATGTCCTGTGAGAAATGCCATGTGCGTGGGATTCATCCCTTTTCCCTCAGAGGCTATATCATCATCTCCTTGGGAAGGAGGGAGGACCAAGCTGCATGGACCTCTCAGTTCCACCAGGAAGCCTACGCCGGTCTCATGGGCAGAACTGGAAGAAACCTACTATGTTCATGGATGGAAGATTAAACACAGCAAATGTCAATCCCCATCCCCGCCCCAATTAATATCTAAGTTGAATGCAATTCCTATCAAAATCCCAGCAAGATTTTTGTAGCCAGATTATTTGAAAATTTATATGGAAAGGCAAAGGAACAGCATTACTAACCCAGTTTTTGAAAAAGAAGAGTAAAATGGGAGGAATCAGTCTACCTGAGTTTAAGGCTAATTGCATAGCTATAGGAATGAAGATTCTATTGATGGAGTAAACATAAAACTCAGAAACAGACTCACAAAACTATGTCCAACTGATTTTTGACAAGTGTGGAAGGAATCCTAAAAAAGGAAGGTAGCCTTTTTTAAAAATGGTGCTGGAGCAATTGGATACCCACAGGCAAAAGGAAAGAAGGGAGGGAGGGAGGGAGGGAGGGAGGGAGGGAGGGAGGGAGGGAGGGAGGGATGCACACAGACAGTCCACCCTCCACAGTGCCATCTGACACTGAGACTTATCAGGATGACCACTTTGCAAGTAATATAAATGTCCAATCACTGGGTTGTGGGCTCGATCCCCAGTAGGAGACATACAGGAGGCAGCCAAACGATGTTTCTCTCTCTCTCTCTCTCTCTCTCTCTCTCTCTCTCTCTCTCTCTCCCCCCTTCCCTTCCTCTTTCTCTAAAGAAAAATAAATCAATAAACGCATTTTATATAAAGAAATAAATTCTATAATTTGAAACTATAGAAGTGTTGAGGGGAAAAAGGTGATGAAAATGGTTGAGAGGGACAGAGGGAGGGCTGCTAAGCTGGGGACATGGGCTAACTCATCTGAAGGCAGCCTCCAGGGCTGGGGACAGAGCCAGGTGAGAGGATATCCCTACCTAAGTCTCACACCCTATACAAAAATTAACTCAAATGGATCATAAACTTAAAAATAAAATGTAAGCCTGAGGAGGGATGGGGCAGGAGGAAATGGGTGTGACTATAAAGGACAACGTGAGGGACTGTGATGGGAATGTTGGGCATCTTGATTGTAGAGTAATTTTGCAAGATGTTACCACTGGGGGTGGGGGAGGTGGGCAAAGGGTCCCTGGGATCCCTTTCTTTTAATTCTGGCGTCTGCATGTGAATCTACAACTACTTCAAATAAAACATGTAACTTAAAATAAACACACACTAAGAATGATAACGTCTGTCAATACTGTAATCCATAGTTGAGCTCAAAACAAGAAAGGAAGCCTCAGAATGCCAGGAGGGACCGGAAAGGAGAGGTGAGTGGGCGCTGAGGCTGCATATCCTGGAGAGAGCCTCGCTCAGTTCCTCGGATTAGGGGTCAGGACTGAGTTCCCAGCAACGGCTGGAATTGAGGCTGGGTTTAGGACGGAGCCAAGAGCCGTATTTACTTTAATAAAGCACGAGCGAGAAGACTGTCCCTGACTGTGAACAGAAACTACAAATATTTTTTCCAGACTCAGATATACAATCGGGGTGGTGGGTAGCTAAACCAAGCCCTTGGTGAAAGGGGAGGCCCCATAAGGAGTCAAAACCCCAATCCTGTATCACACAAAAGCGTGAAGTCTAACATTTTAAACTATCCTCCAAGCACAAAACTCTAAACTGAAATACCAACAATAAACTAACTTAGAACAAACCCTGTAGGGCCCCTGGTAACAGCAAATCCAAAGCCACCCACTGAGATGCTCACAGGTCACAACTCCCACTGAGGGTGACTTCTGAGCCTAATTGATTAAAGAACACGGATCCTCCTTCAAAGAACTGAGACTGGAACAAATCAACTAAACTGTTCAAAAGAAATAAATTCTTCCCTGGTTGGTGTGGCTCAGTGGGTTGGGCATCGTCCTGTGCACCAAAAGGTTGCTGGTTCAAGTCCCGGTCAGGGCACATGCTTGGGTTGTGGGCTCGATCCCCAGTAGGAGACATACAGGAGGCAGCCAAATGATGTTTCTTTCTCTTCTCTCTCTCTCTCTCTCTCTCTCTCTCTCTCTCTCTCTCTCTCTCTCTCTCTCTTTCTCTCCTTCCCTTCCTCTTTCTCTAAAGAAAAAAAAATCAATAAACATATTTTATATAAAGAAATAAATTCTGTAATTTGAAACTATAGAAGTGTTGAGGGGGAAAAGGTGATGAAAATGGTTGAGAGGGACAGAGGGAGGGCTGCTAAGCTGGGGACATGGGCTAACTCAGTCTGAAGGCAGCCTCCAGGGCTGGGGACAGAGCCAGGTGAGAGGATATTAAATGGAGGGAGATGGTCATCCCACACCTTGTCATGGGTGACCTTTCTGGGTCTTCAGTTTGCAACCATCTGAGTCTGCTCCAACAGAGAATTCAAATTAGAGACAACTCCCAGAGAACACAGCCTCTAGCATTAGGATGACCACATCGGAAGCACACCCTGTGCCCGCCTGAGCCACAGGATGAGCAGCAGATGTCCCGTTGCACATGACAGAGCTTCCTTCCTCAGAAAGCCTTCCCAGATGCCACTCAGGGCGGGAGGCCTAGCGCCAGCTTACCCGACGCCTGCCATCCTGTGAGTCTAAGTGTGGGTCATCCCTCCATGAAAGGCAAAATGAATATCCTGGAGATGGGACCCAGACAAGATCTGGAAAAATCAGACACCAGCCCAACCATTACCCTTTTGACAGGACCACTCTAGGCGGGCACTGGCCAATTATGGCACGTGAGCAAATGAACTTGACGCCAGCCAGCTTGTGTCCTCACAGAAACGAAAGAAACTCATTGGGCTTTTGGTGCCTTTTTAAATTAAGTGTATTGGGGTGACAATGGTTAATAGGGTCATATAGGTTTCAAGTGTACATTACTATGATACATGACCTGTACGTTGCATTATGTAGCCACCACTCATAGTCAAATCATCTTCTGTCTTGGTGCCTTTTTTAGAAACATCCATTGATTCTCCAATTATGTGTGAAAGGCTCCCAAGTAATCCCAGTGGACTGATTCTTCTGGCAAAATCACTCAATGATTTGAATCTAAAAATTTTCCATCATCTTGGCTACTACCACATAATTCCATTAATTAAAATTTGCTTCTTTGAGCTCCTGAATTTAGTATGAATCTGAAATCTGAATCTGAAAATGCCCACATGGTGGTTCTCCCGGCTTGCAAGGGCCATTTGCCATGGGAAAGGTCCCATTGTTCTGCTCCCAAGCCTGGGAGCCATTGAGAGCAGTGGTCTCAACCCTGGCTGCAGGCTGGAATCACCTGGTACTCGAGGGCCCTTCCTCTCCATCCCCAGATTTACTGGCTTTTAACTGTATGCACCTTTTCCTTAACACATTTAGGGGCCACGATCATGCACATCCTAAGTGTTCAATTCACATGTGTTGACGGCATCTGTGAACCCATCGGTTGTGAGTGTGTAGGTCAAGGTGCTCGGGGTCGGGACACAGAGGAGGGAGGTGATGGAGCCAGGTACTCACCAGTCCATGGCAGGAACTCAGGGCTGCGGTCCCGATTCTGGTGCCCCGCTGCAGGACTGTGCCCCGGAGATGGCAGGGAGGGCCGGAGGAAGCCACCATCTTAACATGGGACAGGTTCCCATACCTTCTCTCCACGATGTAGCTTTGGGAAAGAAATTCCTGGTTGACCGTCAAGTTAAAAACCAGGTCCTGGTCCTCATGGGAAATTCTGTAGTACACCCAGTCCTCTGGGCTCTCCAAGTCCCGCTTCCTCCTGCTGCTGGTGAAGGGAGGGTGCAAGCCATAGGACAGGAAATGCCCTCGAGCGTCTACTCGCACGGGTGCCACCACGTGGTATTCTGGCAGGGCCTTGATGAAATTCTCTGGGGGGAAAAAAAGGAGACAGAATAAAACAGAGATCCCTGCTGGGTCTGTAGCAACGCCAATGCTCTCCCTCTGGAACGTGGATTTTAGCTTGTTGATTGCAAGACCCCACTGTTGACTTGAAGGTTCGAGATCCTTCCCACCACACAAATACTGTCAACATTAAGTTCCCTGAACAACTGACTCGGGGCTCCCTCTGCGATGGCGTGACCATTGAAGCTGACACTAAGGCGCAGCTCTGGATGGCAGATGTCTCACCAGAGACAAATTAAGGCGAGAATGGATGCATGAGGAATACTTTTAGGAGGAAGGCAAGATCAGTATGACGAACGTGAGCATTTCAAGTCTAGAGTTCATCAATACAAACGGTGGTACCTCCCTGTCTAGTAAGCAGTTTAAGCACCTTGGGAAGGTCCTGGTAAGTCAGGTTGAAGAACAAAATGCAAAAACACAGCAACGTCACATACACTCTGACGACCCTCACACCTGTTACAGCATAACTGGTTCATAACGGAGCTCACAGGATCTTGGGTGTTTCTTTTTTATTTTTAAAAAATATACGAAATGAAAGGGTAAGTGAATCTATGAGGATCCGAGGCATGGGTGCAAGATATGAAAACTGCCACTTTAACAATGCGATACCGGACCACTCACTCCTCCCACCACAGGAACACGTGCACCTTGATTTCCTCACACAGATCCCCCACTGCTTCCTCATCTTGATGTTGGAGAATAACAAGCAATCTATTCGGGAGTAATTATCACTATGGATTTCAGACTACTTAAAGCAGACCAGTAACAGTAAGATAAACTAAAACTAATATTTTGCTTGTGGTAAAAAAATAGGTAAAAAGAAAACAAAAACAGTCAGGAAGGAAGGGGAGGGAGGGAGCGGCCTCCCTCCTGGCCTCCGCACAGCTGTTCTGGCACTTTCTAACTTGTATCACTTTGTTCAAGTCATTTCTCCAACTACTTACTATGTTGTTCACATTCTCTATCGATATCCCATTTATTCCAGTTTCTGCTTTGAAGTCCCAACTCCAATCCTCCCTCCTCTTTCTCCTGATGTCCCTGGTCGAAGTTCTCTCTGCCTCCTCTCAGCCCCCATGTCCTTACTTTCTGTAGCTCCCAGAATAGCCTGCGTTCACAATGCCTTTTGTTTATTATACTGTTTATCCCCACCCAGCATGGACGGAGCAGTGGACACGTTGGTAGCTGGTAAATCAGAAGAACTGGACCTGCTGAGGTGCCATGATGCAAGCAAGACCTTTCCCCCAGACAACTGCCTTCAAACACACTTTGTAGAGCGGTTCATCTCCACCTTGGATGACATCTGGGACGGAGCACCGCGTTTCCCTCTTAGGTGCTAACAAACTGTCTCAGTTTTCAGGTGTACAATCTCCAGACCCATTGCTCCCAACAGCAGCTAGGAACAACAGACCATGTTGTGACATGGGCAGATCTTCCAAGCAGTGCTCCATGAAAAATACGAGACAAAACGAGTTAATACCGAGCCATTTACATTCATGGAAACTATGTGCACACAGAAACAACACTGCGAAGTTTGCCAGGGCATACGCAAACAAAAAATACATGTGGAATCCATTAAAACGGTTTTCTAGAGGAAGAATGGAAGTGGGGAATGGGGGTGGGGTGGGGGGATGCACAGATAAATAAAGCAAGAAAGGGGTTTTGCACAAATTAGTGATGCTACCACGCCAAGAACTAGGGGTCAAACTGACTCAGTCCTCTGCCCCGCCCACTCCCCCAGGGATATCTGGGCTCTTCAGCATCTATCAGAGCTCCCCACCCCTCCAAGTTCAGAGCTCGGAAGGAAAGGCCAGGTTGGGCGGGGCGATGTAGGCGGCTCCTGTGGGTAAGTCTCCTGTGTTTCTGTCTCTTCTGCTGCTTGTAGTGAAGTCTCTGGCTCCCCGAGGGTTAGGGCAGTGGGGGGAAGTGAGAGGCAGGAGAGTCTTACTCAGCTGCGTATAGCATCACCGTGCGGTGGTGCCCTGTCCGTGGCCAATGTCCAGATGCCGACTCCCTCTCTCAGGAGCGGCTCTTGTGTCCTTTAAGATACAAAATGCTTGTCTCTGAAGAGTATTAGACATGATTTTTAAAAGTATAAATGAAAAGCTAAAGCACCTATTTCCCAAAGAATAAAAGAGCAAACAAATTTACAGCTTTTGACCAAGTTACCTTTAGCCTAATGGGTTTTTTAAAGAGCCAGCATAAGGTGGCTGCACAATAATATAATGCTAATTACTGTAGCCATTTAATGAGCACTTGCTATGAGCCAGGTACCGTAAGTCTCTTCTCATTCACTATTCACAATAACCCCTTGATATAGAGTATTATCCCCATATCATAAAGAAACTGAGTCTAAGGGAGAACACAGAGCCAATATGCAACAGAACTTGGATTAAAATCGTGTACTTCCTATTTCAAAATCATGTTCTTGCCACAGTACTTCATGTACATATATGCAGCTGCACTTGGCAGAGATTATTACAGAGCAGAGGTAATAGCATGGCCCCCGGTGATGATGATCTAACAAGCAGAGAACTGCTTGACTTCTTTAAGAGGCCTCTATTTGCTCAGCAATAAATGGGACTAATTGCCTCTACTGGGCAGAGTAATGGGAGGTAAGACTGGCTTTGCCTCTTGATGCAAAGGAGGCAGCAAAGCCATATCACCCCACAGGTGTGGATGGAAACAGGAGGCCATGAGCGGAGTCTGGCTAATGTGGGTGGCCCAACTACAGTTGCCTTGTGTTTGCCCTCGGCATGCTAACAGTGTCTCCCTCCTCGGGTGGTGTGCTCATCCAATGTATTAACTCAGTAAATAGATTCAGAACAGTGCCTGACAAATAGCACTCACTAGCTCTCACTGGTATTAAAGACACTGGTTGACCTCATTGGTTTGTAAAATTAGGTAGCTATTCCTTGGCCAACAGAAAGCAAGAGTTCAGAGGGAATGCGATAGGGATGGAGAAATAAGATGTCAGGAAATAGCCACAGCTCCTAACTCTTACCATTCCCATGGTCAAGCACAGCATTAAGACAACACCGACTTGGTCTTGTCTAATGCTTACAGTTCTGCGGGGAAGGTATTATTAATGGTGTCCCTTGTCTTGGCTTCCATTCTCACCACTTTAAGAATAATAACACGGGTGAGGATTTGTGCTGGGTGAGCTGACCCCAGAGCCCACCCTCCGACCGAAGCCTGAGGGCTCCTCAAGGGCCCACCGCTGAGCTCCAGCGTGGAGCTGAGGGGAGGCGAAGACGCACCCTAAGGACATTGCGGCCCACACTGTGGTTTAGGAAAATAAATTCCGAGCCCTGAACACTCTGACCTGCTGTGTCTAAAATTCAATTTGAAACCACCAATTCTGATACTTGATGCGAAACTGTGAGTGAAGCCTGTTGGCACTTTTGAAAATAGCAAACGCCAAGTGGTCTCCTAGCCTCTGCTTAGAAAGGAAGGCGAGAGGTGAGAGAATGTGCACCTGCCGGTTTTTATAAGTTTTAGGTTAAACTGTGGTTATTCTTCATATTTATTTCTATCTTAGAGAGCAATTGAATTTCTAAGAGTCCTTACTGGAAAGGGCAATGACATTCCTGTGAGGGAAGTTTATTTTCGTAATTATCCTCCACAGATGGCTATCAGCTTTCCACTGTATTTTTATCCTAGAAAACCACGCATGAGGAAATGTGAAGAATCCTGTTGGTCCCTTCACAGTTGTAACATACAGAAGGTTGGATCTGCTCACCAGCCCCGTGATTAACCTGCAGTGAGTCCTTGCTCATTATTGTTAACACACAAAATACCAAAACTGTGAGGTCTCTTCCTACACTAAGAAAATGTCTGAAACGGGAATTTTGGGGGGTGAAAAAGACAGATTTAGGAAATTTTAGAAATCAAGGGGACCATGGAGGAAGCACAGGGCTGCAGAGCAGCAGAAGGTACATTTCCATAGAATGGGGGAGCTGAAGAGCTGCAACAGGTACATTTCCATAGAATGAGGGAGCCGGAACAGCAAAAGGTCTATATTTACAAAATACAGAGAAGGAAGCCCTTCATCCAGAAGGAAAAGAAAGCTCAAAGGGAATAGGAAAACAATAAGGAAGGAGGGGTGGGGAGAGAACTTCACATGTCCCATGTGAGGTTGACCTTTGAGCTCAGAAGTTACTATAGTAACCAATCCAAGGGAATAGTGACCAATCAGAGGGGCTATCAAGGCACCAGGATCTGCAGCCTTTATAAGCCGCAGGGAAAAGGGACTCAGTGGGACCCTTTCCCATCCCTACGTGGGAGTCTGTGCTGTGAGACTCTTTCCCCTCCCAACGCGGGAGTCTGTACTTGTCCTATCTAATAAAGAGGGAATATGCTAATTGACCCTCACACCATTGCAAAGATGGCGGCGCCCACAGCCAACAAGGAGGGGGTATGCTAATTGACTGTCACGCCCTCGAAGAATGGTGGCACCCACAGCCACAAAATAACGGCGCCCAGTCCCCTCAGCCCCGCCAGGGCGGCAGGCACGCAGCAAGGCCGGGCCTGCCTGCGCAGCTCCCCAGTCCTCTCAGCCCCTAGCTGCTCAGGGCCGCCCAAGGCTCAGGTAACCAGGGCTGGCCGAGGCTTGCGCTGCCGGCAGTGGCAGCAGCAGAGGTGTGATGGGGGCGTCGCCTTCCCCTGATCGCCGGGTCGCCTCCTGCCCCTGAGGGCTCCCGGACTGTGAGAGGGGGCAGGCCGGGCTGAGGGACCTCCCCCTCCAGTGCATGAATTTTCATGCACAGGGCCTCTAGTTCTTTAATAAATTTCCACCTTTGCTATACCACCTTCTGTCCGTGGATTCATTCTTAGACTCCGGTGGACAAAGAATCCGGGACATCCTGCTCAGTCCAAAAATTCTGCTTCAATGTCCAAAATCACTTTCTCCACGCAGAATTTATTTTTTGCAAATGGTATGAGTGCATGATCTTAACATTTGTGTTGAAACACGGCAATGCTCCCAGAGTTCCCACACATGTGTGTGCAGCCCAGAGTACGTCTCTAGCATGGGGTCAAGTGCCTGCCCTGTTGACTTCATGGAGCTCTCAGGAGAAAAAGAGGCCACAGAAGTGGCCGGGGACTTGTAAACAGTCCAGGGAACAGCACACCCAAGGGGGCAGCATTGATTGTAGAAGAGTGCTGTGAGCAAGAGGAGTATTTCCGGTTGTTCTGATCCTTGGTGCGGACCCTGTGGCAGTCACTGCACAATTGAGCCATGTGGAAAGTCTACTGAGCAGTTTGTCAATCTGCCTGGTTCTAGTCCCGGGAAGGGCTGGACTGATCTCTGTACTCCTTCCTCCGTCTAAAATCCTGCCTCGGCCCGGCGCTTCAACCAGAAAGAACCTCACTGGCTACCTAGGGTCTGAGTGAGTTTCCAACTGTGGGACTCTTCACCCCATTGGTGAAACAGCAATGGGTAGGTGCTCAATGGATACATATTGACTAACAGGCTGCCCACCTAGACCGCCCATTCCTCACCTGTAAAAACAAGAAGGATGGGAGAAGTGATATCTAAAGTAATGTGCAAGTTTCAATGTTCAGAATGTGGGTGCAATTCAACAACATCACCAGAGCTCCCGTGGGAGTCCAGGGAGACGGGCTAATGGTGAAGCAGGAGGCAGCTCACCGGGGAGCAAACCCAGGCCATCCTACTCCCAGGAAGCTCGACATGTCCTGCTCTGATTGGTCGCTCTCTCAGCTCCGTCCCAAATGGAGCACAGCTCAGAAACTTCTCCTCCACGTAAAATGAGGGTTAAGGACAACTATGTAGGTGAAGAGGCTTTTAAAATCCGAAATTATTTTGAAAACCTAAAATACGCACCATCGCTAATAAGCTCGGAGCACTTTACAGCTGCTCCCAAGTCAAACACTCTCCGTGCATAGCCCTCAAGGTGGCCAGGGAGGACGACCATCTCCCACGGTGCAGGGGAGAGAAGCGAGGCCCTGGGCGCCACACCCAGCAGCACGCCCTGGAAGGTGATGCCGGCAGGCAGAGCGGAAAGCCAGCCCGGGAGAATGCGTGTCTCAGAACCCAGCCTTCTCCAAACTCCCAGGCTTTGTCTGTGCTGCCACTGAGGAGAGACTCCTCACAAAGGAGCTGCTTTGCAAAGAACAACAAACGCTGCCATTTCAAACTGGGGTGGGAGATGGTATCGGACCGTTTACACAGGCGAGTGCTGGCGGCCTGACATCTGAGCCCAGCGCTGCGGCCCAGCGGCCCAGGAAAGCACAGGGGCTGGCCCTGCGGCTCCTGACCCAGCCCGACCCGCAGCAGGGGAGCTCTCCAGCAGCTTTGGGCTCTGCGATGTGGGCAGAAACCCCTGCGTGGGAACCCTCAGGAGGGGGCGCTGGGGATGTGTGCCCCCAGGCGGTCTTGGGACAGAGGGGCTTAGGAAGCTGTGGAATCTCCCGGACGTGAGCACAGTCAGCAGACACAGGGCTTCAGGGATGCTAGCCCAGGGCTCTGTGCTGTGCCCACCTGTGTATGCTGTGCCCGCCAGTGTATGCTGTGCCCGCCTGTGTGCGCTGTGCCCACCTGTGTGTGCTGTCCCCGCCTGTGTGTGCTGTGCCCGCCTGTGCATGCTGTGCCCGCCTGTGTGCGCTGTGCCCACCTGTGTGTGCTGTCCCCGCCTGTGTGTGCTGTCCCCGCCTGTGCACGCAGTGCCCGCCTGTGTGTGCTGTCCCCGCCTGTGCGCGCTGTGCCCACCTGTGTGTGCTGTCCCCACCTGTGTGTGCTGTCCCCACCTGTGTGCGCTGTGCCCGCCTGTGTGTGCTGTCCCCGCCTGTGCGTGCTGTCCCCGCCTGTGCGCGCTGTGCCCGCCTGTGCGCGCTGTCCCCGCCTGTGTGCATGCTGTCCCCGCCTGTGCGTGCTGTCCCCGCCTGTGCGCGCTGTCCCCGCCTGTGCGCGCTGTCCCCGCCTGTGCGCGCTGTGCCCGCCTGTGCGCGCTGTGCCCGCCTGTGCGCGCTGTGCCCGCCTGTGCGCGCTGTCCCCGCCTGTGTGCATGCTGTCCCCGCCTGTGCGCGCTGTCCCCGCCTGTGCGCGCTGTCCCCACCTGTGTGCGCTGTGCCCGCCTGTGTGCGCTGTGCCTGCCTGTGCGCGCTGTCCCGGCCTGTGCGCGCTGTCCCGGCCTGTGTGCATGCTGTCCCCGCCTGTGCGCGCTGTCCCCGCCTGTGTGTGCTGTCCCCGCCTGTGCGTGCTGTCCCCGCCTGTGCGTGCTGTCCCCGCCTGTGCGCGCTGTCCCCGCCTGTGTGCGCTGTGCCCGCCTGTGCGTGCTGTCCCCGCCTGTGTGCATGCTATCCCCGCCTGTGTGTGCTGTCCCCGCCTGTGTGTGCTGTCCCCGCCTGTGCGCGCTGTCCCTAGCAGGGCCGTTGGGCAATCCTGCTGGACGGTAGGGAGCCAGCCCCGAGTCAGGCTCCCTAGGTTCAGACCTCCCTCCACCATGCGCTAGGCCCACAAGCTCTCCACCCTTCAGGTGCCTGTGAAACGGAGCCAGTGCCCATGGCCCCTGCACCAGGGGGCGGGGTGGGCGGTCAGTGGGCTGACCCCGGGTGCCCTGGCCCTGCTGGTGCCCGGATCGCTCTACTCTGTTCTCCCAGCCACCACGAACTCCCCGCTCAACAGGAGGGTGTCTCCGACCCGCAGGTCCAATGACCCAACAGAGGCAACAGGACCAGCCTTCCAGGGCGTGAGGTCAAAAAGGTCAAAAAGGTCAAAAAGAATGAACAAGATAACCACCACTGATGGTCTGTCACAGCTGCCCCGCGCTTTCTAGGGCATCGGGGCTTCGGAGACTCTGCCAGAGGCGCAGCCGCTGTGACGGGGCAGGTGGGGCAGAGCAAGGTGGCCCCTAGGGCGTCCAGTTTCCCCAGAAGGACTGTTCTTTTTAAAACACAGCCTGCTTCTTTCCAGGAAACCAAAACACAGCCGCCTCCCGCAGCAGGGGGCGGGATCGCGCTTCCCCTCCCTCCCCAGAGTTTGAAAGGCGATGTCTGCCCGGGGCCGGCTGGGACTTGGATGAAAAGTCACTTTCCGTGTTCAGAGTCCGAAAACGGGGGCGCTGAACCAGGCAGCTTCAGGGGACACAAAGGAGGCAGGGGGGGGGGGGTGCCCGCCACCTCCGGAGCCCTGGCTGCGGCAGCATGGGCGCAGAGAGGTGGGGACCCTCACCTTTGGGGAGAAGGAAGGAATCCTCACCCAAACGCTGACCCCCAGGACCCCTAGTTCCTGAGCTCCGGGCTCGGATTTCCTTACAACTCCGCAGAGTTCAGCGCGTGGGGGGAGGGGAAGGGAGCCACCCACTCCTCACCCAGGGCACGATCACCCGGGTTTGAAAGGAAATACAGAGAAGCCACCCACCTTGCCTCCGGTCGCGGAAGCGCACCTGGGGCTGCGCGTGCGCCCCGTAGCCCGGGCCCCCGAGGCTCAGGAGCTGAGCCAGCACCCAGAGGTGCGCGAGCCGGCTCCTCGGGGCACATGGCATGGTTCAGTTGCGGGGAGCAGCCGCGTCGCCAGGGGTGAGCTCTCAGCTGGAGGAACGGCTCCCGTGGCCCCGCGGGGAGGCGCCGGCGCGCATGGCCCAGGAGCGGGGGCGAGCCGCGGCCGGGCTGCCCGGGTCTCCCTCCGCTTTTCCCGGCAGAAAGGGGCTGGTTCCCTGGACCCCCTCCCGCCTCCAGAAAGGGGGTGCTGGCAGCTGACAGCGTCTGTGTGGTGCTGGGTGTGCAGTGGCTGGGGGTGGGAGGGCGCAGCCCACCGCGGGTCCCCACCCCTCTCCCTCCCGACCCCGCCTCGCTGCGGGCTCTGCGCATCTTCCTCCGGGACGCCCACCCCCGCTCCTCCGCCCCGCCCAGAGCCCGGCCGGCCGGCCAAATAGGGGAGCCCCGCGAGAGCCGCCCTGGGCGGGACTCCGGAGAGGCCCCCTGCCCGCCCCGCCCCCAGCTCAGTGCTGCCCCCTTCTGCTCCCTCCTCCCGGATCCCGAACTCTTCCTCACACCCTCACTGCACCCAGCCTCCTCAGCTGGTCGCACGTTTCTGGGGTTCCCGTGCAGGGCGAGCTGGGACTCCCGTGTGAAAAAGCAACAGACAACTTTCCTCTCTGCCCAGGCACACGGAGGGAGACGGTCTGGGTTGGCCTTGGACTAGTCCCTTCCTGCTACAGGAGGTGAGGGGACCGAGTGATGGGAGGCTGCCGGTCTCTCTGGGCTTCCTGCCTCTGTTACCCACCCTTCCAGCCCACCTCCAGCCTCCCCAACGCACACCAGGAGGGAGGGGAGGGGAGGGGAGGGGAGGGGAGGGGAGGGGAGGGAAGGGGGGGTGAGTCAGCCCCAGGAGGTGACAGTCTCTCTCAGGGCACCCCAACAGGCTGCCCGGGGAGGGGTGGCCCTTCAGAGGCCGACACTTCACATCACTGAGAGAATGCCACAAACCGGGGAGTTTGCCAGGCTTCCTGAGAATTCGCTGCGATAATCCCACCAAGATTTTGCACCTCTGGACTTCAACAGGCCCCCTTACTCCATTCCGGAGGAATTTGGCCCCATGTTGGTTCTCCATGGCTCCCAGCCAACCACATGTATCCAGCCAGAGGTTGGGGATGTCAGCTCATCCAACCAGAAAGGGACTGGTTACCTTGATTTAAGGCGGGGAGGGGAGGGGGCAGCCAGTTGAAAGCAGTGACCCAGGCAGGGTGGTCCTCACAGGCCTGGGTGGAGAAGCTGCAGAACTTCAGACCGGACACACGCACCCCGCACTTCCAGGGGTTGTGCTAGTTCCCGGTGGCGGCCGTCACAAAGTCCCATACACTTGGCAGCTCCAAACACCACAAACGTATGACCTTACAGTTCCGGAGGTCAGACATCTGAGACGGGGCTCGCTGGGCTAACATGCAGGAGATGTTAGCACTGCGTTCCTTCCCGAGACGCTGGGGAGAACCCCTTTTCTCGCCTGCTCCATCTCCGAGAGGGGCTGCCTGCATTCCTCGGTGCGTGGCCCTCTTCCCTCAGTGTCAAAACCAGCGATGGCCTGTGGAGCCTTTTGTGTCACGTGCCCCTGTCACTCTCTCTTTTCCCTCCCTTTCCACTTAGAAGGACCCTGTGGTTGCCCTGGGCCACCAGGACCCACCAGGCTGATCTCCTGGTTGACGAAATGCATCATCTCAAAGTGAGCGGATCCGCAACCTGAATTCCATCTGCGCCCTTATTCCCCACCCAACGTGGAATAGGACATCTTCTGTGCCGTCATCGTGGGCCCGTCATAGAGCGGCTGGGAAAGGCGAGGACATCAGTAATGCAGGACATCAAAACGGCGTGCTACCCGATAGGCTTCAGGGAGAAGGACAGCGTCGCCTCGTGGAATCCCTGCCAGCGGTACCCAGCCTGAATCTCGGAGCGAGGGAGCATCAGGCCAACGGAACCCGCGGGAGAGGCTACAAAACAACCGGCCTTCCCTCTTCAAAAGGCCACGAAAGTCAAAGGGAAACTGAAAAGCGATTCCAGATGAAAGGAGACCGAAGAGATGGGACAACCAAATGCAGCACAGCTCTGAATCGGGTCCTTTGTCACGAAGGACATCGCTGGAACGATCCGTTTGAAACGTGAAAGGGGAGAGGGGATTGCATGGCCCTCCGGGCCCCCTGCCAGTCCCCACGGCGAGGCTGTGGTTCAGCGGAGACCGTCCTTGTTCGTTAGAGATACACGTGACGGTGTTTGGAGCGGGGGGGGGGGGGGGGGGGGGGGCATCTAGTTGACAATTTACTCTCAAATGATTCAGAACACAACACGTTCTTTTGTTTTTTAACTTCATTCCAACTTCGCTGTAAGTTTGAGATCGTTTCTAAATTGTACAAAATCACCAAGTGTAACCGTCTGTTCTCATTCTTTACAATAATTGAACACGCGGCGGAGGTGCCGTCGGAGTGGAAATCGGAGAAGCGTGGTCGTGAGAAGTCAGCAGACAGTGAAGAGCTCCTGTCTGGGGGTCTCTGAGCTCCTGGCTGACAGCTGTGGGTGTCGCCATTATCAGACGGATCCTGTGTTGGTCCTGGACCCCATGGCCACCAGTCCCTTTATTTTAGTCTGCCTTAGAGATCGAGTCTGGATTTAGGAAGAGTGTGTCTACTGTTGCCAAGGAGAGGAAGAAATGGGGGAGGAAATGCATCAGGGAAACTGAGTGCTGCTGCCTTAGCAAAAAAGAGAATACTTCATCTACTCAGTCAATACTATTGGCTGCCTACTGTATCCACACGTTAGGAAGGTAGCAATGAATAACACAGTCAAAATCTCCTTCCTCGCGCTTGCATAGGCTCTAGCGTGGGTGTGGGAGACAGAGGAATAGAGAGAAACAAACAAGTAAATAAAGAATAGGTAAGGTAGTGATAAAAACAGTGGAGAATAGGCTAAGGACAGGGAGGATTGGGAAGGCAAGCTCCTGTTTTACATAAGGGGATTACTTTTAAGGAGTGGTTTACTAGCTCAAACTAGAGGCAAGGGCGGGAAAGGAGTCCTGGTTCCACCTACTCAACCGCATAGAAGGAAAAAATGAGAGAGAGAATGCTAACTCCACTCACGAGGTGGTGCAGCTCAATCATTGTCCATGCAATCCGCCTGAAAGGGCAGACTCCATTTTCATGCAAGGCCTTTCATCCTGTCCCCAGAATAACCTCCCTTCCGGGAAAGACCGCGGGAAAGCAGGTGGGCCCAAATTAGGCTATACCATAGCATGCTCCTTTCCCCATCAGGAAGTAGCAAGGCATAGCTCAGACCCAGGAATGGGTTAATCATTCCCTATCCTTTGCGCGTGCGCTGTAAGGACCTGCTATAAGACCCTGCTGAAAAACCCTGAAATAAAACCTTGACCTGGAGCTGACCAATCGAGGTCAGCCAACTCAGGAGCCCACCTCTTCCCCTGCCCCAGACCCCCATAAAACCTTTGTCTTGTTGAAGCTCGCTCTCTCTCCCCACCTCGCCGCAGCGCCGGTGTGTGTGTGTGTGGGATTGAGCTCAAGTTAGCTTGAATAAAGGCTCCTTGCTTTTGCATCCGACTCGGCTCCCTGGGGGTCTTTGGGGATCACGAAATCTGGGCATAACACGCCCTGATTAGAGATTCTCTCGTGGAAGGTGGTGTCAGGAAGGGATGAAAATACCAAGGAATGTCCACAACCCTAGTTACTCCACTCCTTATATCTTCTTAGCCCACTGAGCTCAACCAGAGCCTGTGAGTAGCCTGGCTGGGGTCCTGGTCTGGTCCTAGAGGAGGAGACCAGCTGAGTGGCAGGGGTCCTGCCACTGCCCTGATGTTTCTCTCTGCTCTTTGGTATCCTCCTGGGGTCGTTGAGAGCAGAACAGCAGCTGAGCCCCAGGAAACTTTGAAGGGAGTAAAGGAGATTCATGCAGGTAGCAAAAAGAATACCTCATAATAGTACCCACTCTTTTCTTAGCACCATTGAGGTACAATTGGCAAGCAATAAACTGCACATGTTTAAAGTTACAATTTTATGTGTTGGCATATAGGCACTTGTGACACTGAAATAAGACCTTAAGAATATTCATCTCAGGTAAAAACTGCTGTCTGAATTTTAACCCTGCTATCCTGGTTTCTACACTCATTTACTTGCTTAAATAATAGGGTAGTTAACTCAGCTTCCAGACTGAGACCTGGAGACTCACAGAGGTAATTTTCCTGTGCCTGTGGACCAGGACTACAGGAGATTGATTCCCACTGACTCAGTAGCTCCAGGAGTAGAAACTGTAGATAACCTTTAGAGATTACTGACTCTGCTTGGGTCTGTTTCTGTAAAACCTGCTTTCGCAAGATAGGGCCACATTCCAATAATGTCCAGCAGGGGCTGGGAACCCCCCCGCAGGCTGTTCCCAGCATTTAGAATTTAGAATTTAGAACAAAGGAAACTTTTTGTGGTTTGGACCTTTAAAAAGTCTGGTGAGACCTGAAACGGCACCGTCGTGAGAGTGGACTCCACCTGCGTGTGGCGCTCTTGCGGCCGTCCTGGCCAGTTCAATAAATCCTTGCCTGCTTTTTTAATCAATCAGCAGCCTCCGGTGGTCTTATTTTTGACTCCAGGGTTCGACCCCAAAACATTTGGAGGCCCCAGCGAGATACCCGAGAGAGAGGAGAGAGGGACCCCCCAGAAGGGGCTGGAGGCTCTCCCTACCTCAAGAGGAGAGAGGGAGCCCCCAGAAAGGGCTGGAGGCTCTCCCTCTCAACAGGTGTTTGTCTTGTGTTTTGTCGTGTTGGTGTAGGAACTATTTGTTTTGTGTTTTGGTCTCCGTCAAAATGGGTCAAGGTTCGTCTGTGTCTCCGTGTTCCCCTCTACAATGTTTTTGGAAAAATTTTCAGGACTTCAAGGAACGGGCGGACGACTATGGCTCTGATGTTAACGCTACTGATTTACAGAAATTTTGTGAACGGGAATGGCCTGCTTTCGGGGTTGGCTGGCCATCGGAGGGTTCTTTTGATCTTCCGTCTGCATATCGGGTCCACCATGTGGTCTACGACGGCCTGGTCACCCGATCAGATCCCGTATATCCAAGTTTGGGTTGACATTCTAGCTGAAAAACCCCGGTGGCTCCGGGCCTGCCTCCCGGGAGGAAAATTGGGACAGGGACAGAATATCTTATTGGCCGCCCCTAAGAAGGGGGAGCCACCCCAGGTCCTACAGGAGGAGGAGGAAGAGCTCCCTATTCCCAGGCCACCTCCATATGTCCCCCCTGGTCCGGGGCGAACTGCCCCAGCTGCCCAGGACCCCCAAGTAAGTCAGTCAGCGGCGTCTCCATCCCAGACCCCAACAGCCGAACCCCTTCAGGTGGACTTACTCCCGGTTCTTGCCGCCGTCCAGGAGGCTGCTGCGGCCGCCGCCACTGCAGTTGCTGCAGCTCCTCCAGCCCCGGTGGCCGATTCCACTGTAGACACAGCGGCTCTGAAGCAGCCGCCCGTGCCTCCTCCGCCAGAAATCTTTTCTCCCCCTGCTCCCGTCGTCCTCCCTCCGGATCTGCCCTACTCCCCTTCAAACCCCTTTAGTCCCCCCCATACCAGGCAAGGGACGACTTACGGGGAGAGTACCGGACCGGAGGGACGGACTCTCAGGCCGTTCCCATCCTGCCCCTGAGACAGGCAGGGCCCCCAGGCACTGGACCGAACGGACAGCCATGTATGATCTATGTCCCGTTCTCCACCAGTGATCTCTACAACTGGAAGAGTCAGAACCCACCCTTTTCGCAGAATCCCCCGGGGCTGATCTCCCTACTGGAGTCTGTCTTTTTCACTCATCAACCGACTTGGGATGACTGCCAACAGATCCTACATACCCTTTTCACTTCTGAGGAGAGAGAGAGTGTGGACAGAGGGGAGGAAGCTGGTCCTCGATACTGATGCTGACGGGCAGCCTAGCGGGGACCCTGGGCGGGTGGAAGCGGTTTTCCCCAGTGCAAGGCCGGGATGGGATTTTAATGATCCCCGGGGAAGGGAGGCTTTAGACTGGTATCGCCAGACTCTGTTGAGGGGAATCCGGGTCGCGGCTAGGAAACCCACTAACCTTTCCAAGGTGTCGGAGATTATTCAGGGACCGAACGAGAGCCCTGCCTCTTTTCTGGAGCGGCTGTGTGAGGCCTACCGGATATATACGCCCATAGACCCAGATGCTCCAGAGAACAGGCGGGCCATAAATATAGCGTTCGTGTCCCAGTCAGCCCCAGACATTAGGAAAAAGCTACAGAAGTTAGAAGGCTTTGAGGGGAAGTCACTATCTGAGCTGGTCGAAGTAGCCCAGAAAGTTTTCAATAACCGAGAAGACACAACCGCTGACTTAATTCAAAGGATGGCCAAGGTCCTCCTAGCAATGAATGAGGGGAAAGGAACTAAGAAGGAAGGGCGCCACGGCGGACAAGGCCCTCCTCGAAGCAGGCTAGGCAGAGACCAGTGTGCCAATTGCAAGGAAAGAGGGCACTGGAAAAACGAATGCCTGAAGAAAAGAGAAGGACGAGCCGCTCCGATTTTGGTGGAGGAGGTGGATTAGGGAAGTCAGGGCTCTGAAGCCCCCCTGGAGCCTCGGGTAACCCTTACAGTAGGGGGACAACCGGTAGACTTCTTAGTAGACACCGGAGCTACATTTTCAGTGCTTAAGTCGCCAGTTGGCCCCACGTCCAAAGAACGGGTACCAGTCCAGGGGGCAAATGGGAAGATCCGGTCCTACCCATGGACTCAGGGCAGGATCTCAAATTTGGGAACCGGACTGATTACACATGCCTTCCTGGTGATGCCAGAGTGCCCTTACCCCTTGCTGGGCCGAGACCTCCTAACAAAATTAAAGGCTACCATCACCTTTGAAGAAGGCCATCCCGAGGTAAGACTGGGAACGGCGGGTATGTTCCTACTAACATTGCCACAGGAGGAAGAATACCGGCTGCATGAGGAGCCCAACCGGCCGCCCAGCTCCTGGCTCCCAGTTCTACAGGAGGAGATGGCTCGCCTAGCTACTCATAATTTGCTTAAGTCCCTGCAGGCACTCCAGAAAGCCGCCACGTCAGCACGGGAAACCGTACAGGCAGCTTACGAAGAGACTGTGGGTGCCGGTGCTGTAGCAGGTGAAAAAGGCAACCTGTTTGCTCCGGGCAGCCTGGTTTGGGTGAAGAGGCACCAGCCAGGAGGACTTGAGCCTCGGTGGGGTGGCCCCTACACCATCGTCCTGAGCACCCCCACTGCCGTAAAGGTAGCCAGGAAGAAATACTGGATTCATCGGTCTCAAGTAAAACTAGCTGGGGAGGAACCGGGACCCAGGTGGTGGAAAGTTAAGCCGACCCAGGATCCGCTGAAGGTGAAATTGGTGCCAACAGAATGAAGGGACTAGTGTTACTCATCTGTGTGTTCAGTCTCGCAGTAAGTCAGCCCCACCGGGTACCCCATTACACCTGGGAAGCGACCCGCACCACCAATGGGACCGTATTGGCCCAGACAGAGGGAACAGGGCCCCCCACCCTAACTTTTGACCTGTGCCAACTCTTTGGGGAAACCTGGAACCGCCCCCATCTCCCAGTGTCCTGGCCTAAATGGTGGGTTTCGGCGGGGCACACCGACCAACAGGCTTCCACCTCCTACGGGTGTGGAACCAGGGGAGCAGAACAACAACTAGGGAAGACTCAACTCTACATCTGCCCCAGACGGCCTCGGCTAGCCTTCCTCAAGTGTGGTGACCACGAGGACTTCTACTGCGGACAATGGGGTTATGAGACCTATGCCCAAGGGTAGGCCCTCAAGATGCAGGACAGAGATGCTAGGTTCACCCGGACTCAGCCAGGAGACTGCCAGGTTGGGGGATGCAATCCCCTAACGATTCAACCCATTGATTACTGGTCCAGAGATTGGGCAGGGGGGAAAACGTGGGGCCTGAGGTTATATGTTTCAGGGTACGACCCAGGAGTGTTGTTCACGGTCCAGCGGAAGGAGACTCCCAGGCCACCCAAGCCCATTGGACCCCTGGCACCCCTTGCACCCACGACGAAGACTCCGACGCCGGGCCCAGCGACATCGACAACAGGCAGACCACCGAAGGGAGACCCCCCCCGCTCCTGTTCTCAGACCGGAGGTGGATAAAGTCACATCTTGCTTTGACATTTTCTCCCCTTTGGACACCTCTTTTCGCCTATTGAATGCCAGCTCCCCAAACCTCACCGCTGACTGCTGGCTACGCTTGAATCCTGAGCCCCCACTATGTGGGAATTGGAGCCATGGCTGAAATTGGAGCGGACTCTGGATCAATCCGGAACATGTCCACGGACGACAGGGAGACTGATCAGTTATGCCCATGGGGACGCAGAAAACAGGGAATAACTCTCGGGGACATTTCAGGGGAAGGACTTTGTGTGCATTCTTGGAAATATGATCTCAAAATGTCCCCATATGCAGGAAATTGTAACCAGACAATCCGCGTTCCCGAGAACCCAGGTGAGGGGACCCCTTGGTACCTAGTCGCTCCAAAAGGAGCTTGGTGGGCATGCACCACCGGTGTCACCCCGTGCCTGGGGTCCTTAGGCCTGCAGGTAGGCAAGGAACCTGGACTGTGCATACTCGCCCATATCCTGCCCCAGGTGTACTACTATTCGGGAGAAGGGGGACGTGAGCACCTCCTAATAGAGCCCCGGAGAGTCAAGAGAGCCCCAATACTAATCCCTCTGCTGGTGGGTTTGGAGTTATCAGGCTCCACTGCTGTAGGCACAGCAGCCCTAGTCACGGGACAACAAAACTATAAGGAATTCGGTCAGCAAATAGACCAGGATTTAAGTACCCTAGAGAAATCTATAGGCAAATTAGAAGAATCTGTCGGATCCCTGGCAGAAGTAGTTTTACAGAACAGGAGAGGCTTAGACCTGTTGTTCCTAAAGCAAGGGGGACTTTGCCTAGCTCTAGGAGAAACCGGCTGTCTCTACACCAATCATTCCGGGGTCATAAGGGAGAACCTAAGTCAGTTGAGAAAGAGGCGGCTGACAGAGAGGAAGCTCGAAAGACTGCAGGAAACTGGTACGAGAACTTGTTCTCGTGGTCCCACCACCCTCCTGACGGCCATAGCAGGCCCACTATTACTGTTACTTATGGGCTTAATCTTTGGGCCATGCCTCATAAAATGCTTGGTTAATTTTGTACAGGATAGAATACAGGCAGTGAAACTGATGGTCTTGCATACTCAGTATTCCAAACTAGTAGATACTAGAAATGAATCTAAGGTTTAGATTCATTCCCAAAAAGACCAGTAGGGAATGAAGTAAGACCTTAAGAATATTCATCTCAGGTAAAAACTGCTGTCTGAATTTTAACCCTGCTATCCTGGTTTCTACACTCATTTACTTGCTTAAGTAATAGGGTAGTTACCTCAGCTTCCAGACTGAGACCTGGAGACACAGAGGTAATTTTCCTGTGCCTGTGGACCTGGACTACAGGAGATTGATTCCCACTGACTCAGTAGCTCCAGGAGTAGAAACTGTAGATAACCTTTAGAGATTACTGAGTCCGCTTGGGTCTGCTTCTGTAAAACCTGCTTTCCCAAGATAGGGCCACATTCCAATAATGTCCAGCAGGGGCTGGGAACGCCCCCCCCCCCCCCCCCCCCGCCCCCGCAGGCTGTTCCCAGCATTTAGAATTTAGAATTTAGAACAAAGGGAAATTTTTGTGGTTTGGACCTTTAAAAAGTCTGGTGAGACCTGAAACGGCGCGTTCGTGAGAGTGGACTCCACCTGCGTGTGGCGCTCTTGCGGCCGTCCTGGCCAGTTCAATAAATCCTTGCCTGCTTTTTAATCAGTCAGCAGCCTCCGGTGGTCTTATTTTTGACTCCAGGGTTCGACCCCACAACAACACCATCACAATAGTGTGTCTGTGCGTGTGCATGTGTGTGTGTGTATGTGTGTGTGTGTCCAACCAGAATGTTCCTCCTGCCCCTACCGGCATCACCCCAACCACAGGTAGCCCCTGTCCTGCTTTCTGTCACAGGAGAGGCGTTAGCATTTCTAGAATGTTACACAGATGGAGTCATACAGCATGTACTTGCTTTTGTCTGCCTCCTGTCCCTCAGCGTCGTTATCTGCGATCCATGGATGCGTTGTCCACCCTTGGCTCCTGTTCACTCTGCATAGTGTTCTATTGCGTAGATCCACCCCAATCGGGCTATTCATTCATCTTGTCGCTAATTTCTCTGTTGACCACTGGGAAATTGATGGAAAGCTTGGGCACGCAGCCTAAAGGCAGGTGGGTGTGTGACTACTACTAATTCACGTGAAGGGTCTCTTCTCGCAACGGAGAAAGCAGAGCCCCTCTGTGCTCCCGCAATTGCATTTCAGTGGATGGGGTGTGTTTCTCTTCAAGGCAGAGTAACTTTAAAACATACACATCCAAATAATTTTAAAAACGGCTCTGCCGCTGACCCTGGATTAAGATAAAGCTCTCTTTATGGTTTTGCAGAGTCTCAACAGGCGTCCAGGCGGCTGGGTTAGCGCCGCAGCCGGGAGAGGGAGGCGGGCGGCCCTTTGATTCCTCGGCGCACGGAGCGCCAGGCTCCTGGGACCAGGGGCCAGGGCCGGGCTGCAGGCCTCTGCTGACCCTCAGCCGCCTGGGCCAGCTTCCCAAACGCGGCCTCCAGGACCGCCTCCTGTGCTGCTTCACAGCCCCTCGGAGTGTTGCAGATGACACCCCAGCGCACAGGTTACTTACCTGTTGGGTGGTCCTGCTCGCTCTTCCCCAGGTCTGCTGACAGGCCTCCCAGAGCCAGGCTGTACTGGCGCAGCTCCCTGCTCCCTGCTCCCTGCTCCCTGCCGTAAGGCAGTGGCCGTGATCAAACCCAGGTGTCGTGACTCACCTTCCAAAGGTGTGTGTGGGGGGGGGCGGGGGGAGGATTTGTATACAGATAGAGTGATGGAGTCTGTGAAACCTGATGTGAGAAAATAAGTACCAGGGCCGTGTTTACTGATCACATGCGATCGCGTGTAAGGCCGAGAGATGTCTGTGAAGGACTCTGGAAAGAAGCGAAGCCATCAAGCGCTCAAGCGGTGATTAGAGAGTGTGCAGCTGCCGCCTGTCGGGCAAGAAGGCTGAGGTTAATGAGTCTTGTGATTCGTTACGATTGGTTTTCCACTTGATTACAAGCTGTAGGTGCAGGGACCATGTTTTATTCATGTTTGCATTTCTCTCAAGGAAAAATGCTAAAAATGAATGTTTGATCAGAGGATGGGCGTGGCTGGGTGACCCGGTGGGGAATGTTCTGGGAATGACCTACTTTGAGGCCAAGGAGACACCCCTCTGTCCCTAACTCCACCTGGCCTTGGGGGATAGATCCCGGTTTTAGGATGAGACTGTTCCCTCCTCTCTTTGCCCTCGGAGATAAAATACACTCCTTTGCAGATTTGCCGAAAGCGAATGTAACTGTTGAAATCGCCAGTCACTTCAGCAAGAAGAGGTTGGCTAACATTCACCTAAGGGGCACTTGTCACCACAGAAACACCGTATGCATCCCAGCAGAGGTGGGCACCAGCCACTGCTGGGGGGGGGGGGGATGGCAGTGCCCTGAGCCCCCTCTCTGCACGTGGTTCTGGCTCCAGCATTTTATCTTAGAAAATAGAAAAGAAAAAGGGTCCAATGGCAGAAACTCCACTGGTGAGCATTTGACAGGAGAGACCCAAACCCCAGGCCTGCACACAGTTTCATGGAGGGGAGGGATAGGATATGGATAATGTACTTCAATATACTTTATCAACAATATTAGTGTGTGTTACTCTTAATTCACACCCTAGAAAACAAGAATATGAACCTTGAGGACAGCTAGGCAACGTTTTATCAAAAGCTCACACCACAAGTCAGCTAAAACGACTTCAACTGTTTTTATCTGCGGTAAACACCAGATGTTTCTTCGCTGGAATCCGGAAGCGATGCGGCTTGATGACGATGTTGTAGAGACACTCCCCAACCTTGTACAAACAGGAGAGAAGTATCTAGCCAGAGAGCCTTCCACTGTCAGCCTCGATGGAATAACAGAAGTGCCGTTTGCCCTTTCAGCTGAAACAACTACAAAAATGATGGGGAAGACAGGCGGAACAATGGCCTTCACACAGCAGACAAGGCTCCCTGAGAAGGCAAACGGGTGATGCGAACCCTACCGCTACCCGTTACTCGGCCTTCTGCCTAGAGCAGTGGTTCTCAAGCTTTCTAATGCCGCGGCCCTTTAATACATACAGTTCCTCATGTTGTGGTGACCCCCAACCATAAAATTATTTTCGTTGCTACTTCATAACTGTAATTTTGCTACTGTTATGAATCGTAATGTAAATATCTGTGTTTTCCGATGGTCTTAGGCTCTACAGCAGTGGTTCTCAACCTGTGGGTCGCGACAGGTTATGAATCGTAATGTAAATATCTGTGTTTTCCGATGGTCTTAGGCTCTACAGCAGCAGTTCTCAACCTGTGGGTCGCATTGAGAACCGCTAGCAGGGTCGCCTAAGACCATCGGAAAACACAGATATTTACATTACGATTCATTAACAGTAGCAAAATTACAGTTATGAAGTAGCAACGAAAATAATTTTATGTTTGGGGGTCACCACAACATGAGGGACTGTATTAAAGGGTCGCGGCATTAGAAAGGTTGAGAACCACTGGCCTAGAGAGTCTCAGGTTGTAGTGCAGGGAGAGGGACCCCAGACACTCAATGGTGTGTCTGCACTGAGGAGACAGGCCAGTGTCGCTAGGAGTTTGCAGGATGGATTATGAAAGAGGGGTGACCTGCCCCGACAGGAGGCAGCTGCACACAGAATGTTTCAGAAATTGCAGTGGACCCCTGGAGCCTTTCCTGGAGCGCTGCTCGGCCCCGCCTGGGAACAGCTCTGACCCGAGGAAAGAGAAGGCGCAGGAAAGCTTCGGGTGGGCAGTGCCAGGGATTGCAGAGGCCAGGGGCCGCTTGCTCTCCCACGGGGCCACCTGGAGAAACCTTGTGAAACGGGAATTTTGGGGGTGAAAAAGACAGGTTTTAGGAAATTTTGGAAATTAAGGGGACCATGGAAGAAGCACAGGGCTGCAGAGCAGCAGAAGGTGTATCTCCATAGAATGGGGGAGCGGAAGAGCTGCAACAGGTACATTTCCATAGAATGGGAGAGCCGGGAACAGCAGAAGGTCTATATTTACAAAATACAGAGAAGAAAGCCCTTCATCCAGAAGAAGAAGAAAGGCCAAAGGGAATAGGAAAACAATAAGGAAGGAGGTGGGGGGGGGGGGGAGAGAACTTCACATGTCCCTTGTGAGGTTGACCTTTGAGCTCAGGAGTTACTATAGTAACCAGTCTAAGGGAATAGTGACCAATCAGAGGGGATATCAAGGCACCAGGATCTGCAGCCTTTATAAGCCGCAGGGAAAAGGGACTCAATGGGACTCTTCCCCCCTCCCCACGTGGGAGTCTGTACTTGTTCTTCAATAAATCTCCCCCTTTGCTATACCACCCTCTGTCCGTGGATTCATTCTTCCACTCCGGTGGACAAAGAATCCGGGTTCCAGTCCAAAAAATCCGTATCACTTGGAAGTGAGCAAAATTAACCTGCAGTAAACATTGTCCTGGTCTCGCCTTCGAAAGGACCAAACTGCTCACAAGTAACTTAAATATGGCCCCAAACCAAGTGCAAGGATGTTGAAAGAGAACAAAACTATCTAGCACTGCTTCAATATTCACCATGTGTGTCATATTGAAGCATCCATCTTATATAAAAACTGCTGTTTGAAATTTTAACCCTGCTATTTGGCTTCTGTAAATTCTTGCTTGCTAAGACTACTCCCACTTCAGAGAGGCCATTAAACCTTCCCCAGACAAGGTTATTTATCAGAGCTGGCGCCAGGCCAGGCCTCTAGTTGAGGTCTCAAGGCCCAGCACATACGGACTCTTTAAGAACTTGCAAAAGGGGCTGGAAATACCCCATATTTGGGAGACAAAGAAAGTAAAAACATATAAATAGGGAAAATTCCTGCATGTTGGGGCCCAGAATTTGAGAGACATTTTCCTCTGGACCCGCGCGTAATAAATGTAACTCCATCTCTCTAAGTATTGCTTTGTTCTTCTTCGGTTTTCTGTAACAATATAATCAAAACAGAAGCAGGCTTGCAAAGAAGCAGGGAAGGGAAATGCAGTTCAGAATGAGAAGAGTCAGTCCATAGAAACAGAGAGAATTAGTAGCTGAGGCTATTTTTTAAGTTATAATAATTTCATTTTATAGGTTTAAGAAGAGCATGTTGAAGAGATATAAAAAAGACCCAAGTCAAACTTCTAGGGTTTAAAAACACAATGTCTGAGAGGAAAACTACACTACACAGTATCAATAGTCTATTGGACACTGCAGAAGAAAATATCAGTGAGCTTGAAGATGTAGAAACTACACAACATTAAGTTTACAGAAAGGGTGGTATAGTTCTTTTGTTTCTGCTTACAAATAAATGTGCATGGCAGAATTTTCTATGAGATGGACATGCTTCTTTGAAACCTGCTAAAGAGGTGGTGGGGAGGGGACCAAGATCAGCCCTGGCCCACCTCCAACAGGGATGGAAGTGGGCGGAGTGCAGGGGCTGATAGTCGAAAACATTTCTCACTGGCATAAATGTCTGACCTGTGTGGGAACGCTAGGATGGCACCTCTGATCCCGAGTAAGTGGAGCAAGGAAAGGAAGAAATGCAAATGCCAACCCTATGCTGAATATGAAGCAACTGGGAGAACTTAGGACCGGATGCTCTCATTCCATCCCTGATTGTCATAAGCAAGCCTAGAAGTTCTCAGGTAGTTAAGGTGACCAGTGCCATCCTCAAAACAAACAACGACAACAGGGAATCTGGGGAAAGGGTTTGTAGCTTTGGCCACAGGTAAGAATAACCTGGAGAACTTTGCAAAAATAACATCTGGATCCCACTCCAGACCTGTTCAATCAGAATTCCGAGGGGAGGACCCCACAGAATGTCTCTGAGACCCTCAGGGGATGCTGAGGCAGCTAAAGAAACAGCATCGATCCGTTATTCTGCGGCGGGAGTGTTTCTCTGTTTTGTTTTTTCCCTCTGACAGGCAGGCACGCAGAATCTTAGAAGGGAGCAGTAGCCAGTCCCCACCCCGCACTCTCCCTCCTCTTGCATTCTTGTGGTCTTGTTACCTGAGCTTTCTTTAAGGGGAAGAGTGGCTGACAATTTCTTTGTAAATGTGCCTCAGAGTAGGAGCTGGGGGAGAGCTACATCTTTGTTATAGGACAGCGATTCTCACACTTTAGTAAAAGTTCATCAGAATCACCGGGAGGGCTTGCTGCACCCTGGACTTCTGGGCCCCCTCCCCAGAGTTTCTGACTCAGCAGGTCCGGGTGTGGCCTGAGAACTTGCATGTCTAACAAGCGCCCAGGGGCTGCTGCTGCTGCTGCTGGCAGGGGCCACATTGTGAGAACCACTGTTCGGTAGGCCCTGGGGTGATCTGGCTGCCTTTTCTCTCAACAGTGAAAGAAGCAGAGTTTCAATCATTAAAGAAGGGCGTGCTCAACCCAGAAAAGATGGAGCACCTTAGGAACCGGACAGGAAGGAAGGCTGGAGAGGTCAGAGGGCTTCGGAGCATCCCAGATCAAAGACGACTATCTGATATCTTGTGGTATCAGGGCCATAACCTTGAGATACTCAACAGAGGATCCAGAGCTGAGCTCAGCGTGAAAAACAACACTGGCCGTGGAGGTGCCCTCTCTGCTAGGCCACTCAGACCTGGCCGAGCAGCGACAGCGGGGTGCCAGCGAAGGGTGAGGACCGGGCCCTCCCTCTCTCCTTGGGGACTGCTTGAGCCTAGGTACAGCCCTTAGTGAAGAGCAACAAGTCTCCAAAGTCGACTGCTCTTGACTTCTCTCCAGCTTAGGGGAGCGTTAAGCCAGGTTTAATTTGATTTAGAAAAACAATAAAATGTGACCTTTTTTGCTCTCAGAAAGCTATCAACTAACCCAGACTTGTTTTAATATCTTCTGATGAATCAAGTTCCTGTTAACCACGTAAATGTCCAGTTGAGAGTGTGTGGAACATGGGGAGCAGGGCTGGGAGAGCATTTGAACCGAGTTTACAGTTCATGGCAGGGTATTCCAATGGGGGACTGCTCTCTGATTGCTGAAGGGTTAGGAAAGGGATGGAATTGATGACTCATTCATGGATTCAAGCTGCACACAACTTTCCAGGCGCCCTGTCAGGAACTGAGGATGCAAAGCGGATGAAACGTGGAACCTAGCTCTCAGGAGGCTTAGAGGAGGGTAGATGTTTATCATCGTCTGTCTGAGACAGTCATCGCGCTATAATGAATGTTCATACACCGTCCTGTGGGAACCAGAAAGGATGACTAATTCTCTCTAGGAAATATTAGGAATAACAAAATCTTCCAAAAAGGAAATGATGCGTGGGCTGAGCCTTGCAGGACAATCAGATCACCAGTCAGACAACAGGGATAGAAGAGAAATGGCCGTTAGGCAAAGGGAACACGGTGGACAGAGAAGAGGGAAGGGAGCTTGCTTATAGGGGGAGGACAGTGGGCTGATGGTAGTGCCTCTCGGCAGAAGGGATAGTGCAGCCGGTGAAGAGACGTTGATAATTGTGGTACAATGACGGTGGGATCAATTTGAAAGACACCATATTCATATTCAGCTGGTGTGAGTGAGTGTAACAGAAGTTTTAAAAAAATGTTTATATGTTTGCATCCGTATTGGCTAACCTCTACCCCAATCCTCCTGAGTAAGGCCACCCTGGCCTGCTTGAGACCCCCTCCCCTCATTTCTCTATCACTTAGCAACTAGAAGGTTAATCCCTGGCATAGCAGAGGCCCTCTAAATATATTTCTGCTCTTATGTTTAATATGTCCATTCTTCTTTCTTTGAAATTAATTTATTTGTCTTTCTCTAGTATCTTCAGTTGGAAGCTCAGATCATTGATGTTTAATGCTTCTATTTTAAATTTTATGTATGTATGTATTTATTAAATCTTCATTGTTGAGAGTATTACAGATGTAGATGTCACCCGCCTCTTTTTTCCCCAGTTGCCCCCCTCCAGCTGGTTCCGACCCGCCCCAGGCCCTTACCACCCTATTCTCTGTGTGCATGGGCAATGCATGTAAGTTCTTTGGTTAATGTCTTCCCATGCCTACACCCCCCCCCCCTCTGAGATTTGTCAGTTTGTTTTCTTTCTTTTTTAAAAAAAAAACAACACACTTATGGCCATAAATTTCCCCTCTAAGTCCTGTTTTAATTGCATCCCACAAAATTTGGTATGTGATATTTTATTATGATTTACTTTAAAATATAATTTTATAATCTACAACATTCTATAAATGTTAGTTCTTCTTTAATCATGGGTTGCTCAAAAATGAGTTCTTAATTCTGAAACATTCGAGGACTTCTAGTTTATCATTCTTTCGTTGATTTCTGCTTTCATTCAGTGTGCTCAAAACACATGTTCTGTATGGTTTCAAGCCTTTGACATTTGTTGAAACCTGGTTTTGGCCCAGCATGTGGCTTGTTTTGGTGAATGTTCTATGTGTACTTGAAGACAGTGTATACTTTTGGTTGCTGAGAATAGAGCAGAGACCTTACCCTTAGGAGATGCCCTTCTGAGGTTTTGCCTGAAAGCCTGGGCTATTTTCTTATTCCTCTCCACCTGACTAGGCTTGGCCTTCAATCCCCATTGCCCATCCCTGTGTAGTTGTTGACATATCTACTCAGCTGAGTAGCCCTTCCAATCCTGTCTTCTGTTGGGTCCGGGACAATTTGCCACCCCACTGTGAGCCTTTAAGATGATCCCAAATGACTCTTGCCTCCTAGTCATCATATTGTTGCAAAAGTCCCCTCTGTTTGAGTGTGGACTGGACCTGATGACTCATCTCTGAAGAATAGAATATGGCGGGAGTGACGCTTCTGATATCTATAATAATAAAAGCATAATGTGCTAATTAGACCGGACAGCCAAACGTCCTTCCAGACAAAGCCACGGGCTGCGAGGGCTGAGGGCAGGCAGCCATGGCGGCCGGCAGCGGCAGAAGCAGCGGGGTGATAGGGGCGGCGCCTTCCCCTGTTTGGCCCAGTTGCCTCCCACAGAGGGAGGCCAGACTGTGGCTTAGGCCCGCTCCCCACGGAAGTGGACCTAAGCCATCAGTAGGACATCTCCTGAGGGCTCCCGAACTGTGAGAGGAGCAGGCCAGGCTGAGGGATCCGCCCCCAGTGTACGAATTTTCGTGCACCGGGCCTCTAGTTAGGTTATAAAAAGACTATACCTTTCATGCTGCATTCTCTCTCGCTCATCACTCACCATGGTGGAAACTAGCTGCTATATTGTGAATTAGCCCTGCAGAGACTTCCACATGGGGAAAGATCAAGGCCAACCCCCAATCATGTGCGTGAGCTTTAAGGCAGCTTCCTCACCCTCCCACTAAAGCCTTCATTCAGGTAAAACCACAGCCCCACCTGATAGCTTGACTGCAACCTCATGAGAGCCCCTGAGCCGTTGACAGGTGCTGCCCCTGGATTCCCGCCCGACAGAAACTGAGATAATAAGTACTTGTTGTTTTAAATCATAAAGTTTTACATACATTGTTATTTATCAAGAGGTAACTTATACAGAGAAAAATAGAGAAACAATGAGAAGTAGATGAATTTCGGAGTTTTTCGGTTTGGGTAGATTTGCTTTTGTTCTTGAGGAGATGCTAACAGGACCTACTAGTCTGGGTTCTATTGAACATGAGAACTAAAGAATGACTCTTTTAGCTTGAACATCTAAGTGAACAGTCGTGCCATTTACTAAGATTGAGAAATCTGATGAAAAATCAGCAGCCAGGTAGAACTGCCAAGTAGCGGTTAGGATAAAATTCAGGCGCTCCGAGGGTTAAGGGCTGGGGATCAGATTTGGAATAATACTAGTACCAGCCTCACTGGTGTGAGCACCACGTGAGATGATGCAGATAAAGCGTTCTGCACAGTGCACCCAGCTGTCGCCTGTAATAGGTAGAACTGTGTCCTCCGAAAGGCATGTTCACGTGCTCACTCAGTACCTGTGGACCTGACCTTGTTTGGAATGAGGGTCTTTCAGATATAATTAAGATGAAGTCACACTGAATGAAAACAAACCCCAATTCAATGACTGGTGTCCTTATAAAGAGAGAAAACACACACACACACACACACACACACACACACACACACACACACACGGAACTGTTATCTGAAGACAGAGGCAGAGACGGGAGTGACTCAGCTACACACCAAGGATTTGCCTTAGAACCATCAGAGGTTAAGGAGGGCATGGGCCGCTTTCTTCCGCAGAGCCTCCAGAAGAAAGCAACCCCACCCACACCTTGATTTCTGACTTCTAGCCTCTGGAATGTGGAAACAATACATTTCTGTTGTTTTAAATCATCCCGTTGGTGATCATGTGTTACAGCAACCCTGGGAAAGTAACCCAGTGTCCAAATAGATGTGTAATGTGAATGGTTATCATTGCTTCTATTATTGTTCATATTGTATCATTGTTGTTGTTACATCTCCAAACACCTAATGCTTGGCTTTGCACATAGTAGGACCTCAGGTCATCATTATGGAGGACTATCTGCATCCCAGCAGCGCTCTCTGAGGGTCACACTTGGGAAGGGCGTCTCCTGAGGACTCAGTCTGGTGGTTCTGGCTAGCAGGCACGGCCTGGCAAACCTCTTAGCCCAACAGGGAAGAAAATGTCACCTGCTGGGCTTAAAACTGATTTTAGTGAAATTCAGCAACCCCCCCTTCTCTTCCTTTGCTTCCCATCCCAGTGTGTGATAAACCATCACTGGACACTAATTCTTCTCTGGCCCTTAAATTTTTTTTACATGAAGAGTTAGAAAAGGAATAAAAGTTCAGATGTTCCCAAACTTGGGAGCGGGAGGGGCCTTAGTCTCACCCGGAATAATGTGCTTAAAATGCAGAGTCTTGGGCCCCTTTCCAATTCCACTGAGAATCAGACTCTCTGGGGCTGGTTTGGGGCTGGGAGGAGGCTGCAAGCTCCTCAGCTGACTTTGATGTCACCTGCTCAGCACCTGTCCTCAGAATGTCTGAAAACCACAAAAATGCATGTCAGGAGGCTGGGTAAAGGGCTTAACCGTATGCCCTCTGCTTCCTTGTTTTGCAACAGCACCTGGAAATAGTAGAGAGGGGGAGGGATTTAATGGAGAAATAGCTGGTAAAAGATGAAGTGAAAAGTGATCTTGAAGGTGAGACTATCAAAAAGGAGATAAGAGGTGTCCTCAGAAGCAGACCGTTGATTGAAAGTAATAGTCCTGGCAGAGTTGCACTTTCCACATCAGAATTGTTCAAAGGGGGTGGTTTTTTGCTTTTGCTAAAGCCCTGGCGCCCCCTAGTGGGAGAGATAAGCAGTTCAGAGTCTACAAGAAGTGTTCTCCCCAAAGTGTTCTCTTGCTTTGGAATCAAAATTGTTTTCATTTCCCTTCATAGACTTTGGGCACTAAGTTCCTTTTCCACTAAGTTTTTTTTCCCCTTTCTCCTCTGCTTCAAAGTCACAGCCTCTTTACCTGTCAGTAAAGTCGAGAACCTATCAGGACTGAGGACAGTTATGTTTAAGATACTTTCGTCTCAATTTAGTTCCAGACAGTAAGGAAAACATTTCAAGTTTTCGTAAGTCCATCCCCAAAAGTGTCAGCTGTCATTGAAATAAACCCCAATTGGGGAAGTAATTAAAGTGATTTACACTAGTTCCCTTTGCCCAAAGGAACATAGAAGATCCCTTAGAATTTGCTTCCTTTGGCCTGGAAAACACCTGGTAAAGAGTTCTTATCATAATAGCAGTGGAAAGAGGGAGCTGGTGACCCAGAGCAGCTCTGTGTGATCCTCTGTTTCACCTACATCAAGGCAAAGGGAGTGCGGGTGTATGTGAGGAAAGCGTTTGTTGAAGAGCTTTGGGCTGAGAGCTGGACGGGGAGTATCTGACGTCTGTGAATCCGGCTCACCGATTGATTTCATGCTCTCCTTAGCTTCCGTTCTCAGAGTATACCGAAGCAGGGGGTAACACTTGAACCCAGTCTTTTACTATGGGAAGATCCTTTGGAAACCCTGACAACCACAGACAGCGATTCAAGTGGTCGGCTCATTGAAGGAAGCGAAGTGAAGCTTGCGTCTGTTGCGTTTTCAGCGAGAGCCCACCCTCTGGTTTGGGGTCTGGGCATGAAAAGAAACCATGGCCGTTCTTTAAAAAAAAAAAAAAATTGGGCAGGAGATCCGATCGTACACGTTCAGAACCACACTTCATCAAATGTCAAAGATAAAGTGGGAGCGAGGAAGGAAACAATTCCAATAGACACATTTGGCAATAAAAAGAAAGAAAAGGGGGTCGTAACGCAAAGCAGACGGTCTCCGACAACAGAGAGTAAAAGGTTAAGATCATTTGCTCCTGAAACTTAGTAACAAGAAAGGGGGAGCGGGCGGGTGGGCTCTGCCCGCTGCCCCCCTCCCTGCCCTCCCCTGGGCGGGCGCGGCCAAGTTCAGCACCTCGGAAAGCGCCCCCGCAGGCCCTGGGGTTCACGCATGCTCCGTGGGAGCCCGCAGCCTGGCTTTGCGGGAGCCAGTACCACTCCGGCGCGCGGTGGGCAACTCGCAGCGCGTGGAGGACAGCGGAGACGCGGGGCAGCGAAGGCGACATCGACAGACCTCCGGAGAGTCAGAGCGAGGGCGACGGGTCTCTCCTGTCTCCTTTCCCCCCAAAGGACAGAACCCCCCTCCACGCTGCAGAAGAAACCCACAAAGGTATTTGCAAGACAAGGAGCGGGCCCCCGATAGCGGCATGGGTGGTGCGCTGGTGCCCAAGTGACAGCGGGGACCCCGGAGACGCCCCGGAACCGTCGGGCGCCAGCCGCTCGCCGGAGGAGCCGCGGTCCTCTGCTGTCCTCCTCCCTCCGGAGCAGACGCGGGGCGCATTTCCCGCGCCCAGACCCGCGCGCACCGGCTCCGAGGCGCGGGCTTTCGCTGCCGCTCCGAACGCTCCCTGCCCGCCCTGCGCCCTCGCCCCGGGTCGGAACCCCGGGCGAGCCGGGCGCCCTGTGGGTCTTGTCCCCGGAACATGACCTAGAGGCACCGGCACACGCAGGTGGCCGCTGCTGCCACGGGAGCCACCATGACCGCGGCGGCCGGCGGGGAAGAGCTGGCGGGACTCTCCCAGCTGGTCCCCGACCTCCTGCGGGAGGCCAACGCGAGCGCCAACGCGTCGCTGCCGCGCGGGGACCTGTGGTGGGAGCTGGGGCTGGAGTCCCCGGAAGGCGCGGCGCCCGGGCACCCCCCAGGCGGCGGCGGGGGGCCAGGGCGCGCGGACGCCGAGGCGCGGGTGCGCCTCCTCCTGAGCGCGGTGTACTGGGTGGTGTGCGCGCTGGGGCTGGCGGGCAACCTGCTGGTGCTCTACCTGGTGCCGAGCCAGCACGGCTGGCGCACGTCCTCCATCCACCTCTTCGTGACCAACCTGGCGCTGACGGACCTCCAGTTCGTGCTCACCCTGCCCTTCTGGGCGGTGGAGAACGCGCTGGACTTCAGGTGGCCCTTCGGCAAGGCCATGTGCAAGATCGTGTCCCTCGTGACGTCGGTGAACATGTACGCCAGCGTCTTCTTCCTCACCTCCATGAGCGTGGCGCGCTACCGCTCCGTGGCCTCGGCCCTCAGGAGCCACGGGAGCCGAGGCCACGGCCGCGGCGGCTGCTCCTGGGCCCGGGCGCTGTGCGCGCTGATCTGGGCGGCGGCCGTGCTGGCCTCGCTGCCCCACGCCCTCTTCGCCACCACGGTCCGGGTGCTGGGCGAGGAGCTGTGCCTGGTGCGCTTCCCGGCCCGGGTGCCGGGCGGCGACCGGCAGTTCTGGCTGGGCCTCTACCACCTGCAGAAGGTGCTGCTGGGCTTCGTGCTGCCGCTGGGCGTCACCAGCCTCTGCTACCTGCTGCTGGTGCGCTCCATCGCCGACCGCCGCGGGGCGGGGACCCCGGGACGGACCCCGGCGGCCGGGGGAGGCCTGGCCGCCGCCAGCGCCCGCCGACGGGCCCGGGTCACCAAATCCGTGAGCATCCTGGTCCTCGCCTTCTTCCTGTGCTGGCTGCCCAACCAGGCGCTCACCGCCTGGGGCGCCCTCATCAAGCTGGGCGCGGCGCCCTTCGGCCGGGCGTTCTTCCTGTGCCAGGCGTACGCCTTCCCCGCCAGCGTGTGCCTGGCGCACGCCAACAGCTGCCTCAACCCCGTGCTCTACTGCCTGGCGCGCCGCGACTGCCGCCAGGCGCTCAAGGCCCTGCTGGGGCGCCTCGCGGCCCCCTCGCTCACCAGCCCGCGCCCCCTCACCGCCTCCACCCGGCCGGAGCCCGAGGACCCGGCGCTGCACCCCCCGGCGCCCCTCCGGCCGCTCGCCGAGCCCGACCCGCGCTGCTACCCGCCGGGCGTGGTGGTCTACAGCGGCGGGCGCCAGGACCCGCTGCCCAGCAGCTCTGCCTGCTGACCGGGCGCAGGGGAGAGGAGAGAGGGCGGGGGTGTCCAGGTCAGCCTCAGCCTCTGGGGGGGCCAGGCCGCCGACCCCGCCCCTTCCATAGGCGCCTCTCCTCGCCTCACGCGGCCAGCGCTGGGCAGTGTGGGGGCTCCCCGCGCGGAGGAGGCATCAGGACTGTGGAGAGCTTGGGGCGCGAGGAAATGGGGCTCAACCAAATGGAGCAGACAACCCAGCGCATTTATTCCAGCGACTTTTCGGGAGCCCTTGAAAGGGTCCTCTCGGCGCATCCAGCCGGGGCGCCCACCCCAACACCTCTCCTCTGGCCTCGGCCAGGAGGCTGCCACGGGGGCGAAGGTCTGATCTGCGTGGCTTTGCGGGCAGCCTAGCGTGTGGGGACAAGAAACTTTTCCCGTTGGGAGAAAGGAGTGACAATCGCCGCCCCAGGAGGAAAGCACGTGAGAGGCACCCCGGGGGCTGTGGTACCCTTAATCAACCCATCGCGACTGGGCGGGACCTCTGCCCTCCGATGGCTTGGGGCAAAACAACTGTGTCCGTGGAGCAGAGCCACTGGCTGGGGAGTGGGTCCCGGAGGGAGGGCGTGGGGGCAGTGTGACTACGGGGCTGGATAGAGACCTCCTCAGCTACTGCGTCTAAGGAAAAGGGGGCTCACTGCTCACTTAGTAACAGCAGGAGGTGAGTCCGCTGCCCTAGGAAGCCTGGGTTCCGGGTTCTCCTGAGGGCCCCTCGGGTTCCTGGAGACACTGTGCCCCCCAATCAGTGCCCGGCAGACGGGGAGCTGTGCCCAGGAGCAACTTGAAGAGATCTGAGTAGAAATGCTGCTGGGCGTGGGGACTTTGAATATTTAAGTGTGTGTGTGTGTGTGTGTGTGTGAGAGAGAGAGAGAGAGAGAGAGAGAGAGAGAGAGAGAGAGAGGATGCGCTAGCTCCTTTCCTCATCCTAGCAGCCCATTCTGTGTCCATCTGAAAAGAGCTTCGTGTGTAATAAAGCCCATGCCCTGTGGTCGGCCAGCGGTGACTAATTTTGACTTCTTGGGGGTCCAGGAAAGATGGCCCTCCCAGCTGGCCAATCATTCATTTCAAAACCTTCAAACACACACCAGCACAGCCCTTGGAGAACGGGGGAGGAGATACATACTGAGTCCAGGAAACATGCCATTTGCACTCCGTGCAGAAGGCCAGGTCCGGCAGGCACAACAAGAAAGGCGGCTTGTAGCTGTTGCTTTTGTAATGCCGAGTGCTGGGTCACGTGGGGTCCTCAGAGTATTCACCCCCAGGCTCCTCTCAGTCAGCCCTGGCCTGGCTTCTCTAAGTGGGATATGTGATGGGGAGCGGGAGGAAGGAAGACTGGGGAAGACAGAGGAGTTTGACATGTGACTCGCCCCAAAGAATGGCTGCACTTGGGAGGGGATGTACCACCAGCATGCAGGGGCCTGGCGGGTGGCAGACTGAGAGGAGCCTGTGGAGAGGAGAGCCGGGCTCAGAGGCTGAGGGGAACAGCAGCAGGCTCGGGGTGGGGAAGACGGCCCCCCTCGGTGCGCAAATTATCGGGGACCTGGAGAAAATGGAGCAAACTGCCGGCGGCTTGAGTGCCTGGTGCTGGCTTCCTGCTGTGTGTCCTGCAGGTATCAAGTGGGAGCGGCGGGAAGGGGGTGCCCACTTTAGTGTAAGCCCCCACCCCACCCCCACACACGGACTAGAAGTGGCCAGATCACAGGGCTGTCCCAGATGCCTGCACCCAGCACTGCCCGCCACAGGTGTGATAACCCAGGAGCAGCAGAGAGTGGCTCTCAAAACGAAAAGGAGGCAATTAGAAAAGGAGGCAATCAAGACAATTGCAGCTGCCACCTGGAAGCGGAGCTGCGAGAGGAGGAGGGTGAGCTAGGAGCTGAGGTTTGCGGCCCCTGGGGAAGCTGGGAGGGGGAGGCTGCCGCACAATGACTAGGGGTCCGCTCTCTGGCTATGCTCTGAGGCTGGTATCGTCAGTACTGCCCTTAGACCTGGGGTTTGATTACTACAGGACTCTGCTCTCCCCTCCCCTCCACCAGCACCCCTCCCCCCCGTGGCAATGAATCCACACGGCCACCTGGCGCCTGGGCCCCACCTGCATTCTAGATGATGCTCCAGCGCCTGGACCTCCGAATCCCCATGGAAATGGCCTGAGACGATCCACCGGCCTTGGTGGGTCCTTCCCCTGTCCATCCCCCAGAGGGTGACCACAGCACTGAGTCTCTGCACCCTGGGGCGTGAGGGGTGCCTGAGGGTGGCTGTTTGCAGGTGTGGTATGGGGGTGGGGGGTGGGAAGGCTATGGATGTGCCGATGCCAAAGTGCACACCAGGGCTCTCGGGGTGCTGGACAGAGCTAGGGGTGCAAGGAGAAGGGCTGGGCTGTGGACTCGGGGCCTCCATTAGTAGGCCCTTGCTCTGGGCCCTGCAGGGGTGTGAAAGAGAACCCCACGCCTTCCATAGACCAACCAGAGCACACTTCCTCTCCCCAGCATCACGACCCCAAAGGGGCCTGCCCACGCCACTGAACCCATCCATCCGCCCCCACACCTGTGAACGGAAGCAATAGGGCGAATCCCAGTGTCTGTTCTCACAAGCAGCTCATTGCCTTTCTCCAAATTCCCGCCAGCACTCAGGTTTTGGTAAGTTACAAGTTCATCTGAGGCAATGACTGCACTACCAGGCCCTAAGGTGAGGCAGGAAAAGGAACCATGGATGTTTTTTAACCTGTAAAAGCCATTGGGCCAGTCTCCATTCTGCCCTGCTCAGGCACAGCAGAAGGGCGGATCAAGGCCTGGGAGAACAGGATGGGAGCCTTCAACAGTGGTGACAATAGCTGTCATTCATCCAGCACAGACCAACCGCCAGCCTCCAGGCTCTGAGAGGAAAGAGCAGAACCTGAGTGCCTGGGTTCAAAGCCCAGCTCGGCCACCTACGAGCTGCGTAGCTGCAGATGAGGTACGTTCTGCCTCTCTGCCTCAGTTTCCTCCGCTGCGAACTGGAGGTCAACCACACACCCACTCCCAGGCTGCTGTGTTAGCGCGGGCGGAGCATTCAGAGGGGCCGTAGCACGCTCCAAGTGTCACGTGTTATTAATGGCCACAACTCCCCGAGGTTGGAATTATCACCCCCACGTGCAGGTGAGCAAGTGCCTTGGGGCCATTCAGTGGTTTGCTGATGAGCAGCAAAGCCAGGACTCGCCAGCCCAGCCCTACAGCCCTGGTCTGTCCAGGCAGCCCCCCGATAACCCCAAAGCCCTGGTCTGTCCAGGCAGCCCGCCGATAACCCTACAGCCCTGGTCTGTTCAGGCAGCTCCCCGATAACCCCAAAGCCCTGGTCTGTCCAGGCAGCCCGCCCTGGCCCGTGGGCAGCAGGGGAGGGGAGGGGCGGGGAGGGGCTGGAGGAGGTGCCCCACTTGGAGAAGAGACCGAAGGAGAGGGGGGCTGCTTGCTAAAGGCTTTCCCAGGTCTCCAAGGGATGAACAGGTGCAGACTAGAGAACTATTCCACTGTGCCCACACATGAGCTGCCCCGAGGCGGCGAGTCCTCCGGCAGGAGCTGCGCAGGCAGACTTGCCCAGGATGTCCTAAGTTAACATGAAGTCATACGAGCGAGTTTCATATGAATTAAATAGGAGTAGGTTAATGTCGTAAAATAAATCACCAGCAATATTTTGAGTACTGGTGAATTTGGTAAAAAAAAACAACCATGAGCCCCCAATCTGTAATACTCCCAACAATAAAAATAAATTCTTTAAAACACACACACACACACACACACACACACACACATCCTAGAATAAATCCAGGAGTCGTGTGTAAATTCATCTGCTGCTCAGGTTTCCTGAAGACCTGAGAGGCCCCGTGGGAAACAGCCGACCTCTGCACCCTGCCCTGAGACACAGAGACAGGGGCGTGTGGGTGCCTCGCCTGCGCTCACCCTTGGCCACCCGTGGATGGAGAGGCAGTCCAGTCTCTCCTGCGACAAATGGTGCCTGCAGTGTGGGGGCTGCTGTGCAGGAGCTGGGGGAGTGGGGGCGGGCACGTTACTGCAGCCGCAGTCAGGGCACCCAGCTTGCAGTGGGCAGACCCCAGAGCTGCGGAGCCGAAGGAGAGACCGAGTTCCTGCGTCTGAGGTGAGGGACCATGTCTCTTTATTGACCTACTGCACGTATCGCACGAAGAGAGCCACAAAGCAACAGCCCATCAGTGCCATCAAGGAGGCCGAGATCACCACCACGACCACGCTCCCGGCCATGTTGACCAGAAGGCCCAGGCCCCCTCCGACCAGGATCTGGGCCAGCTGGACCATGCAGGTGAGGGTGGCGCAGTCCAGGCCCTGCCCGCGGCCGCCGCTGTCCGGGGCCCCTGCCCGGGCCTTCTGCTTCTGCAAGGGAAACACGGACAGCGTGTGATCGACACGGAACAGCGCGGGGCAGACGCTGGCAGCCTTTCTGTGAGACCAGATGGTAGATGCCCCAGCTGGGTGGCAACTCCTCACCCTCTGCCGGCCCGAGGGAAAGCGGCTGCAGCACATAAGCCAGCTGGGTGGCAACTCCTCACCCTCTGCCGGCCCGAGGGAAAGCGGCTGCAGCACATAAGCCAGCTGGGTGGCAACTCCTCACCCTCTGCCGGCCCGAGGGAAAGCGGCTGCAGCACATAAGCCAGCTGGGTGGCAACTCCTCACCCTCTGCCGGCCCAGGGAAAGCAGCTGCAGCACATAAACCAGCTGCGTTCCAGCACAACTTCACGGACACGGGTGCTTGAGTTTCGTGTCACTTTCACTTGTCACCGAATATTATCTTTCTGTTGATTTTTTATAAAAATCACTAAAAACGTTTTAAAGAATTCTTTGTTCACCAGCTGTACAAAGGCAGGTGGCTGACCACATGTGGCAAGGAGACGGACGTAGTTCGCCAAGCCCTGGTTTAAGGTGGCCAAGAATCTTCACCGTCTTCCCGAAGGCTGCCAGCAAGCCCTACATTCCACCATTAACGCCTATGGCAGTTAAATGGTTAATATACGCAAAATCCTCTCTTCCTAAAAGTCAGTAAATACAATGTAGTGAAAACTATAAATTTCCCCACTCTCTCCTTCATCAGTGCTACAAATGCAAACATTTTTAGGAGGATGTTGAATCACAGATATACATAGGAGAAGCAACATAAAAAAGGAATTCAACCTTTCAGAATATGGTTGATTTGGTTAGTATACTAATACTTGATTAATATTTGATATCTTGTCTGAATTGTTTGAAAATTTGCCATCTACTGGGTGTCTGTTATGTGCTAGGTGTTGTGTAAGGTTCTTTCACATGTTACTTTGTTTCATACTCCACCACCTCCCAGATGTACATGTTATCATGATCCCCAGGAGAATAATAATAATAATAATAATTCTATTGTTTTTTGAGTCTTTGCAGGTGCTAGTTAGGCAGTATTCTAGGTGGATTATCTACACTATCTTGTTCCATTTAATATGTAACAACCCTATAAGGTGGGTATATTATTCCCATTTGATTGATTAGAAAACTGAGGCTCTGAGAGTTTGATAATTCCTATACTATTAAAGTAAGACACAAAAAAAATCATTGTGCCCCCAAAATGCATATTATCCTTCGAATATAAAGGGAAAATAAGAAAACAGATTCCTATTGCTTAATTTTCATTTAAAAATACTGGAAATATAAACAAAAACCTAAGCGTGGTTACATGTAGGGGCCAGGGGAGGCAGGAAAAGAGTGGAGGGAGGGGTGCACTCTGTGTGTACCCCTGGGATTGTTGGACCATGCGTCTATGTCTCCTCTGTGACCTGCCTCTAAGTGATATTTAATAAACCAGTGAACAGCATCCCGTGTCACGCAGCTGCCAAGAGGCGGAGGCAGGATGTGACGGGTTTCTCTGAGTGCAAGCTTTGCGTTTCTGCCCTGGAACCACGGACCGCTCTCCTCGGAGGGACAGTCCTCCTGGCAGCTGCCTCTTTAATAGCGACCCCGCCGGCACTGAAACACTGGGAACATGTTCGCCAGGGGATGAGGGCAGCGGAACGCTGGTTTGCAAGGTTTTAACTCCGGTGCCCTCTGCCTGCTGCGGCTTCGCCAGGTCACATAAAGGAAGAGACAGCCCGCGCTGCATCACATGGGCGTGCCTTCAGGGACTGCGGTTTCAGGCTGGGCTGGATCAAGCTCCGCGTCACCTCCAGCTTTTACATCACGGCTCCAGCTAAGAAACTGTAAGCCTACTTTCACGGGGAACAAGTTGCATATGTTGGTAAGAAGATGTGATCAACTTAGAGCACAAATCCCCAACCTAGTGTTCTCTTAGGGCAGGTTAGGGCCTTGCCCTCTGGCCTCCGCTCCAAGGTGGAGGTGGGGCAGGCCTCCCTCGGGCAGCAGGTGGGAGTGACCGGCTGGGACCAGCTTCCCTCCACGCACACAGGGCCTGCTTACCAACATCGGGACTTCCAAGGAAACTGTGGCCTAGGAACGCCCTACCCTCAACCAATAACGCCAGAAACCCCACCATGCACTTCTGCAGCGGCTGGGGACCCAGAAATGCCCCAGGTGCACGGGCCACGTGAGGCAGCTGTCAGAAAGCCCGGGTCCCCCTTCCTTGTCTCTGTGTGACAGGGCTTCAGAGTGAGGAGGAGGAGAGGTGGGCTGGGAGGTGGCCATGGCCTGGTCAGACCATCATCACATCTGGCTGGTATTTTAGTGCTGCTGTTTCAAAAATCCTTATTTTCCAGCTCTGCCTTACACTTTCCTACCAAATCCCCCCGTCTTCAGGTGAGCCTGGAGTCACCTGGCACAGAGGTATGCCACGCACCTGCTCCTCCTGCTCCTCGCGGTGGTACTCGGCCATGAGGTTAAAGGGCACGGTGTACAGGGTGCTGGACATCACGCCAAACGAGGCGCACAGCGCCAGGGTGGAGTAGACATTCGGGAAGAGCCCGATAAGGCCCGTCCCCAGGCCGAACAGCAGATACCCCATGAAGTAAAGACCCTTTAATCCAATGTAGGACACCAGAGCTTTCTGGAAGTCTGTGGGAGGAAGAGGGAGAAATTACAGCGGGCAGTGCCTCGCAACACTGATCATTTCACACAATCCCTTCTTTTGAAGATTCACTTTTCTTAGGAGCCTTTTTTTTTTTATACTGAGTCTTGAACAAAAGAACCTCCTCATCTGTGCTTGACAACAGCGGGCTTGTGAAATCAGTTTTTAACCCTGAACAAAACCCTAGAAACTGCTTGCTAGGTTGACTTCCTTTCCCACAGAAGGACCAGACACTGTTCAGCAGACAGCAGGAGGCAGAAGAGGTGGGGCAACGTTGGCCTTGGCCATGGACCTGGGACTGCAGGACAGGGAAGAAAAGGGGGGTCATTCTCATTCACAGGGGTCTAGGCTAACAGGACCTAAATAACAACCCAGGCCGTCCTTGGCACCCACGGCCCAAAATCAGGTTGGAGGAAGTAAAAACCACCGGATTTTCCAGAATGATCCAGGTCATTCCGCTTCCTCACCCCTCCTGCTGCTTTTGTACCTGAGAAGGAAGCAGAAGGCGTGCATTGTCTGCAGACACCTCCCCTGACTTGCCAATCCATCGCCGGCTCCCCCACTCTCTGTGGACAACTTCCTTAACTTCTCAAAACCTCAGCTTCCTCATCTGAAAAGGGGGACTAATAAAGTCTTTCTTTGGGGTTGTTGTCAGCATCACATGAGATAAAATGCCTGTGAACTCTCCCAGCCCAACACTGAGCACACAGAAGACATTCAGTTAATGGTGGCTACCGTTTTTTCGTTGACTCTTGGGTTCCCTCCCAGCAGGTAAACTTGGCTTGCCCATGAAGGTACTGTGGTACAGTTCATTTTTAAATTTTGAAAATTCTGCTTTAGAATGTTTTACATTGTTTCCCACCATGGAAAATCCCTAAAAATGTTTATTTTATTTTTTCCAATCAGTTGTCTTTAATACATACATTCCCATCTTTCCCCTGCCCCTCTATAACGGAACCCAGGGGATTAATGATAGATACTTGAAATGAGCCTGTTCAAGAGTGAGATTTCCATATCTTTCCAAATAATTATTGGACTTACAATTGCATAGACAATAACCCTAATCTACATTACATTTGAATCAATTATGAAACTGAACATGGTTGTAGGTCATCCATGGAGGACGGAGCTCTGAAAAGGACAAGAGTGTGGCATTGCTTCCCCTGTTGAATGTGTACCATCCCTGGAGGACTGTTGTCAAGGCTGAGAATGACAGCAGTATAGAGCCATGTCTGTTACTGTATGCTTAATGATTGTATCTATGCAGAAAATGTCATCTAAAGTGCCTCAGTACCTTACAGATACCATTAATATTCATTAGGGGGATGTTCTTTATCCAAGGGAGAAGGCAGAGAAGGATAAAGAGATCTTTGGAAACATGAGCAACTTCAGTACAAAGACTGTAAGTCTGGCACAAAATGCTTTACTCAGGAAGAGGAATCAATAAGTATAAGGGCCAAGCTGATACCCGGGTCTGCTGGGCCTGACACCTGGTCGGGCTCACTGTGCCTCTGGTGGGGTCGGAATGTAAATGATGGGTTTAAGCAGCAGCTATGAATAGCAGTGTATGATATGAACAACTGGCTATATTTCGATACTCACTGTTGCTATTCTCACTGATCTAAGAGTGCGTGCTATGCAAAGAGCTTGAAAACAAGCCACTTATCACCATACCCCGGTCCCCACCGCAGCAGCCAGGCTGCCCATCCTGATAGAAATTCTGGATTTGCATCTGACATTTTATGATGAGCCCCAAATAGAGGATTGTGTGTATGCTCTGGAACTGAAGGAAATGACTGATTCTGCCTAGGGTGGGTTCGGGTGCAGGGGAAAGATGTGAACGATTTCACGGAGGAGGTCACATGTGAGCTGGGTTTAACAGCATCATTAGGAGTTGCCTAGGTGGGGAGCTAGGAAGAGCGGTTCATTTAGAAAAAGAAACAAAAAGCAGTAGCAAATGCACAGAGATGAGAAGGTCTTTGTGGTGAGTCACGAGGCTAGTTAATCTGTGTGGGAGTGACGGAGGTCAAAGTGGGAGCCAGGCCTAACTCCTGGAATGCCAAGTGCAGGACTTTGTCTTTATCTTACGGACATGAGAACCCCTGAAGATCCTTAGGCAGGGCTACTTGGTATTTTATACATAAAATTTTAGTTCTAATTTACAATGATAGGAATACCATAGATTTATACATAACACTTTATATATTTCATACTAGAGTCCCGATGCACGAAAATTTGTGCAAGAGTAGGCCTTCCCTCCCCCCTCCCTCCCCCCTCCCCCCTCCCCCCGCTGTCGGCACCAGCTTTCCTCCGGCACCCGGGACCCAGGCTTCCCTCCTCCAGCCGGCCACAGGCACCCAGAACCCAGGCCGGCTTCCCTCCCTCTGGGCGGCTTTGCCGGGGCCCTGGCTTTGTCAGGAAGGACGTCCAGAAGACGTCCAGTCTATCTGGTCTAATTAGTATATTACCCTTTTATTAGTATAGATAACTTCGGTAAACTATTCAAGTAATAGTTTATTTTGTATAGGGATTATAAATAGAAAGGGCTTACAAATAATATGCTTTTAAAATTTCAAATGCCATGAAATTCATACAGTAACTCACACTAGACTAATAATACCTAGTAGAAATTATTTGATTAAAAAAAAAGTTAAAGTTGACACAAAATTAAAATGGTGGTTACTTGTGGGAAATGTGTTCTTCTTACAAGAATGAGGGGAGTAGTGACTAGCCCCCCACCTCTGGAAAGCACATAGGGACTGAGATGGATTATGAGACCTGTATCTATCACTCCCTGATTCTATTTTCAGTGCTTAAAAATCTTCCCCCTGGAATTCTCTTAGTTCACATACTCCGAGGGGAAAAAGAAGGTGTGCATGTGAAATGTTAGCTTTATGCCACCACTATTTGGTAATAGCACATCTAAAGGTAATTAACTCTATGGTTTTATGATATTTGGGCTCATGAATTCCTTATATGTTTACATGAGGTGCCCTGTCCCAGTTGTGCCACATTTTGAAGAGAGGTTCTTGACCTCAAAGCAGGTTTCCTGCTGTGCCGAGGCTAGTAAAAGGCTGAACTCCAGACTAGGGGTCATTACATACCTGCACCCCATTCCCCCACAAGAAGCACAAGTCAGTGACAGAATGATGCTCTGAGCGTGGTAACAGGCATTGCCCCCATCGCCAACCCTCCCCTATTTGATCTGGGTCCCTGCTGTCCCCAGGGCCTGTCCAAAGCCTAGAGCTCTGCATAGGGGACAAGCTACTTTCCCCTCAACGCCAGAGGAGCTCCCAAATTCCCACTCCAAACGGGGGCCTGCATATATTTTTATTGATCAGAGTTTTCACTTAATTCAATGTATACCAGCTTGGAGATTTCCATACCCATTAGCCAGCACAAAAGGAGCCTGTGTGATGCCCGGCATTGGAGCACAGCAGTTTGGACTTATTTAAAACCCATCGCAGAAATGCCTTTGTTTACAGTGCCCTTACAGCTGAAACTGTGAGGGGGGAGGGGGAGGAAAAAGGGAAGAGGGGGTTTAATAGGCTCCAAACCCCATGGAAAACTGGGACCTGGGAAGGAAGCCATTGTCCTCAATATGGAACAGTGCTCCTGTAACATACCACCCTGCTCATCTGAGCTAAGGTCATTTTACATGTTCAATTTGTCACCTAGCATATTACCCATCCATCCTATTTTGTGTCATCTACAAATCTGATAACCATATCTATGAAACTCCACCATGACCTCACGCCAGTGGAACCCAGGCTTGTTGGTAATTAAGACTCTGTTGGATTCCACCCCTGCTCCATCCAACACTTCGCCATCTTGTTTACAAGATTTCCTTTTATTTTCCAGGGGACCTTGATCAGGGCCACACTGATTATAAGGACAAAGTAGTCACTGAGGAAAATGACAGCTAGAATCCCCTATGAAAAAGGATTTCATGTGGTCCTTTCTAAAGGAATAATTTTCCCTGCTCTCCATATACTAATGAAGAATCTGGTATTTTAAAAAGCAAAAAAATAAATATCCTATCTAATAAAGAGTAATATGCAAATTAACCATCACTCTGCTACACCCATAAGCCACACCCACAAGCCACACCTACCAGCCAATCAGGAGTGAATATGCAAATAAACCCAACCAAGATGGCTACAGCCACAGAGAGCAGGAGGGAGGCTTGGGTTTCCCAGGCAATAGAGGAAGCCAAGCTTTCCGCCTGCCCTTGCCAGCCTAGGCCTCCACTCAAGGCTACAAAGTTTCAATTATAGAAGGTAAACAAAGCCAAACAGAAGTGGCAGCAGCCACAGAGCTGGAAAGAGCAGGAGGCTAGGGTTGCCCCCAGCAATGGAGGAAGCCAAGCTTTCCACACACCCTGGCCTGCCCAGGGCTTCGCTTAAGGCTACAAAGTTTCAATTATAGAAGATACATAAACCCCAACAGAAATGGCTGCTGCCACAGAGCAAGCAGAAGGCTTGGCTCCACTCCAGGCTACAAAGTTTCAATTGTAGAAGATAAATAAACCCCAGATACCAGGGCCTCCGCTTGGGTCACCAGGGGGCGTGGCCGGCCTGCAAACCACCACAGGCCCTTCGCCCAGGCCGCCCCACGCCCCAAGGGAACCCCCACCCCGATCTGGGACACCCTCCAGGGTAAACCAGCTGGCCCCCACCCCTGTACCAGGCCTCTATCCTATCTAATAAAAGAGTAATATGCAGATTGACCATCACTCCAACACACAAGATTGCTGCCCCTATGTGGTCAAAGATCCTGCCCCCATGTGGACACAAGATGGCCACCACAAGATGGCCAGCAGGGGAGGGCAGTTGGGAGGGACCAGGCCGGCAGAGGAGGGAAGTTGGGGGTGACTGGGCATGCAGGGAAGGGCAGATGGGGGGGACCCAAGCCTGCAGTGGAGAGCAGTTGGGGGGGGACCAGGCTGGCAGAGGAGGGAAGTTAGGGGTGACAGGGCCTGCAGGGAAGGGCAGTTGCAGGGGGACCCAGGCCTGCAGTGGAGAGCAGTTGGGGGGGACCAGGCCTGCAGGGGAGGGCAGTTAGGGGTGACCAGGCCTGCAGGGGACGGCGGTTAGGGGTAACCAGGCCTGCAGGGAACGGCAGTTAGGGGCAAACAGGATGGCAGGGGAGCAGTTAGGCATCAATCAGGCTGGCAGGGGAGTGGTTAGGGGGTGATCAGGCTGGCAGGCAGAAGTGGTTAGGGGCAATCAGGAAGGCAGGTAGGCGAGCAGTTGGGAGCCAGCAGTCCTGGATTGTGAGAGGGGTCCCAGATTGGAGAGGGTGCAGGCTGGGCTGAGGGACACACCCCCCCCCCGTGCACGAATTTTGTGCACCAGGCCTCTAGTAGAAATATAAAATCCAACATTCTGCTGGACCAGAGCCCTTAGAAGACACCATAGGAGGAGGAGACTTACAAGAATAGAGTGAGGAAAACATTGCGTTGATGCACAAGCCCCAGCATCCGACCTCAACCCCTCTTTCGTAGATGAGAAACTCGGTGGAGTTGTGTGCACTGTAGGGATTCCCATGGTACACGATCTGAAAGAGAGATTTGGGCTGTTGAGCTACTAACGCAGGGTGGTAGGGACCCCTCTTCATACACCCTGTTCCTCCGTCCCTAGGGAGCAACATGGCCCTGCCCAAAGGCCGCTTCCTAGGGCACAGAGCTCATCCTCCCATGACCACAGCCCCCGTTTCATCCGTTCACACCTCTACGCAAGGACCTTTAGGAAGCCCTAACGCTACTGCATCAAGTCTAAACAACATCTCTCTGGATCATTTACATCCCTCCTTCCACCCAACTTCTGGCCCCACCCAACTTAGGCTAGCCTGCCCACCACTTCTGGTACAGCCAATAGGCTCCTGACTCATCTCCACAAGTGCCATTCCTATTCTTGCTGGAAGTATTTTCTCCCTCTCCTCTCTTTCTCCAACTCCTATTCACCCTTCAAGGCCCAGCTCCTACTGCACCTCCTTCATTAAGCCCGCCATGACTGCTACAGCTAACACTGATTTTCTCTTATTTGCTGTTTTGATCAAATACTGGTCCCATAGTACCCTCCAGTTGTCTAGGGTGTAGTAACTTGCCCCTAGAACCTGCCTATAAGGCAGCCCCTTAAAAGTACTCTTTCCTACACTCTTATGTGCCCATCTTAGAGGCTAGCCCAGAAGAAGGCCCACAGGTACTGACTGAAAGATTGATGTGCAAGTCAATGAGTATGTATACAGACATGTTCATTACCCGACCCATGAAATCTGTGAAAAACAGCATGTTGGACAGGAAGGCAGTCCATCCAATGAGGTGGCTGATGCAAAGGCAGCGGTAGTGGGAAGGCATATTCACCAGTGCCCTCAGCAGTGACTTCATGGTCATTGTCCTCTGAATCTGGAATAAACATAAAGCAGGTGTGACCTTATGTGCAGACACGCAGCCAGCTGTGGGAGCCAGAGCACACAGCCATGTTACATATCTGCCAGTCCACCATCGCACAGGGTCACACTGTCTGGGCATGGCACTAAGATTTCCATAGAGTGGTCTCTAGGAGATATTAAGTATGTGTAGATGCTTAGCAGTTTCAGTCCTAGAATGTGGCTTTGAGGACCTGAGGGGACAGGGACTGGAAATGGAGCTTGCTTTGGACTAACATGCAAGAGACATCTAGCATCCTACTTTGAATGACAGAACAACTGCATGAGGACAAAGCTCACAGACTACCATAATTCTCAGATTTCCTGACTCTGAAAGTGTGGTAGATAATTCTAAGAGGCCCATGATGTCTACCTCTGGTGTTGCCTTGTGATTGCGTATTGTTTAGATACCAAAGGGATTTTGCAGATATAATTAAGGTTACTAATCAGTTGACTTTGAGTTCATCAAAAGGGAGATTATCTGGGTGACCCTAACCAAATCACATGAGCCCTTTAAAAAGCAGGGAGTTTTTTTTTTCCGGCTGGGAGCAGAAGGGGAAGTCAGAGTTCAAAGCAGGAAAAGTGCTAGTTTTGAAGATAAAGAGAGCCATGTAGAAAAACTCTGAGAGTAGCCTCTAGGACAGTGGTTCTCAACCTTTCTAATGCCGCGACCCTTTAGTACAGTTCCTCATGTTGTGGTGACCCCAACCATAAAATTATTTTCGTTGCTACTTCATAACTGTAATTTTGCTACTGTTATGAATCGTAATGTAAATATCTGTGTTTTTCGATGGTCTTAGGCTCTACAGCAGTGGTTTTCAACCTGTGGGTCGTGACCCACAGGTTGAGAACCACTAGCAGGGTCGCCAGGCCCATGAAATCTGTGAAAAACAGCATGTTGGACAGGAAGGCGGTCCATCCAATGAGGTGGCTGTAAAATCCAAAGGCTCCAATTTTTTTGGTCAGAAGAAGCCTTGAGAGAATAAAAAAATCTAAACTATTGACACAGCTGTTTTGAAATGACAAAGAATAAAATAGCCTTTAACATCTTGTCATATAAGAGAAGAAAGAAACCTCAGGAATACTAAGCAGTCAGCTGCCCTGAAGACCCTGAGACTATAGACATCAACCGTGCTGGGGTCTTTCTTGTCAGGTTTTTATTTAGTTGAAGCTTGACACAATGAAATTGGGTCTTGGCTAGTTTATTTATAAGATGGTCTCCTGAGATTTTTCTGTTTTAACTGTAACAGCATCTGTGTTTACAGCTCTTGACCTTATAATGATAATGCTTTTAGTTCCTTGTTGCAGAAAATTGCATTTACTCACGGTAGGTTTGTTGTACAAATTGCTTTTTTTAATTCATCAATTTTATAGTATTTAGTCTACTGACATGACTGAACTGATTTGCTTATATTTACTCAGTATGTAAAAGTATAGACCTTCCCTCGGACTTAGGAAAAATAACTGCTTTCTGAATGTGAAATATGGTGGCTGTCAAAATAAATGGTGAGCACAACAGAAACTCAAGGGTGAATTACTACCTTTCCCTTGGCCAAAGGAAGAAGCAGCTGAAGGTATAGACTGAGACACAACTAAGTGATTTATCTTCACTTTCCTTCCTGTCTTCCCAAAATGCAAAATTTTATAAAGTGAATCTGACCAGCAAGCATTCCACCTCATTTCAAATATTAATTTATGCTTCTGCCTTATGCATGCTTTTCAGTCTGCTTTCATTGTTAGCCTAATATTTCCTTTCTTCCAAAAACAAAGATGAGCTTTCAGACTGTGTCTAATATTTCTGCAAAAGATGGGAATATACATATTCAAAGCTCCTTTAGTATTTCAACGCAGAATGAAAATTCAGCTGGCATCTTGTTCTCTGACTCATCAGCTCCCTTGGCAAAGCCCTTTCAGTGGTCTGAGCCCCTGGGAGTTCGTGTCCTGCACGTATTGTGTGCCCATGTCCACTGGAGATGGGGTGGGGTGGATTCCTAAGTGGGAAGGCACAGAGCCATCGGGGGGGGAAAGAGAACCTCACAAGAGTTCACTCCAAAGGAGACCACTGAGACAGTGAAGGGGGTAGTGACGGCATGGAGGCATTGCCGGTGAATGCTTTGGTTTGAACTCAGAAATAATTCAGGACCTTCAACATTAAAAGAAAACATTTCCCAGTTCACAAATTGCACAGCCACCCTTCATCTTGGGAAGTAATGGCTTTGACACACAGTGACGGCCAGGGCCATGGCCCCGACATGGTGGAGTCTCCCATTGCTCAGCTGGAGGCTCCCAAGATGCACATTTGCAATGAAGAGTCGGATGCTTGGCTTTGGGCTTAAGATACATTGCTCTGTTTTTGGAATTTGGTTTTTTATTTTGTTCTTTAAAGCAAATAACAAAACCAATCAGAGCCTACAGTGTTGTGTGTGTGGAACATACTAGAAAGTTAATTATATTTGACTCCTGTGCTTTCTTACTAGTGTGGAGGGCTTTAGTCCTTTCAAAAGGCTCCTGCTCACTTGTTTCATTTGATCCTCACTCTGAGTCAGAGTTAATCAACAGGGCAACAAGTGAGGTAATAGCTACTTATCTTTAGCAAAACCCTGTCTTGTTTTGTTCCTTAAACTATGACATTTTTTCTTCACTTTCAAAATAATATTTGTCCATTATAGAAATGTTGAATCTACAGAAGGGTTTAGAAAATAAAATTGAAACTACCTGTTAGCCCATCAATCAGAGGAAATAACTTCAATTTAACATTTGGGGTATATATCCTTTCTATTTTTTTTTTCCTCTGCATTGTGTAGCTTTTCTCAAAATGGAGGTTGTGTGTGTGTTGCAAATATATTATGTATAATAATAAAAGCGTAATATGCTAATTAGACCACACAGCTGAACGTCCTTCCAGACAAAGCCATGATGGCTGCGAGGGCTGAGGGCAGGCAGCAGTGGCGGTGGGGTGATGGGTGCAGCACCTTCCCCTGATCGGCCTGGTCACCCCCTGCAGAGGGAGGCCAGACTGCAGCTTAGGCCCACTCCCCGATGGAAGTGGGCCTAAGCCGTCAGTAGGACATCCCCTGAGGGTTTCCAGGCTGTGAGAGGGGGCAGGTCGGGCTGAAGGACCCCCCTCCCCCAGTGCACGAATTTTCATGCACCGGGCCTCTAGTGTTTTAAATAATTGCTCAAGAACACACACATATTTTGATGATTATATGTGTTCCATTGCATAGATATCCCATGATTCTCATGTTGCCTTACAGAACTACACAAGGGGGCTCCAGTCTAACTGGGAATCCCAGAGTCCTGATCTGTTAGCAATGAATGGGCAGGGGTATCCGTGCTCCCTGGGGCAGCCTGGGGTGGGGAAAGGTGGGCTCGCCAGGTCTCAAGAGACCGAGACTCTCATGTTTTCTCTGTTTGCTGTGTGGTCAAGATAAAATGAAGGCCTCATCCCAATAACCTTTCAGTTCCTCCCTGTGTTCTTCCTATGATGGAAAACACTACGCTCATGCTAAAGTAGGAGCTATTGGTGGAATGGGATGACCAGATTAGTCCTTTCCATTATATTCCCCTATCAGGGAGGCACGGTAGAAGGCAGGTTGATACACCTAATGCCAACACAGTTGTGTTCAGATGCAAGGCCTCTTTTGTAAGCCCTTACACAAGTAAAAAGTTTGCCAATTCAAACCCAAGCAATGTTGAAATTTACGTTTGTATTCATTTTTGGAAAATACTAAACTAACAAATAGAACAAAGCACTTAATCTTGAGAAAACTATTGACAAGCTTTTATAACTAGCTGCTAAGACTCACCGCTCTTATCCAAATACGTAATTGAATAGATGGAAATGAGGTTTTCTACTGACTATAAGTAGCAAATATATCTCCTGGAAATACCACTGAAAGAAAACACAGTTTCAAGCATTATAAATCACTTAGCTAAATGCAGTGTGGCGTCCTAGGTTGGGTCCTGGAACAGAAAATGACATTAATGGAAAAACCGATGAAACAGAAATATCTTCTCTTTACTTAATAGCATTGTACCAGCGGTAACATCTTAGTTTTGACAAATGGTTACATAAGATGCTAACATTAGGGAGAAGCTGGTGAAGAGTAGACAGGAGCTCTCTCTACTCTCTGCTACTTTTCTAGAAGTTGAAAATTATTCAAAATTATGCATTTATTAAGGTAAGACAACATGTGGTTGCACTTTGATAGGTGACAACTCTGAGGCAGGGACAGGGTCCGCCTGATGTTCAGCTGGGGTAGACTTGTTAACAGCGGCTGAAGAATGATCTGTGTACACAATTGGGCCGATTCTGATAATTCTCATTATTCACCCCAACAAATTCCAGCAAGATCCATATTTCAGATGGCCATTTCTGCTACATTCATTCAACAAACAACTACCAGAACATTTGCTGCCAGCTTCCTATGTGCCCGGCACTGAGGTAAACGTCAAGAATGAGAAAATGACTCTGTTCTCTGTGCTGTGCTTTGCAACAGGGTGATCGCTTCCTAAGGTATATACATGCCAATCACTATGTGGTACCCTGAGAGGAATACAGTGATGTTGAATGTCAACTATAGTTGCAAGGTAAGTTTAAAAGAAAAATGAATGAGGAAATGGACTGAGGCCACCCTGTCCTCAGGGAGTTCCCTCACCACACGGTAAGGAAAACACAGGCGAGTCAGCAAACAAGAAAGATGTGAAATAGCTTCACGTGAAGACTCCACATCACGATACAGGGGGCCAATGAGAAAGCTCTGGACTCAAGGGATTGTGGAGTGCACTGCAGAGTCACCAGAAATGAGCAGGGATTCCCGAAGAGGGCAAGACAAGGGAAGGCACGAGGACGATAAAACTGCATTCATTTGAACATATCTATCAACAGTTACCAACCCTGGACACTGTCATTTGCAGAAACACATTTACAACCCTAATGTAAGAACTGAAGATACTTCTGTGGCCTCATATGTACGGCCTGGCACTTTGCACCTGGCTTCCTCTTCCCTGGTTAGATGTTCTGAAAAGAGAAAAACGCGCACACTTTGCTTTGAAGTCCAAAGTTTCAGTTCTAAGGGATAATAGCTACTGGGGGCTTGGGGATCCAATTACACTTCACAAAACCCTTCACATCAAATAAACAAAACAAAGACAAAGCATAATAATAATAAATAAAAAAAACAATGAGACTGGCAAGAACAAGAACATGTTTCTTCAAGTAAAGAAAAAAGAATTTGCATCGTTACCTGTTCAGCAGGGTTTTTGTCTTTTTCTCCCTGCATCGTCAGCTCTGAGTGTACATCACCATTTTTAACCTTCTCAATAGACCCATACTCGTAGGTTTTGTCTGATGACAACGGAGCGTCCTGGGGGGCTTGCTGCGGGAGAAGGTCCTTTGCAGCGTCTCTCAGCGGGGCTTCAGGGATACTGCACAGGTGGATGATGAAGCACAGAGTGAGCACCAAGGCGGAGAAGAAGAACATGACCTGGAACTCTGTGCCCAGCACTCTTCCCAGTTTCAGGTGGGCCCAGTCGATGGCACCCAAAAGGTAGCCTAGGGCACCTCCAAAACCTAGAAAGCAAGGGAGAGCTGTGTTAGCGGATTTAGCAAACCCGCTTCCCTTTCCCTGGTGCCCGGGGCTTTTCCTTGGAGGGGGTGGGGGGGTGGGGGGAGCTCCCTGAGGACAGCACAGGCGCCTGGTTATGACTGCAGAGGTCACAGGGAGAGGACAAGACACCTGCAACCGGGAAGGGTGGGTGGACTCCAGGCTCGGCTCTCGCATGTACGTGCTGTGACCTTGGGCTTCTTCGCTCAGAATACGGGGATGAGAATGAAAGAGTAACCTACTAGTAGAATCATAACTAGAAAACGGTGCAGACTTAGCCAAGTGCACAGTAAATACTGCCACTATCAGAATTCTTGTGGCCTTTCCAAACTATACTCTTACGCTTAGAAACTGAAATACCTGGCCTGAAAGAGCCCCAAAGAAAACTGCTTTCTGACGGCAATAAAAACAATTATTTCTATTATCATTTACCTACTAAATAGCTTTCTAAGGTGATGAAAGTTTGCAAAGGTCAAAGAATGGTGGGAGAGTAGACAAGTCTGGTCACTTCACATTCTGGTTAGCTGCAATTTGCCACAGAGGATATTTACAGATGACCAACTGCTTAACCACTGAATTATAGACATAAAGTACCATTGCCATACCCTGAGTACCAAAGTGTATTAATGTGGAATTATGGGAAATGGTGGCCAATGGTGGGCAATGGTGGGCAATGCAGTAAAACATACGTTCTCTGCTAACAGGAGCATATGATACAGTTATTGCTGATGGGCATACACATAAACAGATAAATGACACATACGGCGACCTGTTGTGGGTGGTCGTGCCCAAGGTCGGAGAGGAAGGGGAGGTCCTTGAGGCAGCCACAATCTGTTGCTGATTCAGAGGGCAGTTCTGGGGTTTGTGGCGCCTCCAGGTCACCATGAGACAATGACTCTCTTTACCCAATTGTGGGTATGCCCAGGGTGTCAGAGGTCATGTGACAAGCCAAGCAGTCAACCAAAAATGCATTAAGTGCAAAGCATTATTCAAGGGTCTATCTAAATTCGTGTTTCTTAGTCTTGGCACTACCGACGTTTGCTGCTGGATAATTCTGCTGCACAGGGCTGCGGTGTGCATTATAAGGTGTCAGCAGCCTCCCTGGCCTCTCCCCACCATCTGTCAGTAACAACCTCTCCAACCCTCACACCAGTTATGACAATCAAAAATGTCTTCAGACATAACCTAATGTCCCCTACGGGCAAAATAACCCCCAGTTGAGAACCTCTGACCTTAATTAACACTATGAAAAATGTACACATTCCTTTTTTCAAACTATTTCTCATTTGCAACCAGATCAATGGTTGTTATAATGTCACTTAATCCTTCTATTCTTCTTCTCTCCTTCAAATTTATTGTTCCACTGGGCAGAGAAAATATAGAATAAAAGACACCTGCCCATTTGAAAGAATTAATATGTAAAATAAATCATCCACTGTTCAATGGAATGGTGATTAGTTCATGCATATAAATATGCAGATATAAATATAATGATGGATTTGTATTAGGTCAGTTGAGTTCTATAATTGGAGGATTCCCTAGTCCAGTTTTGTGTCTACTGGTTGTGTATGATTCAGTAAACATTTACTGAGCACTAAAAATATGTAAGGGATTCTACTAGTTTCTGAGGATATGACCATATATAAGAAGGCAATTCCAAGTAGGAGAAGCAGATAAGTAAACAACTATTTAAAAAAAACACCTGTAATAAATAAGAACTTAGAACTGTGAGCTGGGGACTTAAATAGTATAGAGAAGTTCTGAAGATTTTATTTTTGGTGCTTAGTTCATGGTAACAAGATGATGTTGACTATTAATAACTATCACAAGATTCCTCTTAATTAGCAATGAAGTTCATAAAAGCTCAATACGTCAATGAATCCTACCTCAAAAACTCTAGAGGTAGAAGGATGTCTGGAGCTCGGAAAGTTGAATTCGATGAGAAAGCCACAGGCTACAGTGGTTAAGTGATGGGTGACAGCGTGAAAAGAAGGGGTTTGGAATTATGCCTGGTTTCCATTCCCACCTGTGTGCTTTCTCATCATGTGATGAGGGCATCCTGCTGGGAGAAAGCAGGGCGGGGGGTGATCCTGCTTGTCTGAGTTTCCTGAGGGTTAGCATGATAATACCGTAAAACACTAGCACATACAGTGGCAGAACCAAGACCAAAACCCAGTGAGCAGCTGACTTCCTACAGAAACCCTAACTCTGAAGCCTCACCCAGAAGCAACAGAGAATGACTGAAGATGCTCCTTGACTTACAATGGGGTGATCTCCCATAAGCCATCGTGGATTGAAAATGTAATAAGTAGATATGATATTGATCATAGCTTAGCCTCACCTACTTAAAACGTGCTCAGAACACTTTCTTTCGTCTACAGCTGGGCAAAATCACCTAACACACACACACACACACACACACACACACACACACACACACAGTGCAAGAACTTGGGAAAAGTGTTCTTTATGTCTTCCCTGTTGGTTCACTCATTAATCAGTTAAGTAAAACCTGACGCATGCTACAAATAACTTAGAATTTCCCATCCTCTGTTCTCTTTGGGGCTGGACTGGGTAAGTGGGGATGGGGTGGGAAGACAAAAGAGGCAACCCTGTTTTGTTTGTCCCAAAGCTACTGCGGGAGGCAGCTAAAAGTTCCAACAGAACATACCCTGAAGGACTAGTGGGCGATTGGGGAAATTATCCAAATATTTAAGCTTTATTCACACTGCCAGACATGATAAAAGCCAGTAGGGGGCTTTGGGGATTAATTGGAGGCTTTCCTGTTTGCTTCCACTCCTTAAACTAAGGATTTTATCTTCAAAGATAGTCTTTATAAAAATCCCAGTCATTTTAGCCCCAACAAAGGCTAACACCAGCTCTCACATCTATATCCGGCAGAGTTTATCTCTATTGACAACATCAACCTCCTCGGGGCCCTGGAATCGATCACCAGGCCATCAGCTGGAGCATCCAAAGGACATCTGCTGCCACATTAGATAACAGCCTTTACAAAGAAGGGCCCACAGGGGTCCAGCCGTCAAACTCAGACCAGAGCCAACCCCCTGCATACGCTAAAGCACTGAGAAACAGAAAAGTTCAAAGAGGCTGAGCCTCACCCATCACCCATCCTCCTTCCAAAGATGTTTATGGGGCCAGCTCCTCACTGAATCATTACCAATAAAACTACTGCAAGCCTGGTGGGCCTGGAGGAAACGAAATACATATGAACATTTGGCATTGAATGCTTTTAAGTGGTTCCTCGCTCCAGGCCTGAGATCCTTTGCCAGAATATTAATAACTAACCTTGTGTGGCATTCTGTTACGACAGCCCGAACAGACCACATGGGCCCCAAGAGAGGGTGAATCCGGGCATGTCTGAGGTGAACTGTTAGAACTGCCACCTCCGCCATCTCTTCCTGTGAGAGACATCCACCTCGTGATGCCTTTATGTTCATCCACTTGATAAACCTCCGTCCTTTGGTTACTTGGTGGGTGAAGTCCCTGACCACGTTAGAAATTGAGTTTGCCCGAAATTTAGGAGCGAGGGAGGAGCCTTCTCCCTAGGAAGTGGGAGAAAGTTTCCAAGCGGCTTTCATGTCCACTGGCAGGAAAGGGGGAAGGAAGTTTCAATGTGAGTGAAAACACAGGAGCAGAAAGGGAAAGGGCAGACTCCGCCTTGCTTCCGTTCCTATTTATTTTGAGCACCGGTGATATGCCAGGCGGTGCTGGGAGCGGGAGGGACGCGGCAAGTAAAGCAGACCTGGCCTGTGCCCCAGGAGCAGATCGGGACATTGTCTAGAGCACAGAGAATGTGGACGGAGTGGTGGGAAGCAAAGCGTGAAGAGCAGGATGGCAACAGGTCGTGGGGAGCTTTGAACCCTGTCTAGGAATTGGTTGATTATGCAGCAGGTGAATGGGGAGCCACCGCCGGTCGCTGGGCAGGTCACTGAGCCCCAGTCAGATATGTCTTTCAGGAAAATGAATCTGGAAGCTATGTATTGGTTCAATTAAAACAGGAGGAAGTGAGAGGCTGGGAAACAGTTAAGGGATAAATACAAAGCTCAGATAAGATGTAATAAGATCCCGAACCAAGGTAGTATATCAAAATTATACGTATTTGCTGAGACTACACCTTATGCTAATATCAGCAGAAAACCTCCAAATATTTTCTCAAACTCATAGAAACACTATCATGTGTTAGCCTTGAAAATGTAATCAAAATATAGAGATTCAATCTTCGAATATCAGAGGCAGCAAAGCAGAGGTTGTTTGGCCTAGACCAGTGGTCGGCAAACTCATTAGTCCACAGAGCCAAATATCAACAGTACAACGATTGAAATTCCTTTTGAGAGCCAAATTTTTTAAACTTAAACTTCTTCTAACGCCACTTCTTCAAAATAGACTCGCCCAGGCCGTGCTATTTTGTGGAAGAGCCACACTCAAGGAGCCGCATGTGGCTCGCGAGCCGCAGTTTGCCGACCACGGTCCTAGGGGTTTTTTTATTTGCTTGGTTTGTTTCTATTTCTGTTTTTTAAACGTGGTTCTTGGGATACTTGCCACAGAATCATCTGGGGTACTTATTAAAAATGCACATTTTGGGCCCCTACCCCAAACCCACAGAATCAAAGTAACTGGAGGGTGGGGGGTGGGGTGGGGGCGGGAAACTGCATTTTAACAAGCTCTCAAGTAATGCTGATGCTACATTACTGATTTTTTTTAAAGCAACCAAAATGTAAGGTGCACAAGGCCTCTTTTCATTTCGGTTGTAAAGCCTCCACAGATGGCTCTTCAGAAAGCTCTTATGTAAACTTCCTTTGCCAAACTCCGCAGCCTGGTCACAAGCTGACTTTGTTTAGAGAAATACACTGGGAGCAGAGGCCCGCGTGATGGGGGCATTCCATCAAGTGACCCATTCATTCAAAAAAACTCAACGCAATGGCTTCCGTGGGAGGGCCTCTCTGTCTGGGAGCTGGAGAAGAGACTTTCTGGAATATTCCCTACCTGTGAAGAGGGCGTGGTAGTGGAGGCCCCTCTCCTTGTCCTGGTGAGAGCAGACATCAAACAAGTAGGCTTTGATGGGCCCATCAATGAAGTCCGCAGCAAAGTCAAAGAGAACCACACCCATCATGGTGATGGTGATGGCCCAGATCAGCTTCCTCCGTGGGTCAGCAATCAACGCTAAGAGAGAAATAAACATTGGGCACCTAAACCTTGGTTTGAAATGACGCGCATTTTTATTCCCACCCACACTTCTTGTCATCAAATGATCTCCCTTTGCTTTCATTTTGTTTTGTTTTCCACATAAAAACGTTACTATTTTGTTTCGATTTTAACAATTACTCCAGTAAAGGTCCAGAAAAGGCAAATGGATAGAGACAGAAAGCTGATGAGCGGTTGCCTTTACTGGTGGGGAGGAGAGAATGGGGTGTGACTGCTAATGCTTACCGGGTTTCCTTGTGGGATGATGAAAATGTTGTGGGATTAGACAGGGTGATGGTTGCACAACCTTGCCAATATACTAAAAAGTACTTCATTGTACACTTTAAAATGGTGACTTTTATGGTATGTGAATCATAGCTCTTTAGAGCGGTTTTAAAAATTGTGCATGCTTATTATAAACCATTTCAACGATATAGAAAATCTGGGGAAATACTTCAGATCCTAGCGCCAGCGATGGCCCTCCTTCACACGTCCCTTTATACACTTACACGCACACAGAGAAAGGTGTACATTTGTGCCTTAATGCAGTGCTTTTCAAACTTTAGCACACTTAACCAGCGCTTGGATGACCTGTTAATGGATTGGATGGTTGGACTCCATCTCCCATGATTCTCCATGGTTCTCCCATGATTCCTCAGAAGGTCTGAGGTAGAGCCTGGGATTTGCATCTCAAGAGCCCCAGTGATGCTGCAGTTGGAGGACCAGGCTTTGAGAAGCACTGGCTCAGGGGACCATCTGCACATGCTCATTTATAACCAACTCTCTCCCCGTCTTCGCATTCCAATTAATGAAGATCAATTTCACAATTTTTAACAGCTAAATAATATTCATTCTATGGCTATACCACACTTCATTCATCCAATCTTAACTTTTCTTGCTTTCAGTTAATTTTTTTAAAGACTAATACGTAATATATGCAGACTTTTTTTAAATGATAGCATGAAAGTAAGCCTATCCTCCACTTCTCACCACCAGTCCTTCAGTACCCCTCCCTGGAGGCAACAGTCTTACCGGCTTTTCTTGTGATTCTTCCAGAAATACCCTACATTTATGTACTTATGCCCTCTTTTAAATATATATGAAAGATAACTAATTATGCTGCCTCATTATCAGACATTCTGCTTGCTTGGGAGTTCAAGGCCTAAACATGTGTGCTATTTTTACATTTAAGATCCTTTTTGTGCCTAACCGGTTTGGCTCAGTGGATAGAGTGTCGGCCTGTGGACTGAAGGGTCCCAGGTTCGATTCTGGTCAAGGGCATGTACCTTGGTTGCGGGCACATCCCCAGTAGGGCGTGTGCAGGAGGCAGCTGATCGGTGTTTCTCTCTCATCGATGTTTCTAACTCTCTATCCCTCTCCCTTCCTCTCTATAAAAATCAATAAAATATATTTTTTAAAAAGATCCTTTTTTCAGTGCAACGTTTTATCCACTACCACCAATTACTGATTAATTACTGATCAATTGGTGGTTGATTAGTGGCTAGAAGAAGTGCTCACCATCACGTCTCTTTTGTCCAGAATTTGCCAAAATGTCCCCTGGAGCAGCAGACGGATGCCCTGCACCCACTAAAGCAGCTCTTCATAATGCTCAGCGCAGGATTAACCCTTATTTGGACACACAAGTTATTTATTGCAAATATTTATAGCTGATTAACTTGACAAAGTACTAAACAACATGTAATGGGCTCAAAAAACATGGCAATTAACAAATTTGTGAAAATATTAAGCTTGATAAAGTAGATAAAAATTTAATCCTATTTTAAAATACACACACACACATACACACACACACATGCACACAAGCACCAAGCAAACAACAATGCATCCTTATGTTTCTAAAAGTAAAATCTCCCAACCACAGAACTTGGGTCATTCCAAGTTGGAAGTTCGTGGAAACCTAGGAGAGATGAACCATTGTTAAGTGTCCCATAGAGAAATCCACAGTAGGACCCTTTCCCCGCCTGCCCGCCTGGAGCAGCGCACTGACCTGATACCACGGTGTCCCCGTTGAGGTACAGAGCCATGCCCAAGAGCATCATGAGGCCCAGGGAGAGGATGTAGGGTCTGCGGCGGCCCCACCCGGCCCGGCAGTAGTCACTGGCCGACCCCACCACGGGCTGCAGCAGGAAGCCCAGGACGGGGCTGAGGAGCCACACCACGCTGTACAGGCTCTTGGGCAGGCCCACGCTGAGCAGGACGGGGGTCACGTAGGCCGCCTCCACCGCGTAGCAGAACTCCCGGCCGAACATGGCCATGCTGTGCATGATGAGCCGGCCTGTGGGTCTCTTGGGCTGCTCCCCAGCGGCCCAGGGGCCGTCCTCAGCTAGGGATGTGTACGCGTGCATGCCCGGCTGTCCAGTGTTGCCGCCCATGGCCACGGGGTGAGGAACCGGCCTGCAAGCCCGCCACCTCCTGCGTGGCCCCTCCGATTCGTGAGCTGGTTTTGACTGGGAGCCTGGCTGAGCAGCCGAGAGAGAGGGTTAGGCTGGGGGAAGGGCTCCGATGCTTTCATGCCTCTCAGATCACAAGTTATGATGAGAGGGAAGGGGGGTGGGGCCTAGACGGCCTGCCAGAGCTTAGCTGCCCTGAGCCCTCTGGCTCCTGAGGATGTTTTCCTGGAGGAATCTTCCTTCCCACTGTTCCCTCTTCCCCTCTGTTTCTCTCTCCCACCGTCTCTGTCTCTCTCCCTCTCTGTTCCTCTCTCTTTCTTCTCTCTCTCTCTCCCCAACACACACCCATTCTGTTACAACCTCACACACACAGCTTTGAGACAATAAAGACCTAAATGCAGATGTGAAGTCACAATATCTTTTTAAAACTTCTTCTAGATGTAAATACTCTTTCCTGAGCCCACGTTTTCTGCACGCACACCTGAAGAGTCCGTTAAGCGACTTAAGACGGCAGAAGGCTGTACCTCTCCTCTAAGTCACCAGCTGTCAGCACTGTGATGGTTTCCTGCATTGCACTCAACGCACTTTATAATTCAATGGCCGTGTGTTTATTCTATTTACCCTATGTTACTCGGTCTCTGATCAGGACCATGTTGCTCATTATGGTATCCCCAGCTGCTGGCAAGATACCTGACACCACAGTGGGTTCTCAGTAAATAGTTGCTAAAGGAGGTATGAACGAAGCATACACACTACACTTTGTAGTGCCAGTCAAACTGCCTATTTGCTCAGGTCCATTTCCTGCCCTTCCCGCCATGCTCTGCACCATAAGCAACTACATTCCCAGGTCCCACTGCTCCCTGGCCATGAGGCGGACTTGGCCGGCGGAGGCACTGGTGAAAAGACAGAGCAGGAGGAGGGAAGAAGTCCCACCCTCTTCCCCTCTCTCCTTCCTGAGAGCTCTCTGGCCGCGGTGCAGCTCCGCTCGGGCCCAGTTTCCACCTGATAACACTACCTTCGTCCCTGCAGACACAGGAGTGGTCCCGGCTTCCCAGTGTTGCTCGTATCTGGGTTGACTCATTGTCCTCTTGGCTTCTCAGCTCTTTCGTCACCAGGGCAATTCTCTGTCTCAGATTTCCTGTTTTAAAGACCGGAGTGGGTCTTATTTTCCTTGCTGGGACCCGAGTTCAAATGAAAAGTCTGAGTGGCAGGTGAAACATGACCACATAGGAAGGGCTCTAAAAATGGTTTAAGAGGAAGAGATGGAGTCAGGAGTCAGAATATTCAAGTTTCAGTTCTGGTTCTGCCTCTTCCTAGCTGTGTTTCCCTGGGCAAATCACTTCAAATGGTGTTTCCCAAACTGTATACCAAGGCGACCCAGGCCACTATGATGAATTCACAAGGGTGTCTCAGGATATTTAAATAACTGAAGACAGTAAACGGAATGAAACTCACCCATCTGTGAGGTACCACATGAACTCCTTGTGAGGTAGTTCACACTTTCAACATAAGATCGCACTGCAGAGAATGAGAGTAGCCATGTCCAATTTGATTCTATGAACATGACGCTGTGTCGTGTCAGGTGCATATATGATCCATTAGTAGCTAATTGTAATTAAGAATGAAATAAAAATTAAAATGTGACTTCCTTCTACTTACGTATATTATTTTTTTCAAACAGCTAATTACTTGTTAGAATATACATATTTAAATTCGGGGGACCTAATTATAAATGGAATGGTTAGATCTTTCTTTTGACCTAGGGGCACTGTGAAAAAACAGCCGAGACACTAAGGGAAATGTGAACCAAGAAAGTTAGGAGGGAGTGGGGGTGGAAAGAGCTCAATCAAAAAACTTGTATGCATATATGCATAAGCCATGGACACAGACAGTAGGGTGGTGAAGGCCCGGGGCAGAGGGGCGGGGCAGGCTAGAAGGGGTCAATGCAACCAGTGACCTTGATGCAACGCGACCTTGACGCAACCAGTCACCTTGTCCCATGTGACTTGTTTTTTTTATTATCACCATACAGTTTGTAGCGCCTCATCACTTCCTACATTGTAGGATCAAAAGAGAGTGGAAATAAATGTATACTGAATTATGCATTCAAGAATATACTAGTAATTCCTATGTATGCAGGTATATAATTCCCCTTATGGGAATATAAATTAGTACAGCCACTGTAGAAAATAGTATAAAGGCCTCTCAAAAACTAGTCATAGAACTATCATATGACCCAGTGATTCCTCTTCTAGTATTTACCCCAAAATGTGAAAACACTTATTTGTAAAGATATATATACCCCTGTGTTCACTGCAACATTATTTACAAGTAGAGGCCAGGTGCATGAAAATTCATGCACTGGAGGGGGGTCCCTCAGCCCGGCCTGCCCCCTCTTACAGTCTGGGAGTCCTCATGGGCGGGAGGCGACTCGGCGATCAGGGGAAGGTGATGCCCCCATCACACCTCTGCTGCTGCCACTGCCGGCAGTGCAAGCTTCAGCCAGCCCTGGTTACCTGAGTCTTGGGCAGCCCTGGGTGGCTGGGCAGCTGACATCCGAGGCTTGCCTGGGCCTTGGGCTGGCCCTGGGCAGCTGGGGGGCTGAGGGGACTGGGGGACTCTGGAGGCAGGTGCGTGGAGCAGCCGGACCCGCCTAGGGGTGGGCCCGGCCGTGCCACGTGCCTGCCGCCCCAGCAGGGCTGAGGGGACTGGGTGCCACCATCTTGTGGCTGTGGGTGCCACCATATTTGAGGGCATGGCAGTCAATTAGCATATTTCCTCTTTATTGGCTGTGGGCGCCGCCATCTTTGTGAGGGGGTGATGGTCAATTAACATAGTCTCTCTTTATTTGATAGGATAGCCAAGACAGGGAAACAGGGTAACAGTCCTGCACCCAAGACTCAGGTAACCAGGGCTGGCTGAAGCTTGCACTGCCGGCAGTGGCAGCAGCAGAGGTGTGATGGGGGCATCACCTTCCCCTGATCGCCGAGTCGCCTCCCGCCCATGAGGACTCCCAGACTGTAACATATGTGTCAATTGAGGGATGATTAGAGAAAGAAGATGTGGTACATATACACAATGGAATACTACTCAGCCATAAAAAAGAGGAAATATTGCCATTTGCAACAACATGGATGGATCTTGAGACAATTATGCTAAGTAAAATAAGTCAGATGGAAAAGGACAAAAACCATATGATTTCACTCATATGTGACATATAAAACAAAAAGTAACTAATAAAACAAAAACAAACTCAGATTCAGACAACAGAATGACAGTTACCCCAGGGGGAAGGGGGAGGGGAAGGTGAAGTGGTAAGGGGATCAAATGTATGGCAATGGAAGGAAACTAGACTTCGGGTGGGGAGCACACAGTAGAGTACACAGACGTCAAATTATGATCTTGTACACCTGAATTTATATAATATAAACCAGTGTACCCAATAAATTTAATTTTTCAAATTAAGTAAAACAAAACGAATATAATCCCCCTTTCACTAGAATTTCCATCCTCTTACCTGCCCCCTTGCCTATTTCTAAATCTACATTTTGCCAAAAGATAACTAGAAAAAAGAGAAAGTATAGCATTTTCTGCACAAGGTCTTATACTCTTCAGAAGAAAAGTATGGGTCACTAACAAAAGCTAGTGACTTTATTTATATACATTTATTCATTAAAAAGTTCACACCCTACAAAAAACTTTTCATTCAACATTTTATGCAAAGTTAATCAATCACCGAAATCAATATTCTAAGTCAGCCCATCTGTTTATTTACAAGTTTTTGCCAACTTATTTTTATTCTTTTCCTCACTAATCTATTCAACAGATTTTTAAGCACCGTATGACAGTAAAAAGGTAAAATCACTGGGTTCCTATCCATTAGAACGGTGCTACTCAAAGTGTGGTCTTTGAATTGGAAGCAGTATAAGCAAGTTCGGTAAAAATGCAAATCCTTGGGTCCGCCCTGGACCCACTGCATTCAAATCTCTAGGGCTGGGATGCAGATATCTGTGTTGTAACAGTATCTCCATCTGATTCCTTTGTGTGCTAGGAGTTCGAGGCCTAGAGAAGAGCTATGTAAACAACACTAAAAACAATGACTATCTTTGGAGATATGTACAAAGTATAATGGGAATGTAGCAAGAGGTCCTAAGACTAGGAGCTAACACCTAGCACCTAGGATGTTCCAGGAATGGCCAAGTCATCGTCTCAGACATCACAATGATAGAGTGAGATTCGAACCCAAGGCCTTTCTGCTCCAAAGTTCATAACCACTGTACAAAACCACCCTAGGGTTGAGAAATGAAGGAAGCTGCACTAGGAAGACTGTGTCTGAGCCAGGTCTGAGTTTGCTAGGCCATCGTGCTGGAGCAAAAGGGAGCAGGAGCATTGTTAGTCCTAGAAAATGGTGCAGCGATGGAAAGGAATGAAGCACATTTAGAAACATGAGGCAGTCCAATATAAAGTGCTGGGGAGGGGAGGGGTATGGATGGGACTGGATAACGAGATAGAAGTCTTATGACAAGTAAAGGGTTGATATGCTATATAAATGAGTTAGTATTTTATCCCATAAGAACAAGGAGGAACACTGAAGACTTTTACAGGACTGAGAAGACCAGTCTGGTGTGAAAACCACAATGGAAATAAATGGAGGCAATGACACCGGAAGTCAGAGTGAATAGGGAAGCTGAGCAGCCGTCCAGGGAGGAGGTGACGGGGCGTGGATGAGTAAGGAATGGGCGGGAGGACGGGCACGAGGGCTGTGGAGGTGGGACTGACTGCACATCCCTTCTGACTTTCATTCCTTTAATCAATATTCCCTGTGTTCACCGTGGGCTGGGCACTGTCCTAGGAACGGGGGATTTAGCATGACTAAACCCGACAAATCCTGTATAAAGCTTCCAGTCTAGCATGCGGTGGTTCAGAGGGAGTGAGGGCTGGGGTTAGTCGTGATGTGTGTTGTGAAGAAAAATAAAACTGGCGAGGGGGCCGAAACCAGTTTGGCCCAGTGGATAGAGCGTCGGCCTGCGGACTGAAAGGTCCCAGGTTCGATTCCGGTCAAGGGCATGTACCTTGGTTGCGGGCACATCCCCAGTAGGGGGTGTGCAGGAGGCAGCTGATCAATGTTTCTCTCTCATTGATGTTTCTAACTCTCTATCTCTCTCCCTTCCTTTCCTCTCTGTAAAAAATCAATAAAATATATTAAAAAAAAAAAAAACTGGCGAGGGGCCGGCGAGTGATAGCATGGCTGTGACTTTAGACAGGTGTCCGGAAAGGACTCCTGCCAAGTGACATCTGGGCAGTGGCCTACGTGAAGTGAGGGGTCAGCCGGGACCTACAGGGGCAGAGGGAGGCGTGACGGGACTGGAAACCAGAAACTGGTACAAGGAGGAAGTCTGCGAGGCCTATCAGATGGATGACAGTGCCATTTGCTGAGTCAGAGACATGTTTGGCTGATGCTAACAGGCAGCCACACGGGGGGATCAGGCTCTCAGGAGGGTGGTCTAGAGGCGGGGGGGGGGGGGGGGGGCGTGATCTGAAGGAATTTTCAAGACTGGCTGAATAATTTCCTTATCAAATTAAAAGGATCAGACTTTTCTATTTAAGGACATTCGTTTTGGTAAACAGTAGAATCAAAAATATTTCAATGAGTCACAATATGCTATTTAAGTGCTACTTCATAGGACTTTCTTGAAAGTTTTTCAGACTTAAAAGCTCACAAGTCAAGTTTAGGGCAAAATAGCTTTATTTAATTAAAAAATTATATTAATTCATTTAAAGTATATTATAAATATTTAAGTGTTTTAATATCAACAAATATAATCTATCAAGGCAGAAAGATTGCCACAATTTAGTATAGGTAAATTAAAAACATTCCTAAATCAAAAGCCACTTGATGTTAACCATTTTCAGAACGGATCATTACTGTTTCTTAATCAGAATAGCTGGAAGGCTGCCATCCTGTCCTCTAGTAGCACATCACTAGAGGCCCGGTGCACATCTGTATGCGTCATTCTATACATGCGATATTCAGATTCACTGCGCTGAGGGACGTTAGAGACTAGCTCTCAGCTTATTACCTTCAATAACTTTATCTGAGTAAAGCTGATCGATCTCTTCCTGGCTGAACCCAAACTCTTTAAGGACCTCTTCAGTGTGTTCTCCTATCAATGGGTCCCTTTCCAAAGAAGGGAGAGCTGGGGTGTTGGACAGCAGAGGTGCCGGGCGGGGACTCACACCCTGCTCCCCATCAGTGACAAATGAGCCCCGTTCCTTGTTATGCGCATGATGGGCAACCTCTTCGAGAGTCAGAACCGGAGTCACGCACGCATCTGTGCCATCGAAGACCCGGCACCACTCTGCCTTTGTCTTCTTGGCAAATACAGCTGCAAACTTCTTCTTCATCTCTGGCCAGTCAGCCATGCTCATCTGATTGGGAAGGTTATCGGATTCTAGCCCAAGACCTGAGAGGGAAAACACAATTTCATAAATTATTATGTTTTGGGTGGAACAATTATAAAAAAAAAACAAAAAAGAGTTTTAAGCTTACTGTCCCAAACAGGATGTTCTATAAGGGCTTCTCAAATGGGCCAAGAGAAGAACTTCAAACTCCACTTGCAGTTGGAGCCCAAGGCTGGAGAGGGCAGAGGTAGTAGGGGTGGCAGGATTCAAAACAGACTTGCCATGCCAGGTTTTATTATTTACACTTCATCAAAAGCAGTATAGGGAGGTAAAAGGGGGGGGGGGGGAGTGCGTATCAACAATAAAAAAATATTTTAAAAAAAAAACAGTCTAGTTTTAAAAATTTATTTTTCCCTCTGAATGGGTTTTCAAGGAATTTCCTCATGATGTTATTATCTGTCAGATTGAACTGAAGTAACCTCATAATGTACATAATGCTCCCAACCCCACAGAAGCTAAAATTTAAACAATTTGCACCTGTCTACCTCAGTTTTCAAGGAAGAGGCCTAACAATAAATGATTGCAATTTTATGAACAGTATTCATTTCTCTGTATTTAATCAAATGAGAGAGTTCTGGGAGAACAGTGATATTTGACTCATTACCCCCTTAAAGACACTGTGAACGAGGAACCAAAAAGTTGTAAAGTCTCCAAGACTCATTGCACTGTTCCTACACAAACAGGACAGAAGGTTATCGGCCGTCCAGTCACCGGTGGGGCACGCAGACTTTGCTCTTGAGCATAAAGGGCCTTGGAGGGCCCGCCCCTGCGCAGGCAGAAAGGATGAAGGCACTTGCTGCGGAGTTACAGGAAGGATGGCTCCTCGGGCTCATGCTTCCTTCATTGACAAGCTCCTACCCCCGCAGGACTCCGGTGCTGATTAAATTATACCCAAAAGGGCCACCTGACTAGGGTTTGGTGTAAATGTCACTTATTCCCTCACAAAAGAGGGTTTTTTAGTGTGGAAGTTTAAGGGAGAAATAATAATAAAAGCCCCTTCTTCTTATGCATATTTTGTGTAAATTTAGCCAAGTTAATAAAGTAATTCTCATTTTCATAACTCTTTCCTTCTCTCCCATGCTGAAGAACAACTAACTGTAAGCTGCTCTGAAAATGCAGAATGAATATCTTTCATACTGACAAGAAATGATGACTTTGTTGTATCTATAATAATAAAAGTATAATATGCTAATTAGACCAGATGTCCTTCCGGACGACCTTCCAGATGAAGCCAAGGCTGCGAGGGCAGCCCAGGTCCCACGTGCCAGAGGGAAGCCGGTGCCAGCAGCCAGGGGAAGGAAGGCCCACTCTTGCATGAATTTTGTGCATTGGGCCTCTAGTTGTTGAATAAAAGGAAACAGCTATTAATTATGATTTTATATAATTGCATATATTAATGTAAATTATAAATTGAAAATAAAATAAAAGTTTTGTTTGTATGTACACACAAAAAAAAGGACTGGAAGGCCACATCCCAAACTAACCCCAAGTGGAAAGACAAGAAAGAATTTTTTTACTTCTTACTTTAAAAATTCTGTAATGCTTAAAAACTGTTCTACAGTTTTTCAACTATATTTAAGTTGGTGAAGTTAATGTAGTTGATCATAAATTGCTCTCTGATGCTGGCAAAAACAATCATTGCAGCTATATACACATAACTCTGAGTAGCACATCACTAGAGGCCCGGTGCACAAAATTCGTGCACAGGGGTGTGTGTGTCCCTCAGCCCAGCCAGCACCCTCTCCAATCTGGGACACCTCAAGGGATGTCCAACAGCCCGGGATTGGGCCTAAACGGGCAGTCAGACATCCCTCTCACAATCCAGGACTGTTGGCTCCCAACCGCTCGCCTGCTTGCCTGCCTGATTGCCCCTAACTGCTTCTGCCTGCTAGCCTGATCACTCCCTAACTACTCCCCTGCCAGCCTGATCGACGCCTAACTGCTCCCCTGTCGGCCTGATTGCCCCTAACTGCCCTCCCCTGCCAGCCTGGTCACTCCTAAATGCCTTCCCTTATCTGCCTGGTCTCCCCAACTGCCCTCCCCCACAGGCCTGGTCGCCCCCAACTGCCCTCCCCTGTAGGCCTGGTTGCCCCCAACTGCCCTCCCCTGCTGGTCTGGTCACCCCTAACTGCCTTCCCCTGTGAGCCCGATTGCCCCTAACTGCCCTCCCCTGCCAGCCTGGTCACCCCTAACTGCCCTCCCCTGCTGGCCTGGTTGCTCCTAACTGCCCTGTCCTGCCGGCCTGGTTGCTCCCAACTGCCCTCCCCTGCAGGCCTGGTCCCCCACAACTGCCCTCCCCTGTAGGTGTGGTCCCTCCCAAGTGTCCTCCCCTGCAGGCCTGGTCCCCCCCAACTGCCCACTCCTGCAGGCCTGGTCCCCACCAACTGCCCTCCCCTGCAGGCCTGGGTCCCCCACAGCTGTCCTCCCCTGCAGGCCTGGTCGCCCCCAACTGCCCTTCTCTGCCAGCCCGGTCACCCCTAACTGCTCTCCCCTGCAGGCCTGATAGTCCCCAACTGCCCTCCCTTGCAGACCTGGTCCCTCCCAACTGCCCTCCCCTGCTGGCCTGATCGCCCACAACTGCCCTCCCCTGCTGGCTATCTTGTGGCGGCCATCTTGTGTCCACATGGGGGTGGCCATCTTGTGTGTTGGAGTGACGGTCAATTTGCATATCACCTCTTTATTATACAGAATAAAATTACCTGTCAATTTAAAAGATGGGGGAAATACCCCACGGAGAATGATGGCTGTAACTGGGTTAATTATAAAGAGGGTATGTAGTGACAGACATCATGAATTTCAAAAGGCCCTGAAAGAGCGGCTGAAGCGCAGCCACAGGAGAGGGGCGGGAGGCACACGACAGTTACCCACCTTTGACCAGCAGCTTATAGAACTGGGGTTCTAACGCGCCAACAGCCATGAACTCCCCGTCGGCCGTCCTGTACGTTGTGTAGAAAGGTGCGCCACCATCTAATAGGTTCTCCCCTCGAGGCTGTTCCCACAGCCCCAGGCTTTTAGTTTTCCACAGAAAAGAACTTAGATATGCTGTGCCTTCCACCTTTAAAGAAACAGAATACAATACCAATCCAGATAAATAAACTGTAAAGCACGACTACTTTCTACTTAGGTTTTTCTTTAATAGTTGTGCAAAAATGTTTACCTTAAGAGTACAACAAGGTTATATCTAATTATACAACTTCCTTGGTATTTAAGTTATGGTAGAATGGGTTTCTACACTATTCAATTCAGAAAATACTGTTCAGAAAACTAGAAGCTATTACTTTGTTCTCCCTTTCAAATAAGACTGGCAGGATATGGATAATTTTTTAAGTTAAGTGAGGATACATAGAAGTTCATTTACAGTATATTCTCTCTACTTTTTTTGTATATGTTAAAACTATCAGGATAGGAAGCTAAAAGAAAGCACAAAGGCTTTTTAAAGTCCATTTTCTGATCTCAGTATTTATAAACACATACACACAGATATATAAAACATATCTCATTCTAAAGGTGAATCACATTAAGTAAAATTTAGCTTATTCTAGTTTGACTCCAAGCCCAAGAAAAATGTACTTATGTTTTACAATATCTTAGATTCAATGATCACTAGAAAGTCTCAAAATATAGGCACACCTCATTGTATTGCACCTTGAAAGTATTGTAGGTTTTATTTATTTATTTATTTATTTATTTTTATTTATTAAGGTATTGCATATGTGTCCTAACCCCCCCCCAATGCTCCCCCCCCCATGCCCTCACCCCCCTGGTGTCTGTGTCCATTGGTTAGGCCCATATGCATGCATACAAGTCCTTTGGTTGATCTCTCCCCCTTACCCCCACCCTCTGCTACCTTCCCTCTGAGGTTTGACGGTCTGATCGATGCTTCTCTGTCTCTGGATCTGTTTTTGTTCATCAGTTTATGTTGTTCATTATATTCCACAAAGGAGTGTGATCATGTGATATTTATCTTTCTCTGACTGGCTTATTTCACTTAGCATAAAGCTCTCCAGTTCCACCCATGCTGTTGCAAATGGTAAGAATGCCTTCTTTTTTACTGCAACATAGTTTTCCATTGTGTAGATGTACAACAGTTTTTTAATCCACTCATCTGCTGATGGGCACTTAGGCTGTTTCCAAATCTTAGCTATTTGTAAATTGTGCTGCTATGAACATAAGAGTGCATATGTTCTTTCTGATTGGTATTTCAGGTTTTTTAGGATATATTCCTAGAAGTGGGATCACTGGGTCAAATGGGAGCTCCATTTTTAGTTTTTTGAGGAAACTCCATACTGTTCTCCACAGTGGCTGCACCAGTCTGCATTCCCACCAGCAGTGCATGAGGGTTCCTTTTTCTCCGCATCCTCGCCAGCATTTGTTGTTTGTTGATTGTTGATGATAGCCATTCTGACAGGTGTGAGATGGTACCATATTGTCATTTTGATTTGCATCTCTCAGATGATTAGTGACTTTGAGCATGTTTTCATGTCTCTTGGCCTTCCTTATGTCCTCTTTTGAAAAGTATCTATTTAGGTCCGTTGCCCATTTTTTGATCGGATCATTTATCTTCCTTTTGTTAAGCTGTATGAGTTCCCTGTAAATGTTGGAGATTAAACCCTTATCGGTGATAACATTGGCAAATATGTGCTCCCATGCAGTGGGCTTTCTTGTTGTTTTGTTGATGGTTTCTTTCGCTGTGCAGAAGCTTTTTATTTTGATGTAGTCCCATTTGTTTATTTTCTCTTTAGTTTCCATTGCCCTAGGAGTGGTATCGGTAAAGATATTGCTTCGGCACGTGTCTGAGATTTTGCTGCCTGTGGATTCCTCTAAGATTTTTATGGTTTCCCATCTTACGTTTAAGTCCTTTATCCATTTTGAGTTTATTTTTGTGTATGGTGTAAGTTGGTGGTCTAGTTTCATTTTTTTGCATGTATCTGACCAAATTTCTCAGCACTGTTTATTGAAGAGGCTGTCTTGGCTCCATTGTATATTCTAGGTATTGCAGTTTTTATAAATTGAAGGTTTGTGGCAACCCAGAGTTGGGCAAATCTACTGTTACCATTTTCCCAACAAGCTTAGATGATGGTTAGCATTTTTAGCAATGAAGTGTTTTTTAATTAAAAAGTTAAGGTATGGCCCTAGCTGGTTTGGCTCAGTGGATAGAGCATCGACCTGCAGACTGAAGGGTCCTGGGTTCAATTCTGGTCAAGGGCACATGCCTGGGTTGTGGGCTAGATCCCCAGTGGGGGGCATGCAGGAGGCAGGAAATCAATGATTCCCTCTCATCATTGATGTTTCTATCTCTCTTTTCCTTTCCCTTCCTCTCTGAAATCAATAAAAAATATTTTTAAAAAGTTAAGGTATGTACATTGTTTTTTAGACATGATGTTATTACACACTTAATAGATTACAGTATAGTGTACACATAACTTTTATATGCACTGGGAAACCAAAAATTCGTGTGACTCAATTTTAATATTCACTTTATTGCAGTGGTCTGGAACTAAACCTGCAGTATCTCCCAGGTATGCCTGTTAACGATAATGTGGGTGGCACATATATGGGTTTTCTGAGTCCAGGCAAACTAGTTTAGAAATGCCAACTTCCCACCGAGTCCTGAAGGAGAAGGAATGGGTTCACGTGCTCAGCTATGACTACCACAGGCTTCATGCACGGCACTATTTAGAGAAGACCACTTCCCTATCCTTGTGGCTTACAACCCCGATGGTTCCAGCTGCCCAGAAGAAAGCCATCAAAGAGTCCTCCTCTCAGGGTGCCAACAGGGGAACCAATTCCAGCTGTGAGCTGAGGGTACCAACAGGGGGCCAATTCCAGCTGTGAGCTGAGGGTACCAACAGGGGGCCAATTCCAGCTGTGAGGTGAGGGTACCAACAGAGGGACCAATCCCAGCTGAGAGCTCAGGGTACCAACAGAAGGACCAATTCCAGCTGAGAGCTCAGGGTACCAACAGGGGACCAATTCCGGCTGAGAGCTCAGGGTACCAACAGGGGACCAATTCCGGCTGAGAGCTCAGGGTACCAACAGGGGGACAATTCCAGCTGTGAGCTGAGGGTACCAACAGGGGGCTAATTCCAGCTGTGAGCTCAGGGTACCAGCAGGGGGCCAATTCCAGCTGTGAGGTGAGGGTACCAACAGAGGGACCAATCCCAGCTGAGAGCTCAGGGTACCAACAGAGGGACCAATCCCAGCTGAGAGCTCAGGGTACCAACAGAGGGACCAATTCCAGCTGAGAGCTCAGGGTACCAACAGAGGGACCAATCCCAGCTGAGAGCTCAGGGTACCAACAGAGGGACCAATCCCAGCTGAGAGCTGAGGGTACCAACAGGGGGCCAATTCCAGCTGTGAGCTCAGGGTACCAACAGGGAGCCAATTCCAGCTGTGAGCTGAGGGTACCAACAGAGGGACCAATTCCAGCTGTGAGCTCAGGGTACCAACAGGGGACCAATTCCGGCTGAGAGCTCAGGGTACCAACAGGGGACCAATTCCGGCTGAGAGCTCAGGGTACCAACAGGGGGACAATTCCAGCTGTGAGCTGAGGGTACCAACAGGGAGCCAATTCCAGCTGTGAGCTGAGGGTACCAACAGGGGGCCAATTCCAGCTGTGAGCTCAGGGTACCAACAGGGGGCCAATTCCAGCTGTGAGCTGAGGGTACCAACAGGGAGCCAATTCCAGCTGTGAGCTGAGCTACCCACAGAAGGGCCAATTCTAGCTGTTAGCATGGAATGTCTCTCAGTTACTAGCTGTGAAACAAATGCAAATTATCACTTTGGATGCATTCCAGTTTTCCTTTTTAACCCGAAACCTCATGTGCACCTGAATTTATGGCTGATACTTGACATCACCAAATAGTGGAGTTTGTATAAGGAGCCTGTGGCAGTGCAATTTTTTGAATCTGTGTTACACATATCTTAGATATCCCACATATAATGATAAACACAATTATATACACATAACCTAATATATAAGAACCCTGGGTCTGTCACATCCACAATGACTGGGAGGCTTGACTGTTTGCCAGGCTGCGTGCCCAGCAGGCGAGTGGGCTGAACTGCTGACCTCTAGGAGAGAGAGAGAGAGAGAGAGAGAGAGAGAGAGAGAGAGAGGCAGGGCTGATCAGCAGCGGCAGCTGCTGCTGGCAAGGTCCGGATAGAGAAGCAGGGTGATCAGACCCTACTTCTCTCTCCCTCGCCAGCAGCCAAGTCTCTCTCTCTCTCTCCCAGAGGTCAGCAGTTCAGCCCGCTTGCCAGCAGCCTGGGGCGGCTGATCAGTCCCACCTCTAAGATCAGGCCCGGAGATGCTGACTGGCATAGAAACCGACCAATCAGAACCAAATCTGGGTCAACTGTGAGGAGCCAATGGCTGCCTAGGAGGCAGAGCTTTTGACGCTGACTAGCATAGAAACTGACCAATCAGAACCAAATGGCTGGCAGAGGAGGGCAGTTGGGGGCGAGATCAGGCTGGCAGGGGAGGGCAGTTGGTGGGGAATAGGCGTGCAGGGGAGGGCAGTTGGGGGCCATCAGGTCGGCAGGGGAGGGCAGTTGGGGGGGACCAGGCCAGTAGGGGAGGGCAATTGGGGGTGAGATCAGGTCGGCAGGGGAGAGCAGTTGGGGGCGAGATCAGGCCAGCAGGGGAGGGCAGTTAGGGGTGACAGGGCCAGCAGGGGAGGGGAATTGGGGGCAATTGGGCAGCAGGGGAGCAGTTAGGTGTTAATCAGGCCGGCAGGGGAGCAGTTAGCGGGTGATCAGGCTGGCAGGCAGCAGCAGTTAGGGGCAATCAGGCAGGCAGGCAGGTGAGCGGTTAGGAGCCAGCAGTCCTGGATTATTAGAGGGATGTCCCAGATTGGAGAGTGTGCAGGCTGGGCTGAGGGACACCTCCCCCCTAGTGCACAAATTTCATGCACCTGGCCTCTATACACACACACACACACACACACACACACACACACACACATTTACATACTAGTAAATAAGCAATTAAATGTCATTAATAAATTATTTAAATTATTACGAAATAAGTACTTAGCCTAAAATTCTCCTTAAAACTCCCAAGGCTCATGTTTACCCTTAGTTCAGTCCTTTTGGGCACACGGACCAGTAGAGGGCAGCAGAGGGCAATAACGCAAAGCAAGGGCTTCCCTGTCAAACTGCCTGAGTGCTTCTGACCCTTGAGCTTCTTTCCAGTCACCCTCTCCTGGTCTGAAGCTCTTCCAATGCCAGATGAGAGGAGCACACCTCCTCCAGGAGCTGTGGGCATCTGAGGAGGGCAGGCACACAGAAAGCGCCTAGCCTGGCGCTTGCCTTGTAGAAAGTGAGCCTGGCACTACTGCTGCTCCTAGTGCATGCTGGGACTGGGCGAGGAGCTGAGACAGAAGGTCAATGGGCACAAAGGGGCAGGATCACAAGGCACAGAAGCAGTGACAGAGCTGCAAGCGATGAGCCTGAGAGGAGAAGAAAGTATGGCAAAGGCTCCAGAGATGAGGATTCTGGTAGGAAACAGCTTTCACAAGGTCACCAATGACAAATCCAGTTTCCTGTATAAGATTCTTCTGTTTTAAGCGCTTGAGATTACCACCAAATATGGCCCCTGGCCATTCCTTTTTCTTGGAGCTTTCTCTTTCCTTTGTTTCCATGACAACACTCCCTCTGGTCCCCCCACTTCGCACTGGCTATCGCTCTGCCCCCTTCCCTAGCAGACCAGTCTCGCGTGCTCCCGAATGACTGGAACCTGTTTCTAACTTCAAGTATGCATCTGGATATCTCCAGGCACTTCAAACCTGGGATCACCAAAACCAAATTCCCTTTTTTAATAACAACAACAAATTCTTCCAGAGTGCCAGCCGCTGTTTACTCACTGCACACGCTACTCATTTAATTCTCTCACTGCTATGTGGCAGGTACCATTATTACAAAGAGCAGAGGCACTGGGAGGTTAAGTCACTTACCCAAGATCACAGAGCTAGGCAATGGCAGCACCAGGATGGAGGAAGTCAGCCATCAGAGTCTGCGCCCTTGACCACTGCTCACTCTGCCTCTTCCTTCAGTAACCCTCCCCCAGGGGGCCAGTGACACATCCACCAGGTCACCCACGCCAGAAATAAGGGAGCCATCCTCGATCCTCCCTCTCCCCTCACTGCCTGTGCACTGCCAAATCCCAGCTATTCACATCTCAGATATCCCTTCAATCCACACCCATTCTACCACTAACTACGTAGTACTTGCTCTCATCTCTTGGCAATAACCCAGGAACCGTCTCTCTGCCTCCAAGTCCATCCCCCATCCTCCCTCTAGAGGTTGGTCCCGATGCAAACATGTAGTGGCACTGATTGGGCTCTTACCAACTAGCTGTGAGGCCTCGGGCACATTCCCAGGCTTCAGTTGTCCGCTCTTTAAATAACAATGTGTTCCAAACGAAACTGCATTAGGAGAAATCGCGCAGGGACAGTGCCTAGCTTACCACCCGCAGAAGGCACGTGACCAACGTAAGACAGTATCAAAACCGAAGCATTATGATGCCGAGGTCTCCCCTACAAAGTGCAGCAAGAAGGTCCGGTCGGCTCCATTTTACCTTCGCATCCGTAAGAATCTCTCTGCTAGGGAACAGCCCAGTTTTGAAAGAGGGTTTCTTGAAAACTATATTCTCATCACAAGAAACAGCTTGGGGAAAGTTAATAAAACACAAGAATCAGGTGAGTCATGAAAATTGTATAAGATGGACTCGGACTCCATAGACACATGATCAAGATACGACATTCTGACGCGTGTAAAGGATATGATGCTATTTTTTTTCAAAGATGTCCTTGGTAACTTGGATTCGATCTTCAAATCTCATTGATCTCTTGTCTTGTTCAGAAAAATATTTGAGGCAGCCATCTATCACACTTAGGAGCAACTGGCAGGGCCATCATTTCCCCGGTGAACACTTACCATGCTGGCGTCAATGACCTGACCTTTGCCGGAGCGCGTGCGTTCAAAGAGAGCCATCACGATGCCCAGGGCGCACATGAGGCCACCACCACCAAAGTCAGCCAGGAGGTTCAGGGGAGCAGAGGGGTTCTCACCACTGCTGCCGAGTCTTGACAGGACACCTACCAAAACAATCGGACATGGAGACAGAGGAATAACAGTCTCTCTAGTTGCTGACATACGTGGAAACTAGTACATAATGCTTTTCCAATTCTAAACATATCCAGCCTACTAATAAACAGACTTTCCCTCCAACCAGGTTCCTCGTTTTGTTTTTTTCTCCTCTAAAACTTTATTCCACCGAACATTTTCAGAATTTTATTTGTAAGTTTTTTAATTACTGAGTAAAATGAGAAAAATGATTCCAGAAGAAAAAAAAAGATTGTTATCGATTTAGTTTATGACTTAACAAGAGTATAATGCACTTCCATTCTTATTAGAAAAAGATGCAATAATCAAACACAAGAAAAAGAGAAGGGATGAACTAGATTTGAAAAGCCAATTCTGTACTCACTCTTTCCTCAACCTTTAAATGTGTACTCACAGATTTTGAGACAATTTACTCAACAACCCACAATCCTTAAGTTCTAGAATCAGGCCATTCTAAGACACGCTCTCACAGGTAACATTTCGAATAAAGTGGTACTATGACTTGAAAAACAACAGTTATCTAAGTATCTATAAAAATCGAAAATGGTGACGCAGGCAATGCTTCTCAGTGAAGGTGGAGGAAGAGGGGTGTCAGAATCAAACCGCATCAGCATTTCCTAACGACAGAGCAACCATCCCTATCACCACCCAGTCCCTGACTCCCTGGCAGGGGCTTGCCTGAGAAGTGACTCCACGCATGTAGCAAGAATGCTACTTCTGAGAGCATGTCACCCATCACATGTGTGAAGACTGAGGACAGGGTTGAGAGGGACTGTTCCAAGACAAGCCAGCCCTTTTGGGACCACCATTCTGTCCTGATTGATTTAAACGTTCACCGTTAAGGATTCCTTTTCATGAATCAGGGTGACGTTAGAACCTGACTGGAAACAAAATGAAAAGTGCAGAGACGTCATGTTTTCCAGCATACCTGACAGAGCCAAGTAGTTGATGTCATGGCCTGCTACCGTGGCGAACCTTCCTGACTGGCCAAACCCGCTCAGCCGGGCGTAGATGAGCCTGGGGTTCTCCTTCTGCAGGACCTCGGGGCCCAGCTGGAGTTTTTCCATGACACCTTGCGAGAAAAGCAACTTTTTTGTTAAGGGCGCATGGATTGAGGATGGGTGTACTCCCTTTTCTGTGGCAAACATAAGCCGCACCCTTGCAAGGAATACTAACAACATTTGTTGTTAAACCCAACACGGCATTACCTGCAAGTGTCCGTACCAGTCTAACATGGTGACTCGGGCAATGCTTCTCAGTGAAGGTGGAGGAGAGCGGCGTCAGAATCAGACCGCATCAGCATTTCCCAACTACTACATAGCAACCAGGAGTTTGGAACCCACAGTGAAGACACCACTTCGGGAATGTGTGGCTTCTGCCCCAGAACGCTGTCTCCTTCCAGCACCTCCTTATTTCCCTTCGGGCCTATCCAAGCCTCTTCAGTCCCTACAGCGAGCACTTCAAACCCTCTCCTTGGCAGCTTATGAGAAACCGTTTGCCCTCCTGGAACAGTCACCCTGGGTCTTTGTGTGGCCCCAAACTCACTTTTGAGCACTGCTATTCCTCTTAGGACCTTTCCTTGTCCGATGCCAGCATCGGTGCCTGCCCCCTGCGACCTCGGGGTGTACTTAGGCACGTACATATGCCACCTTCCCTCTCAGCCCAGAAGCTCTGGAGCAGGATTCCTGCCTGATTCCGCGCCAGGCCTCCAACGCGCCTGGCACCCACACCTTCACAGAAAGGCTCAGTGACTGTCCGTGGAAAGCAAGGCGAGCTACAAGAGCACCCAAGCGCTCCTGTTATCAGCAAGTACAACATCTACTGCACCAGATTCAGGTAACTGGCACCTAAAGTCTCCTGGAATTAAAAGTAATAAAAAGTTGCGTAATACACTCCTGCCATGGTTTGCCTAAGACTCTGATAAATCACAAAAGAACTCTGGTCCTGACCTAGATAAACACCTCACCTGGCACAGTCCCTCACCTGGCAGCCACTTCTGTGTTCACGGCTCTATTTCCCTCCTAGTTGCCAGACCCTGGACAAATTAACCAGTTTGAGCTTCCTTCACCTTCAGACTGGGCATTATAAATTGTGATATAACCCCAATTATACTATCCTCCAAGCTGGCTGTGAGGGGAGATGCGTTAACGCAGTGGTCGGCAAACCGCGGCTCGCGAGCCACATGCGGCTCTTTGGCCCCTTGAGTGTGGCTCTTCCACAAAATACCACGGCCTGGGCGAGTCTATTTTGAAGAAGTGGCGTTAGAAGAAGTTTAAGTTTAAAAAATTTGGCTCTCAGAAGAAATTTCAGTCGTTGTACTGTTGATATTTGGCTCTGTTGACTAAAGAGTTTGCCGACCACTGCCATCTAAACACGCCTGGCGCCTCACAGACCTCCAATCCATTCACTAAACATTGACCGACTTCCTGCTCTACACCAGGCGAAGCTTTGGGTCTGTCCTGGAGCCGGACTGCTCTGAGTGCGGGCTTAGAACGGGTCCCTGTGCTGCAGACCCAAGGAGCACCTGCCGGAGGTTGTGGCCACAGCGCCCCAGGCAGGCGGCAGCAGGGGCGGACAGAAAGCATCCCGGAGGGCGAGCGGCTGGCTTCCTTCCACTGAAAACGGGGGGACTGAAAGGGAGAGCTGGAGTCACGGGTGAAGCTCAGGTTCCGGTGAAGGCAGCTGGGCGGACATGGCTGCATGCACTGAGATAGAGAACGCAGGAGATGCCAGGGCAGGAGGGAAGACGATGGGCTGGGCTTGGGGTTTGTGGGGGCGGCGGTGCCTCTATACACGCCTGTGTATCCCCGCAGTCCAGGCTCGGAAAGAGGGGTGTGCCGTCAGAGATTGGGCATCACCTGCCTGCGAACCCTGAAACTAACGGGGCTGGAGCAGGTGGCTCCGGGGAGCAGTGCGCGTGAACTTGAGCTGGCGCTGGCACCTGGGAACACCTGCCCTGGAGGCAGGGGGTGTCCGCCTGGGTCAGGGGGTGGCTTTGGAGGGGACACCACCCCCACCCCTCTCCCCGAAATGCAGGCCGATGGCTCTGTGCCGTCACGCCGCTTTCCCGGTAGCGGCCTGTGCCTTCCGTTAGATTAGGGTACTTAAGAGGCAGACACACCCGGGGGGCTCGGAAGGGAAACTGGGTGTAAGGAGAACGCGGGCACCGGCAGGACCTCGGGTTCAAAGCCGGGAGGAGGTTCCCAGGGCCAGTGATCAAGGACCTCCAGGCAACAGGGAGGTGCAGAGAGGCTGAGCCGGAGGGGTCCCGCGGCCACCCGGCCGAGGCGCGGGGGGGGGCGCAGGCGCGGGGGGGGGGCGCAGGCGCGGGGGGGGGCGCAGGCGCGGGGGGCCGCAGGCGCGGGGGGGGCCGCAGGCGCGGGGGGGGGGCCGCAGGCGCGGGGGGGGGGCGCAGGCGCGGGGGGCGCAGGCGCGGGGGGCCGCAGGCGCGGGGGGCCGCAGGCGCGGGGGGGCGCAGGCGCGGGGGGGCGCAGGCGCGGGGGGGCGCAGGCTCCCCCGCTCGGCCCGGCCCGGCCGGCGCCCGCGGGCGGCTCACCGTGGCGGAAGGGCTCCAGCAGCACGTCCGCGCGGGCGCACAGGCGCCGCACCACGGCCGCCCCGCGCCGCCGCTTCAGGTCCACGGCCAGCGAGCGCTTGCCCCGCGACAGGCGGCTCACGTCGCCCGGGGCGCCCGGCCGGTCCACACGCACCACCTGCGCCCCGAAGTCCGCCAGGACCATCCCGCAGAACGGGCCGGGCGCCAGGCCCGCCAGCTCCACCACCGAGACGCCGCGCAGCGCCATGACCGCCCGCGCTCCTGCGGGAAGGCGGAGAGCACCGGCCCGGGCCCCCCCCCCACCCCCCCGAGGGCGCCGCCGCCTCCTGCGCATGCGCGCGCCCCGGCCCCGCCTCCCGGGGTGATGGGCGGGGCGTCCACGGAGCCTCGGTCTATTTCGTCCAGCAGCCACGTCCTAAATGACCCCCAGGCTTGACCTTGAGAGGCCTCTGGCCTGTCCCTGTCCTCTTAGGACGCTTTTACTCTCATCTTCCTGATCCAGCCGCTGTGCCACTCGAGCCCCTATATCTGCCTGTTCCTGGAGAAATAAAAAGTGAATGACTATTTAAGAACGATGCTATAAATTAAAAAAAAAAAAAAAAAAGCAGCTCTAGCAGGTTTTGCTCAGTGGTTGTAGCTCCGCCCTTGGACGAGGTTCAGTTCAGATCAAGGGCGGGTACCTAGTTTGCAGGCTCAATCCCCCGCCCTGGTCAGCGTGTGCAGGAGGCAACCAATCCACGTGTCTCTCGCCTCGATGTTCCTCTCTCTCTCTGTCTCTCCCCCTCCCTAAAAACCAATGGAAAAATATCCTTGGGTGAGGATCATCATCAACAACAACAAAAAGGATGCTATTTCCACCTGTGGCCTGCATATTGTCTCCTTCACCGCCCGAGCTTCTTAGCCACGGATGACTGAATCCACACACGGCTTGAGATCCCTTCTAGATGGGCTCGATTTTGAGTTATCAACTGTGGATGACATGCCTTTCAAAAAAAAAAAAGTTCAAACTACACTACGGAATATGTATAAAGTGTAATATCAGAAGGACATCAGAAGGGCCAAATGAGAAAGGTCTAAAAATATTTTGGATTTGTCACCTGCCATTTCTACGGATAATGACATCCGAGTTTTTCATTTTAACGCACAACCTTTTTTTTTCTTTTTAAAGTACAATAAAATAAGTCATCGCAAATAGCCCTACGGCTTTTACAGATCTTCTTCTCTCATCTCTGTATGGCCTGTGTGTAGGTGGCATGGTCATTGGACTGTTCTGGAATTTTAATGGAGCCAGAAGTGGGTGCCAGCACAATCAACCTGCCCTCGTCCTTTCATAAATAGGGGTTCATGTATGCTGAGGCAGGTGATTAAAGTGGAGGCCAAATTTGGCACCATGGTAATCAAGGTCTTTCAGGCAAGCTTGAAGTAGTCTTCATCCGTTTTAGAATTATTTGGGGGTTCTTGTGGCTTCCTCTTTGTGGCTTCCTCCTTGACCCAGACACCTTCTCTTGGCCTTCACCTCTGCATAGCCTCGTTAAAAGACATACTGAGGCATAGTAAGAGCTTGAAGAATTTAGAAGAGCAAAAGTCTATTCCAATCTGAGTGTCAAACTGGAAGTGGTTTCGGAGTGCTCTACCAACCTGAACTGAGGAGAGACTTTCACAGAAAAAAAAAAAAAGGTGGAAGCAAAACAAGGAAATTGTGGATAGGCTGTGGCGTCAAGCATAGTTGGCTGTTTGTGATGGGCTGTTCTCAGGTTTTGATGGCGTCATCTTGAGGCATTTCAGGCTTAGATTTTGGTTTGCTTCTCAGGACGCCACAGCGTTAGAGCCACCTCGGTCTCATGGCCTCTTTGTTTAGTTAATTTAACACTTCCTCGTCCCTCTCTCTCCAATGGTTCTCAATAGCATTTGAGAGTGCTCTTAATACGTTAGGGCAAACCATAGGAAGACACAAAAATATATGTAAAGTATAATGTCAAATGATTTGTTTTATTACTATTGTTCCCAAAAATAAAAAGCATAAAGATGTGCAGGAAAAGACGGACATAAATGCTTCAAAATACTAGTATTATGTTTGGTGCGATGATTTTTATACTAAATGCTTTTATGTATTTTACAAAATTTCTACAGTATGCTTTATAATCAGGAAAGAACAAAAAGCTATTTTTAAAGGTAACATTCCAAACATAATAAAGCATGAGATTGTCTCTGGCCATAAAATACCACCTTTTCCACAGCTGTGTCAGGCTGTGAGCTGCGTGTTGTTTCTCTCTCCTGTCAATCCCTAGCCCGTTGCCTTCTGTGGCTCTTAAAACACGCTTTACATTACGCCATCCATGCACTTACTCTCATTTGCCTATCTTCCTCCATTAGGTTTAACAAAAAACTTTGAGACAGAAAGTTTTCCTGAAAGAACGGATTTATTGAGCTACTTACCAGCCAGAAAAGGGCCAGGTTCTGGGTCACACCGTCTAGACCAGCAGCCGGGCTGGATGGAGAAGGCAAACGTGCCCATCGTCCTGGGATCGCTAGGGCTGAGTTATACAACGGGTTTGAGGAAGAACGATGTAAGTTGCTTTGAAAGGATTTACATTGTCTCTAGATAAGGGGGCAGGGAAAAGGTAAATCAAAGAAAGTTCTAGAAAGTTCTGGGATAGGTGAATCGTCTGTAAGGAAGAAGTATTTGATGCTTCTGTGTCGGTTGTGGGAAACAGGCCAGAAAGTTCGCGTGTAAGCAGGATGCTGTGGCATCTGGGGGCAGCTGTTCTTTCCAAATGGCTGCTTGGAAGTCCATTCAAGGTTTCAGTACATTCAGGAAGGCTAGAGGTCTTCTGTTGGTTTCAGCCCCGACTGTTCACCAGTGAACTTCCCTCACCTCTTCCTCCCACCCTCCAGCCCGCTGTCATTTCAGTTAGGGCGTCTCAGAATGTTTCTCTTCTCAGGTTAAAAACTCACGGGAGGTGAAAATTGCATTTTAAATGCTGAGTAGCTCCTGGAATAGCTCCCAGTATCTTTGCACAAAGTAGATGTTTATCAATTCCAGCCATGCCCTTTGCCGTTTATATTTGACTAGAGGCCCAGTGTATGAATTCATGCACCAGTGGGGTTCCTTGGCCTTGCCTGTGGGATAGGGCCGAAAAAGGCTCTCCAACATCCCCTGAGGGGTCCTGGATGGCAAGAGGGCGCAGGCCAGGCCGAGGGACCCCACCAGTGCACGATCAGAGCCTGGGAGAGACCGAGGGAGGGCTGCTGGGAGTGTCCTGCCCATCTTGCTCAGTCCTGATCACGGGACCCCAGCAGCAAGCTAACCTACCGGTCAGAGCGTCTACCCCCTGGTGGTCAGTGCAGGTCATAGCGAGCAGTTGAGTGGCCTTAGCATATCATTAGCATATTATGCTTTGATTGACTGAATGGAAGACCTGATGACCAGACACTTAGCATATTAGGCTTTTATTATATAGGATTATTCTATCCTTTGCTTGAATATTTTTTACTTCAGCTTTTGTTTGCAATTTGCTGAATAATATTTCTTCAATATAATCTACTTGTTTGAAGTTCAAATGCAGCCCTTTCGACACTGGAAATCACCCAGCGTGACCACTTTGTGGAGCAGCTACACTGAACTGACTGCATTTCTGCAACGAGCAGAAACCCACATGCTTCACTTATGGACTTGACCTTCCCTTGGGTTTTAGAATTTAAAAGTTGGTTGCTTAGCCCAGCCAACGTGGCTCAGTGGTTGAGCGTCGACCTATGAACCAGGAGGTCATGGTTCCATTCCCTTAATCCCCAGTGTGGGGCATACAAGAGGCAGCCAATCAATGATTCTCTCTCATCAGTGATGTTTCTATCTCTCTCTCCCTCTCCCTTCCTCTCTGAAATCAATAAAAAAATAATATTTTTAAAAGTTGGTTGTTTAGATGATACCTTTACATTTCCCATGGCACCTGCCTACTATCTCCTCTACAGAGCCTCCGTTTTAGGAAGATTTGTAAAATCAGCCTTTCAAATTCTGGAAGTCGGTGAAATTGGGAACCATTGATAATTATCTTCGCTTCCTCCTACCTTCCTTACTAATCACTCTTTTTCACACCTGGGACTTATTTGAAAGTCCCAAGTGCTTTCTGCCGGCCACAACCCAACCTTAGGTGTCTGTCTCTACTAAGGTGAAGACTGGAATTTCAGGTTCAACATAGAGAGACTTTGGGTTGTGATGAAGTTTCCTTCCCCTTCAAGACACTCGGATTTCATTAAAGGGTCCCCTAAACGGCAACGTCTTAGAGAGGTTGAAGTTGTAACAATGGACTAGCTGAAAGTGGAGTTTGGAGAAGACAAGTGACCCACGTCTGCGCCCACAGAAGTGATTGTGTGACCCTTCCCATCATCTGCATGAAAATATTTTAACTCTGTGTTAACAAATCATGGTGACTTACAATGGTATGACTATTCAACTTTATGAAGAACATCATAAAACAGTACATTTAACAAAGGTGTGTTTATTATTCACATAATGCTTATTACATTTTTCTTGCCTCGATTTGACGGAAAGCCAGGCCAGTATCTTCCTCTAGGCGCTTGACTTGTACTGTGTGTTCTTTATTTTTATTTATTTTGTGTTGTGTGTGTGTGTGTTCTTTAGATATGGAGTTCCCTTGGCATGCAACATCCAAATATCTGTCGCCAGTGCACTGTTACAGGGTATTTATGACATTTGATTATAGTCAACGTCAACCTCATTCTGTGGGAAAGAGGGGGGTGTTGGGGACATATACAAAATCACAAAAACATTTTCCAAGCAAGCACACTTTAGCTACTCTCCATCCCATTTTAAGTAGCATGACATGTGCATTCAGGAAGAGTTTTAAAATATTTGCAAATGGGAAGAAAAGGGTCAAAGGCTGAACTGAGCGTGAAACACACTGTCAGCTAATAGAGCAGCCCTAATTAATTTTCTCCACCTCCGGCTGTAGGGGGGTCATCAATAGAAAGTAAACCCATAGTGTAAGCCTCTGTGGAAATCCAATTTGTAACAGAAAATAAATTAAGGGCTCATTACTTATAAGGGAATTCATTGTATGATATCTGTCAGATAGCATCTCTCTAGTGCACATTAAGTATGATTCAACATCAGGGTAAACACATGTTCCAGTGATAATTTCTTTGCTTCAAATAGACCAATTTTAGGTTCTATCTTTGGGTATTATCTTCAGATGAGTCTATGGTGTATCCTCATGAATATTGGTTTGGTGACCCATTTAATCCTTGGAGAATAGATTTTTAGGAAAGGGGTAGGCAAAAGTCAAGTGGCACAGCTGCTCTGTGAATATTGGCTAAACGTGGCAATCAAAAAAGTAGTAGCATTTTTATTTTAAAAAGGCTAAGAGGTTTTATTGTATGTCTCCTATTTTGTATCCACTAGTTTGACTATGTATAACTAAGTCTACAGCGCCTTCGACATGACTTGTCAGTGTGTGTAAAGTTCATGAGGGTAATCTCTAGAGAAAAGGTGGCCCTACACTCACCTGCAGGTCAGCGCCAACCAAGATTTATTGTAATCTAAGAAATCCGGTGGAAAGGGGGCAACCTGATAAACCAGATCTTGTCAGCCCGACTCTGGATCATGACACAATTCTATTTTGAAAAATACAAGCTACTAGAAGTTAGGATTTGATTACAGTAACATCCTTGTTTTTTTAAAAAAATGAGTCGATCATGTGTGGGCATTATGAATACTTTTGCTATCTAAAAGCTATCGGGAATGACTAAAAGGTATCTGTGCTTCATTTATGAATGTGGACCCACTGGGTCAGAGTGCTACTCCCCAGTCTAGGTGGTACACATCTTTCTGGTACCTTGATCCTAGCAAGTGCCCCTGTTCTTGCCTCAGCCCCATCTTAATCACGGCATCCCGTTTGCTGAAAAGTCATAGTGATGAACTCAAAACCGCAGGGGTTCCTGAAAGCTGCTATTAAGTTAAAAACACAGCTGCCAAAACTCTTTGCAAATGACTTCTCCGTCAGAACCAGTATTTCCCACCTGTACCAAGCGGGGACATCTCTTTTAGGTGCCTAGGGAAGAGGGATAAAGGTGGTGAGTATTTCAGTCAAGGTCACTTGGGAAGACGGTTTTGCGTTTGATTCTTCTGAACCCCTGAGTCATCCCACATTGTTGCTGTATCTGTAGCATCGTTAACAATGTAACCGATAAATTTTTTTAAAAAGTACAACAGGTAGAACCCTTAACTCTAATGTTCCTCAGATCATAACAGTCCCAGGTGAGCTACAAGTCTTCCCCAAAGTGGAGCTGGTCTAGTCATACATTCACTTGGTTTCAAAGAGCAGGAAGCCTGCGAAGGTGGAGAAGCGCTGGTGGTCCCCATGCAGAGCGCCATTGCCCATTCTCAGCCACACCTCGTCGCCTTTGGCCAGCTTCAGCACGGCGTGGTTGCTGGACGTGTCTGATTTCCCCTTTGTCTCGTAGCTGGAAAGAAGAAAAGGCACCGTCTACTTAGGCTTTGCAGTGGACAGCCTGCTCTTTACCAAAATCTGCCCTCCCCGTCTCTCTCAGCTCCCGCGCCTTTAGGGATAGTCCTGTGGTTGAGTTCTTTCGGGGACCTGTGAACAGAAATGGCATGTGCCACTGCTAGAATTGGCCAGTGCAGCTCTCAGGAGGACCCCCTCCTTGACCCTTCCTCGTTATGATTGTGTGGGATGCTAACGACAATGACCGGAAGGACTTTGGAAGTTGGGTGTTGAGGCCTGAGTTCTTGAAGACTGTGTAGAGCAGTGATGGCGAACCTATGACACGCGTGTCAGCACTGACACGCGTAGCCATTTCTGATGACACGCGGCCGCATGCCGGGGATGAAACATTTGCTGCTCCTGAAGATGAAACATTTGCGACTAGAGTCTTGGAGTTAGTTTTTTCCTCAAAGTGACACACTACCCGAGTTATGCTCAGTTTTTTGGCGAAGTCTGACACACCAAGCTCAAAAGGTTGCCCATCACTGGTGTAGAGGAAAGATCTCTGTCGTCCGCCACACCTAGAGCAACCACTCCGGACTGTCCCATGAGGAGAAAAGGGGTTGCTACGGTGGCCAAGCCTTTACATGGGGCCAGTGTTGCAGTAGTTCAGTCTACCCTAGCTAATTTAGTGATGACAGGGTCCACGTCAGGGTCTATGGATTCCTATCTAGTCCCTGGCATTGGCCATCCCTTGAGCAGACAATGGTGGCGTGGACATTACCTTCGATTGAGAAGGCCACCCACCTGTACATGCTGAAGACCGTGTTGCCGTTGTGCATGAGGTACACATACACTTCCTCAACATCTTCGTGCTTCATCATGCTGAAGGTGAAGAAATACACACCTGAAAAAGGCAGGTGTTCAATCACGTTTAGGTTCATATATGGTACATTGAGGACCACGAGGCAGCAGGCAGATATGCCCCATGACTTCCCACGTGTTTTGTTGATAGTCCATGTGGTCTGCAGGTTCCTCTGGGCCCTTATTTGCACGAGGGCTTCTCTATCTGCTCTCACCTTCAAACTGCTTTACTTTTATTTTTTCAGACTTTCTCAATGTGCATAGTGTGTATTAAAGGAAAGAGTCAACCTCATTTTGGCTGTATGTCACTGCCTCCTCTTACCCCTGACCAAGTGCTTAAGACAAAGTAATAGAGTACAGAGCACACTCGCCACAGATTTAGCCAAAGATAAGAAATACTGTAACACAGATAAGTGTGCATTGGCTCTAAAGAAATAGTCCCAATAATTTTTCACAATAGACATTGTAAGTAGGTGAAATTATGTACAATAAACAGAAAGATGCAACTCAGCAGCATAACCTTGCTCCTATCAATATGAATCCTTCTCATCTGGAAAAGGCAAACATGTTTGAAAAGATATGAATTTCTTTGCAAGATTTCAGGGCTTCTAATGGAACGCACCTTAATATAACCTGACGCATTCGAAATGCCAGTGTAGACAGACAGTCCCCTTACTGGGTGATTAAGAAGGATCCAATCATAGGGAGAGGAGAGAAAAGGAAAATCTCCTCAACTCCCAAGCGTCCTAGATTTGAGAGTGCATTCTGGAAAAATGACTGAACATAAAGCACCAGGCTCTCATTGATGTCCACGCTGCATTTTTAAACTAATGGCCACATGTTAGTTTATTCGAACTGCTGTAATAAAATACCACAGACTGAGCAGATTATAAACCATAGACATTTATTTCCCATAGTTCCAGAGGTCGGAAGGCTGAAACCACAGTGCCCGCTTGGCCAGATGAGAGCCCTCTTCCAAGTCATGGACTTGTGCTTGTATCGTCTTTCGGCAGAGGGGCCTCTCTCAGGCAGGCACTAATCCCACTCATGAGGGCTCCAACCTCATGATCTAATCACTGCCCAAAGGCCCTACCTCCGAAAGTGATCATTTTGGGCATTGGATTTTCAATGGAGGGATGTTGAAGGGATGCGAGCATTCAGCCCATAGCAGGCTATGTGAGAGAAAACCCCAGAGACATCTAAAACCAGCCCTGCACTGTTCAGTCTCTTTTCCAAAGGTGCAATCAAGTACGCTAGAAGCGATAAGGGTACATGCTGATGCACCTGCTTCTGAGTCAAGTGGAACCAAATAAAGAAGTCTGATTATGCTTCACTAGTGCAGGCTCGCATACTCAATGTGCTGGGATTAAAGGAAATAGCATACAAATCAGCCATGTCCATTCATACTCCCAGGTGGTCCACAGGTGAAAAGTAGAGAACTCAAGAAAGTAGTGTATATGTGTCCAGTTTTTTACATTTTATAAAACCTCCTATTACACACACACACACACACACACACACACACACACACACACCCCAATTTTCAATGCCTCAGAAAGATAAAACTGGAATCAAAGGACAGGATAAGATCTTTGTTTTCATGAAGAAAAATGATGACTACTGTAATAAAGGAATTGCAGAAGCATTTCAGAAAGAGCAGACTGAGAAACCGGATGGTGAATAATAAAATCCCTAGAATTGGAAATACAAAAATGAATATATATCACATCCACACATGCTGTTTCCTCAGAGAACACACTTGTACTACAGTTTTCAGATGTTACTGTAACTGCAAAAATCAACCTTCTTTGTCTCGTCACTCCCAAAGATGAAAATCATAAAACAGTCATTTTGCAATCTACTGAATGAGGCTTAAACAGTCAAGTGGGAGTCAAAATGATAGTTGCTACTATCAGAATCATATCCAGCCCAAAAGAGTTCTAAAAACGACTACATCCTGGAACTTCCATTACAAAGCCATTGAAAACAATGCGACCATTGACTGGGCTTATCGAGGTATTTATATAAACTGTGGCACGGATAGCAAGCACTTAACAAAACAGTTCTAGGAAAATTATAACCTAAACCTCAGGGCAGAAAAATCACAAAAGAAGTTCTAAAGCAGATTGAAGCGTGATGAAAGATGGCTTCTATCACTTCATATGACATTCACGCCTGACTTTAGCTGGGTAGAAAAATAAATCGAGGCGCACATTAACAGCATTTGCAACAAGTCTAACATGGTCCCTGCATCCATCAGAACTTTCATCTTTTCCTTCTGGGTACCATCTAGAGAAACAAAAGGGATTGAAAAGAAACACCTAGAAGTATCCATTTCCTGCAAAGCCAAGAGACAAAAACAAATAAATAAAAACAACAAAACAATAAACTTTAAAAGTCGCATGGAGGTGACAAGGGGGTGGGGCAGGGGGGTTGGAGGAGGCCATATAGCAGCAGATCCCAATCAGTGCCAAGAAAAACACACTCCCTGATGGAGAAAGGCCCCTCTGAAGGACAGATGCTGACAAGAAGCTCCTCCTGCGAGCAGAGCTGAGATGAAGCAAAAGTCATGTTTTGGGGGAAGGTTGCTAAATAAAGTGCAGACGGTGTGGGAAGCAGCCCTGCAGTGGCGGATCCTAGAACCCGCCAGCAGAAACAAGATGTCTAAACGCAAGAGAAGTGGCAAATGCCAGGCTGGGTTCAGAAGTCTTGCTGGACCCAGAGCAGTCTGGGGAGGCAGAGGAAGTGCGACCACACAGGGGAGACACACAGAGGGACCGAAACAAGAAAAGCAGTGAGTCCCCTGACAGCAGGGCAGGGAGCCACTGAGTTACCAAGCCTGGAAGGCTGCTGGGCCCATCCTCACCCAGAAACGACTGCCTGTAGTGAGTGGGTCTAGGAAAACCCAACTCATTCAACCATCAGTTCACTTTAAAAAACTAGAAAAGCGCAGCAAGGATTACCAGCAGGTGAAGAATGCTCAGCAAGAGGAGATGTTGTTATGCAGTAGATGAAAAATGCAACCAAGTACTCCATCATGAGTTTAAAATATAGCAACGAAGTAAATAGGAAAAGATTATGAAGCAATGCAGGAATTCATGGTAGAAATGGCCAGACAAAAGGGGGAACTAAAAATCACGACATTATGATTAACATTAAGACATTTTTTAAAAAAATCATAGAAACAAGACAGAAGAAATTGGAAGAAGTGAAAAGAAGATACAATTAAGAACATGCAGGATAGAAAGAGAAGAAGCAAACAACAGGAAATGGAAATTAAGAGCACTGAAAGATTACAGAAAATAACAGACACAGAAGACAAAGAAAAGTTAAAAACAATGCAAACAAGGTGTAATTGGAGAGTCCTTTAAAGAAGTTAGCCTGTGGTGTGCTAAGGTGCACTGGGAGGGGGCAAGGAGGGGAATGCTTGTAAGTGGTCCATCCTACAAGGGAGTATTTTATCCCTGACATTGTTTAGAATGGCTGGCCTGTGAAGATAATAAACTCTGACTGATTTTTTATTGGTTTCATTATAGTTTTAAAATATTCTCTAGACCATGTACCTCTTATTACCAGGTTTCTTAACACAAGTCAGACTGCCCCCACTGCCACTCCACCTTAGCACAACAGTGAGAAGAAAAAAACAGTATTTATGTTTTAAAAAGTAACTCAAAGAAACTTTTCTGGACAAAAAGAAGGCTTAAACCCACATATCAAAAGGGCACAATGCAGAGCAGGAAAAGTTAACTAGAATGACCAACACTTATTCTAGAAAAATCATTGGACTTTGAAGTTAAAGCAAGAATTCTTTGGTAAGTCAAACAAAATGATTAAATTACTTATAAGAGGAAAAAAAATCAGACTTGTTTCAGAGTTCTTTGGGCCAAATGCCAGGAGACAGGGGGAAAAGAGTGGTAAGCCAAGGTTTTTACATGCAGCTCAAGTTACCACAGAGTACAGAACATGTGAAGTCCCGGGAATACTGATGCCATAAGCCTTAAGAAAATAATTAGAGGCTAAAGTTTAGCTGGTAAAGAGATGCCTGGGAAACTCTGGTGGAATAACTAATAGTGAACATTGAATATATAAATTACATGATAAGTCTAAACCAATAACCTCGGATTGAGAGGCACTAATCTAAAATATAACCCTCCCTCCCTCCCAGCCTCCCTGCCTCCCTTCCTTCCTCCCTCTCCCCCTTCCTTCTTTCTTGATTGCTGGATGGATTAATGCAGTCATTCACTTATTTTTACATCTCACCTGACACTGGGGCCCCAAATCTACCAGTCATGACATCAAAGAAGTTTCCAATGTTGGTCTCAACGCTGCTGAAGATGATGCCACTGTTCTGGTTGCTGAAGTGAGTTGCCAGGGAAGCCATGAAGGCGATCTAAGGAGAGGGTGGGTGGTTACTTAATAGACAGCTCGTTTTAAAGAAGTAGGTTTTTATACAGGTCAGTTTAGTTCAGCAGTGTCTGTAACAGCAAGATGGGAAATCACTCGAACATTCATCTATGGCGAGTGAATTAAATAAATCATGGTCATTTCTAACATTCTTATGCTATGTAGCCACTAAAATGATTGTACATATCAACAGTCTGATCGTGCATTTCAAGGAACGTTAGACTTCAAAATGCTGTTTGAAATGTTAAAATTCTATTAGCAAATCATATTGGGAAAATTTGGATGAAATCTTCTACTTATACCTATTAAGGGCACCTCAGTATAGTAAAGATTTGAGAAGCCCTTAGCCAGGGTATAACCACTCACAGCTTTGGGGTTAGAGTTGGCTTTGAGAATGTGTATCAGCCATCTTACTAGTGAACTTTAATCTGGCCAAGTGGCATTGACTCCTTTTATTTATAAATGTATACTGGCACGTGGCTCCCAGGTTGCTAAAATTATTAAGCAACATTCATTAAAATCTTACGAAAGCAGTTAGAGGAACACACAGGACCTCTTAGTTTTACAAGGCCCAGAAAAATGATGGAATTCCTCCACAGTCCAACAACCATTATCTATGCCCAAATAAAAGGCAAAGTTTTCCCCCACTGATCTTCAGACAGTTTATATATTCGAGTTGCGAAAACCCTTTTTATTTAGCCTAGCTTCAAATTTGGAAAATGGGAGATGGGCTGACCTTCAGGGTCGCCTTGAATTTGGTCTATTGAGGGAGCTGGGTTTCACCCTTCCAACATTTCTCCACTCCCTAAGAATGACCGCAAAGCACTCTGAACAGCACAGAGCTTGCGCAAACCTCCTACGCTAGAGATGAGCACCCTGAGACTCGGATGTCCTCCAGGCTGGTGCCTGAGCCCTCTGTCCTGGACCCTGAGGCCCAGGACAATGGAGAAGCCACCCGGAGACGCAGCGGGCACGTACCTGCAGCTCCGGTGGGATCCCCGGGTAGCCCTTTTCTCCTTTGGGGCCGTGCTGCCCGCGCTCCCCTCGTGGCCCCAGGTCTCCTTTGTCTCCTTTCTCACCTTTGGCCCCTTCATGGCCAGTGGCTCCGTTATTGCCATTGTTTCCATGGTTTCCTTAAACAACCGGACACCGTCACATGAGGAAGCCCCGCCACGCATACTCACCATCTAGTCTCATACAAACACAGCCCCCAAATGCACGAACTCAGTTGTAAAGGGGGGCCATTTGAAACAATCCCACACACAGCCATGGGGGCACCATCAAATGGGATCTCCTTTAAACGGGACACTCTTAAGGCTCTAGCACCTGTTTTTCCTATAAAACAGGACTCAGATGAAAAAAATGTGTAGAGGACTGATAACCAAAGCATCATTTATGGTAGCAAAGATTGGAAACCACCTAAAGGTCCCCCAATGCTGGAAGGGCTAAACTAAAAAAAAAAAAAAAAAAAAGAGGTACAACTGGGAGATGATGGTTTATAGTCATAAAAAAGAATGCTGAACCAAACTAATAACATTATAAATATTCATTGTATTTTTCGATAGAAAGGTTATCCATCAATAGAGATAGCATGATACTATGTGTGTGCATGAATATATATCATGCCTGTGTGTGTGTGTGTGTGTGTGTGTGTGTGTGTGTGTGTGTGTGTGTGTTATACCTGAAGGGGGAAAAGACTAGAACAAATTACATAAAAATATTTACAGTAATTTTTTTTCTAAATGGACAGAACATGAGTGATTTTTGTGTCATTCTACATACTTTTCTATTCTCTTTCTGTGACCACGTAACCAACTTGCGCAGGTTGGGGGCCCCTGACACGGGCATGGCCGAGGATCTCTTTGACAAGCACACCCTGGGGAGCTGTGATGAGAGCTCAGCCTTGGCTGCTTCCTGGAGCCTCGGGGTGCCTTCCTGGTCACCCAAGCCGTCTGCATGTTGGAGTTACCTTGACCTTTTCTATAACTTGTACCAAATCACCCCTCATGTCTCATTTGTACCCTTCCTTCAAATAAAGGAATTTGGTACCAAAAAAAAAAAGTTTTCTTCAAAGGACACATACCCCTTTTACAACTGGGAAAAAATAGAATCTTTGATAAAAAATTAGAATAATTTTGAAAGCAAGACTTGGCTAACAACTTCAGCTTTTCACTTTATTTTGCCCTCATGGGACAACGTCTGCAGCTCTTTTCTTTTTACGTTTGTTGCATTTCGGGCCCTTTCGCTGTTGACTCTGCCTGCTACCTTTGGTCAGGTATCAGAGCAGGCTTGCCACGCTTCCAGATGGATGAACTTTGCGTGTGTTTATAGGTTAGTGAGTTAATGACTAAACTGCTCCTGATGGGGAACATTCAGCCAAGGCCAGCCTGTCCTGTCACCTGGGGAGAGTTTACCCAAGAAGATTTTAGAAGAGTCTGAATATCTCACCTCGAACCACTGTACCTGCTGCCTGATGTCGTTGATGGTCAATGACATTGATTCAATGCCAGGAATCACAGTTTAAATTCTAACGGGGCATTTTCTCATTTCATTTTATTTTTAAAATATATTTTTATTAATTTCAGAGAGGAAGGAAGAGGAAGAGAGAGATAGAAACATCAATGATGAGAGAGAATAATCAATCAGCTGCCTCCTACATGCTCCTACACACTGGAGGTCGAGCCCACAACCTGGGCATGTGCCCTGACCGGGAATCCAACCATGACCTCTGGGTTCATAGGTTGACGCTCAACAACTGAGCCACACCGGCCAGGCAGATATTTTCTCATTTTAAATTTGGTTACATTCAAGAAGCCACTCAATCGAGTTTAAAAAATTAAACCTAATTTGATAGAGATCAGCATCAATGGGATAAATCAGGGAAGAGCAAGAGGACGTTTGCCAAACCCTGAGAAAAGGTCCAAGCCCAGGAATTAACCTGGAGAGAAGGAAGACGACTAAACCCCCAGACAGAGTTGGAAGTTCTGGGATGGAGAGGACCTGGGCTAACCTTTCCCTGTCTGACCGAGGATACTAGCAAGTTATCCAAACCCCACATGCCTGGGACACCACTCAGTAGAGTAGGGGTGGGTGAATGGTGGGTCTAGAGAGGCATGGTGGAGCTCTACAGCACTTCCTGTGCCTCCACATATGCAAAAATGTTCCCATGAGACCAAGAGAGCCATAAAAGGCAACCGAGGGTGGCTGAACATGAAAGACATCGAGGCCAGGGGAAGAGAAATTGAACTGAATTAAGACTCTGACAGAAGGATGGGTAGCTCAGTGAATGGCATCATGGAGATACCTGTAGCCTAGACCAGGAAGCTCTCCTCTCCTTCATACCCTCACTTCATAAATTCCTTGAAAGTTAGATACAGGACATCACACGAACCGCACTGTGGCAGAAACCTGAAGCAAGAGCACGTCCCCATTAAGCTCAGGTAGTTCCCTACTCCATGCTTCAAATGGAATCATAAATAGTATAGAGCCATGGTCCGCAAACTGCGGCTCGCGAGCCACATGCGGCTCTTTGGCCCGCTGAGTGTGGCTCTTCCACAAAATACCACGGCCTGGGCGAGTCTATTTTGAAGAAGTGGCGTTAGAAGAAGTTTAAGTTTAAAAAATTTTGGCTCTCCAAAGAAATTTCAATGGTGGTACTGTTGATATTTGGCTCTGTTGACTGAGTTTGCCAACCACTGGTATAGAGGTTGTACTGCTCCAGCTAAACTGTCTCTATAAACCCAGTCTACCCAACTCTCTCTTGGATTTACCATGCATACCCTTTGGATCACACCCAAGCAATCTCAGATGATTTGGGTTCACCCCCTGGCTCCCATTTTGGCACAGTCTGCAATTAGGCTGGCACAGTGCATCTCTCCCACCCTTACCTGGAATGCCAGGGGGGCCGGGAGGTCCAGGCGGCCCTTGGTAGCCTCGGAAGCTGTAATCTCCATGGCAACACTTGCTGCAGTCTGGGGGCAGTCCTCCCGGTGATGGAGACTTTAAAAAGAGACAAAGAGAAACTTCAGAGCAAGGCAATTAGGACTTTTGAATTTCCTCTGGCCTTGCTCCCCTAGGCAAGTTTAACTCCAAACAACCCACAACAACATCAGAAAAGATGGGGTGGCGTGGGGCGGGGATGTCAATGGCAAAGGAGTCAGGGGTAGCTAAGATGAACCAAAGATCAAAAGGTAAAGGAACCAAGAGAATCAATAGAAGAACACACTCTTTGGAAAGGAGTGTGAGTGGGGCTGAGGGTGGGGTGTTGGGCGGTATCCCTAGAAGTACTTTTTGCTGCTACTCATGACAGCAAGCGAGAAAACTTCAGAAACACGCCCTTTCCCCCCAGGAGCCTCAGATGCAGCTAGATTTGAATACATGACCCCCAAACGAGAATTATCAACCTTTTACAGAACATGTATAAGGTACCTGCTAATATCCTTTTTTTCATGGTTTGTGCAAATATTATACTAGATGACAAATACAGAAGAATGAGGCAGAAGGCAAAGCTCAGATCATGATAGTTCACAGGATAGAAATGATCCAGAGTAGCTTTTTTCCCCCCAATGAAAACCATCAGACCTGCCTTCCATTTACCTGCCCTTCCCTTTTTTGGGGAAAAAAATGAATCAGCCTCAACTCAGATCCCGTGGTTATGGCATTGGCCCTTCCCCAGTGGTCAACAAGACAACATTGATACCGAGACTGCCTAGGAATTAGCCTTCCTAGCTCTGTGAGACCACAGTGTCTGAACAAAACGTTGTCATCAAAGCATACTTTGGATTAATTTATGACCAAAAGAGGAAACTGTGCACAAAAAAGGGGGGTGCTTTAGAAAGTAACTTCACGGGGTGATCTGATCATAAATTCTAAATTCCTACCTGGGCAGGTCATGGTGGGTAGTCACATCCCAGGCCTGTAACTTCTTTAGTGAAAGGTTTTAAGGTATCCCTCTTGATTGTTCTTGTGCATCTAGGTTAACATACCTTCGAAATACCAAGGGGATATTAACCCTCCAGAGAGCACATAATCTTGTTAACTATCCTGAAATCCAATCCCCACCTTGCTTTTTCCAATCTGCCTTATGTCCGGTCCTTAATTTCAAGTGCCTAAAAGAAGCTGCAAATCTGTTATTCCCAGGACCGTTTGGATCTTGCTCCCTGGTGTTGTCAGCAGTTTGCCTCAGATAAACTCATTGTTAAAAAAAGAATTATCAGCTTTACATAGTTATTAAGACTATGTTCGTAATATTGGGTTAAGAGTTCTTAAAAATTCTCAGTTGTAACTCTAGCTTTTCAAACAGCCAGAGCACCCTTACATTATCTTAGGAAGTCAAGGAAATGAAGTATTCATTAGTCCAATACATGTTTATGAAGTATCTCATTTTAAATTTAGTTTCATTTGAGAAATCACTCCAAGTTTTATTTCAAAAAATTAAACTTCGGTTGATAAATATTAACATGGATGGAGAGAAGTCCTTTCCCTGTCTTGAAACAACGTCAGCTTCCTCTTAATAAGATTTAACATGATGTTCCGTTTTGTATTCCACTTCAAACTTTAAAATGATTATCACATTGTTTGAACAAACATTTAGTGAGTACTTAATGAATACTAAATGTGTTCAAATGTGACACTGAGTTAAATGCTTATTTATTTAAAGATAAACTTCTAAAATGTGTGTTTTCACTTCAAGGAGCTAGAGATCGAGGGGGAGTTGATCGGCAAAAGAGTTCGAGTTGCTTATAAAACTGGAGTCTCATCTAAACTGGAAACTTGCCTTTTAATTATGTCATACAAATACTTGTGGAAACTTTCCTAGACACCCACTGTAATTCAGTGGTTTCTTGAAAACAGCATATTGTTGCTAAGGGATTCATAAAAAAGAAAAAAAAGAGGAATTTCAAAAGAAGAGAGAGGGAGAGACAGAAGGAGGGGGAAAAAACGTAAAATTCACATTTTATAATTAGAAATTCAAGCAGAAAAGTGGAGAAAGGCTTCACATTGCTGCACATTTAGACTTCACTTTTTTTTGTTTTAATAAAAAATGGGCTTGGATGCCGGGCCAGTATGGCTCAGTGGTTGAGCATTGATCTATGAACCAGGAGGTCACGGTCAGGGCACATGCTGGATTGTGGGCTCTATCCCTAGTGCAGGAGGCAGCCAATCGATGATTCTCTCTCATCATTGATGTTTCTATCTCTCTCTCTCTCTTTCCCTTTCTCTCTGAAATCAATTAAAAATATTTTTTTTAAAATGGGCTTGAACTTTTCCCTTATTCTCTCATTTCTTTTCCTAAAGGTTTCCACCAAGCTACTCCTGGCGGATGCAGAACAGTGTGTGTAGCCCAGGCATTCTCCCACAACCGCTCAGAGCCCAAGTCTTGAGTGATCAGGCACTACCATTTGGAACTAACTCTCTGTCTACTTTTCAGTCGACCAGACCCAACTATGGACAGGTACGAGAATTCATGAAAACCTGTTGTCAAACTGGTGGCGAAAAAGATAATCAGCAAAAGTAATGGGTCTGAGACCAAGGCTTTCAGACACTTGGAAAGTCAGACGCCACAGCACTGCCCCCCTTCCAACCCAAAGATGCACTCTGAGGAGAAAGTATTCCATCATTTCCTGGTATGATCTTGCTAATGTGAAAATATGGCTCTTTAAGCTCCAAGAAACCTGGTGCCAATAATGGGTTTTAGAGAAGAAGGGAGTGGAAGGAGGTAAAATCCTGATGTGGAACAATTTGTTTATGAATAGAATTGAAACGCTGAGATGTTAAGAATGTTAGAAAGGCGACTGGACTGGAGCCTGGCAGTCCCATCTCAGTGCTGTGTGACTTCAGGAAAGTCATGTCCCTCCAGACATCACTTTTTCTTCTCTACTAAATTAGGAGATTGAGTAAGATGGTCATGAGTTGGGTTTTTTTCCAGCTCTAAGATGCGAACAAAGATACTAAAATATTTTTCAAAACCTGAAATAATGACTTAGATTTTGTTTTTAAAGTCTAGTATCTAGGCAAGAGAAATTAAGTCCAGGAGATGGGGTTGTTCAGTACCAGAGCTAACTAGAACTGGGGTGCATGCCCAAGCTGCTTGGGGTGCTTTGAGAGCATAGAGCTGCCACCAAAACAGGGAGGGACTTCCGGTCACTACCTCTTGGGCACCTCCGGAGAGCCCTCCTGCAACATATCATGTGTTCCTCCCTCTCGCTGGCTTTCAAAGCTCAGTCAAGTGGAGCAATGTTAGTGAGTCTTTCGATGGACTTTTAGAATAAGGTGACAGAACATGTGAATGAAGACGTTTCCTCCTAGGTAAGGGCGAATTAGGTCGTTACAGTCTATCACCCTCTTAAGTTTATCAATCCTTTTCCCAAAATTAGGTCAAATGTGAACACCAAGGACATGCAAATGGGCAGTAGGGGAGGAAGGTGTCCCTAAGACAAGTTCTGTCCATTTTGAGGATGGAGGCCCCACAGCGGCTCTTCAGAAGTCAACTCTACCAATAGTAAGTAACTTCTAGGAAAGGGACTCCATAGCTTCCTCTTTAACCCAAGTAAGAGGGACGAGAAAGAAGGAGAGGGGAAGTAGGAAGAGAGATAAAGGGAGAGAGATGTCTAGAACGAGGAGGGGAGACTGATATAGGTGAATGGTGAAGAGCTGCAGAGAAGAAAATGCCAGAAAAAGAGTCCAGGTCTGTTCACGCCCATCTCTGCACACTCCCATCCATGGACCTTATGGGCACAGGCATTTTCTAGAGCCCAAACCTGACACCTTACTGCCCTGCTATGAACAAACAAACCAACTTTTACTGACAAAGTACGATCTAAGCTCCTCAACCGGCCAACAGCACCCTCCAGCCTGGCTCTTCCTCCCACTTTGCCCATGGGCAGTCCCCTTTTTGTTTCATCTATGAGATCCAACTCAGTGCCCACCACTCTGACATTTTTCCCCCAACTGTCTCTTGTGCATTGAGTTGGTCACATGGTATTTAATTATCTATTCATTTATCGACACTAGAATGCTTCAGAAGTGATCAGAAGTAGGACCTCAGGCGTGTTTATGCCCATCCTAAAGCTTGGCACACAGTAGAGGCACGGGAAATGACTGGTGAAAGAATGAATGAGGAGACAGAAAAATTAAAACAAAAGAAGAACACAGCACAATCCTAAATTCAGGTGGGTCTCCATATCCATTGGCAGAAGAGTTGCTTTGAAAACGTCTGGAATATCAATGACTAACTCTCCTCAGTATCTCCTGTTAGTGGTTTGTTTGGAAATATGTTAGAGAAGCAGGGGAGTTTGAAAGCCCCCTGACTTCAAAAACAGACAAAAAGTGACTTCTTGCCCCCCCCCCCCATCTGATTTCAGCATGCTAAATGCCCTGGGGGACTAGAAGGTGGGGTGGAGTAGAAATTAATTTGGACCTTAGTGTCCTGCTAGGTATCAGCTGCCAAGAAATAATGACTGATGACAGTCTACATCTGCTTTCTGCTGCTTCGAGGGGTTCACCCTGCCAGAGCCAGGAAGGATCCAGCAAAGATCCCATCGACTGAAATAGAAAGTCCAGATCAAGGCTTGGACAAAGGGAAAATATCTTCCCCACAATGGGAAACGCAGCTGAGCATCACTCACCCTGCAGCCAAACGCCTGTCAGACTAGAGGACACGCTCTAAAAGTGCCTTTCAAAACAGAGGTTGCATTTAAAGGTCATCATTTCTTCTGCGGCTCCTTAAGACGCAATTTTTCCTTGACGCAGCCCCACTGAACCGAGTGGTTAGAGGTCCCTGGTTAGTCCTAGATCTACAGGTGGTTCTGAGTGTGAACTTGGTCTGATCAGATAAGGAGTCTCAACCCTGGTAGGAGGGGTTCGGATTTCAACTGCATGTACCTTTTGGGGGCCTATTTAAATGCATCAAAACAATCAATTCTTGTAGTGAAACCTATTTGTTCAAAGATCATGTAATTCAAAGTAACTCTCCTTGCCCCTTCATCTGATTTCAGCATGCTTGGTGCCTAGAAAGTCTCCCTATGTTGTTCACCTAAAACAAATATAATGTTATATATCAATTATACTCCAATTAAAAATATGTGAAATAGTTTTACAAAGACATTTTTAAATCTGTTTCTTCCTGTTCTTAATGTTTAAAATAAATTGAGTCCCACCAATTTGCCATCCACTACACTGAAAATTTAGCTCACTCCCATACTACCCTAAAAGGGTTAAAGATGTATCTAATGAACAAAATAAACTGATAGATAAAATAGAACCGGAGGTATGGAAACATGGAACAGACTGACGAATCTCAGAGGGAGGGGGGGCAGGGGGTGGGAAGAGATTAACCAAAGAATTTATATGCATATATGCATTCATTACCTATGGACACAAACAATGGGGTGGTGAAGGTCTGGGGCGGGACGAGAACCCGGTGGAGAGGGCCATTGGAGGGAGAAAAGGGGGATGTCTGTAACACTCTCAGCAATAAAGATTAAATTAAAAAAAGAGTTAAAGATGTTCTCTTATTGCTGAGCTCTTAATCTGAGAAATTAATACCTCCTCTGTGATTATCAGGCATTCACTCATACAATAAGGTTTACATTTTAAATATATAGTCTTTTTGTTGATTTAACACTTTGGTTGATTTTAACTCTTTGGTCCTTTTTCTGAAAAAATATATTTCTTCATTGATTTCAGAGAGGAAGGGAGAAGGAGAGAGAGATAGAAACATCAATGATGAGAGGGAATCATTGATCGGCTGCCTCCTGCACGCCCCCCACGGGGGATCGAGCCCGAAACCCAGGCATATGCCCTTGACTGGAATCGAACCCGGGACCCCTCAGTCCGCAGGCCGACGCTCTATCCGCTGAGCCAGGGCTCTTTGGTCCTTTTCTAAACAGACTGAACATAGAAACTTAGCGACCTGGAAAGCTATAAATCAGGTCCGCACGCCTGGCATAAAAGGCCACAGTAAACTCTCAAATCAAAGCGAAAACCTCCAGGGCAGCTTCTCCCTGCTGGGCACAGATTCCGAAAGCCCGACTCTCTTAGGATCTTGGACAGCCTCCTCTTCCCACACCAGTGGCAGGGGGACACCCGGCACAGCAGAGCAGGGAGCTGGCGGCCCCCAGTGTCCTGTTTGGTGGGGCTCCCCGGCAGCCTCTGTGTCCCAGCACACCGATGCGACCTCTGCTGGCTTTCTAAGAGACCCACAGCCCCCCTCGTGCACAGAGCACCCCGGAAAGAGACCCGCAAGCAGCTCAGCAGATTGCTCAGAAGCATCCCCCCCCCCCCAGCATCACAGCTGAAGCAAAAGCAAGGACACCACTCCCCGGAAAGCCTTAGAAGAGAATGCTGAGTACCTGGCCCCAGAATGGGGTGATCTGGGCTAGGCCATCTACCTCGGGGTGCGGTAGCTCATCGGGCCTCGGGGGCCTTGGGTCTGCAGACGTGTTATTAGCCACAGTCCCCGTTCTAGGATGGCTCCGCTCTCTCACTGTCTCCCTCCTGGAGCCACTACGGCCGGTCTGCTGGTGGCTCTGCACTATCCTGGCCACCACTTTATTAGCTCCTCCGCTCACCTCCATGTATTCATCTTGACACAGGCAAAAAGGGAGGGAAAGCAGAGCCAGCAGGTGCCAACGGGCCAGCCGCCCCGGCATGGTTCTCCGCGGCCGGAGCCTCCAGGGAAGACGGCCGGCGGCTCAGGCTCAGGCTCAGGCGCTGGTCTCCTCCGGACGCCGGGGCTGCAGGAGGGCGGCCGGCCGGCCCGCGGTTTTATACGTCGGTCGCCGGGGAATAAATGAGGCTGCAGGCTTGCCAGAGGGGGAGCAGAACAGCCCATTCATCACCGCCCCACATCACAGGCAGCGCGGGCTCGGCGCAAGCTCCCAGTTGCTGGGGTTCGTAAATGTCACACCTTGGCCCGTGTTCCTGGTTCCAGCGTGAAAAAAAGCATGTGCGGCCGGCTGGAAACAGGGGGCGTGTGTCCGGGGCCCGCGGTGGAGATGAGACAGGGGGAGGCTGTGCCCCGCAGTCTGAGATGCCTTTTGGAACAGCCTCCGGCGGGCCTGCCAGGAAATCCGGGCTTAACGGCATCCAGTCCGCCGGAGAGGCGGTGGGAACCCGCCAGGGCGATCCAGAAAGCTCCTGCACTCGCTCTGAAAGGTTACCATCCCCCCCCCCAAAGGAATTCATTTCCCCTCCCGGCTCCCCGACACCAGCAGCCGAAGGTGTGAGTCCCGAACACCAGGCTGCATTCAGACGGAGTCTCTGGGGTTAGCAACTGCGTGTCCCTGTCCAGCAAATGCTCTTTCCCTGAATTACAAACATCCAGCGAACACATTTCCCCGAGTTTCCAACAGCCAAAGTTAAGACCAGGTTCACCAGGTTGCTATGGTGGATGAAACCAGCACAGCCTGCTTTGCACTAAGAGAACGGCGTCTCTGGCCACTCTTCCTCTGACCTGCTGCTGGTTGAAATCGAACCCAGGGACATGCTGAGCCCAGTCCAGGACCCCGAGCAGATCAGGACGGAGGGGGTCCTCGGGTCCTTTGTTCTGCTCGCTACGCGTTTATTAATTCTGCTGAAGAGCGAATGGACATGCCCAACCTCTGGGTGATAATAAATTAAGAGAATTCATATAGAGTTTGCCTTTAAGGCGGCTTCTATTTACATCCGTCACTTACTATTCCTCGTTCGCTCACATAGTAAGAAGTCACTGGAGGAGTGAGAGACCCTGGGACCTGCAGGAAATGGATGAGTGCAAGTGTCTGATGCCAAGTAGACAAGGGGCCCTGTTAGAAGGCCAAAGCTCAGAGAGGCCGGGCCTGACGGTGAAGCTGATGTGACGGAGCAGCTGGAGAGAGCCGGGTGCGGGGGGGGGAGGGAGGGTGAAGGGGGGGCTGCCCTCCTCTCCCAGCTGCCCTCCTCACTCAGCAGAGGGGCCCGAGAGCTTTATCCTCCTGCAACAGCCAGACAGCTGCCCCCACGCCCACGTCCATGCAGGGGAAGGGCCTGGTGCTGGGACGGAATGAGTGAGTTATGCTGTAACAGAAGCTCTCCCGTTGACAACTGTAGGCCTTGGGAGCCAGGCTTACCCAAAGCAGGCAGTTCCCATGTGGTGGGGTGTCAGACGCTCAGCCAGCCCCATTCTACAAGTCTACCCCGTGGTGCCCAGTCTCCTCCCTGGAGGGTCTCTGCTTCTGCCCCTGGGAGGGCAGCACATCAAGCCGTTATCTGACACTGACGCTGACCGGGGATTGCTTAACAGACCGGGAGCTGGAGACAGGAAGGCTAGTCTCCGGGCCCTGCGGACAGACGGGTGGATGGAAGGTGGATGGAAGGTAGCGGTGGGGGGAAGGTCCTGAGCTGTGTCCCAGGGGGATGCTCCTCACCAGCAAGACCACGGGGCGAGGCATGGCTCTGAATCCAGGTCACCCACTCGCCAGTTTCCTAAGCGCTCTCTGGCGGCTCCCTCAGCCCGGACCCTCTGGCCAAGTGGCTACAAGTCAACCTCTTCTGACTTTCAACTGCATTGAGACTTTCCATTGGTGTTTTCAAGCCTTCCATCTATTCTAGTGGCTCTCAATCTTGGCCGCCTAATAAAATCAACCAGGGAACTTCTAAATATATTCGTGCCTGGGCCCCGTCCCAGACCAATTGAGTCAGAATGTCTCGTGGGGCGTGGGCACCAACAGCGTTTCCAAAGCTCACCGAGAAGATTCTAATGTGCAGCCAGGGTTAGAAGTCACTGGCCCGTCCTCTCCTTGACTCAAGGAGAATGAATAATGTCTATACTTCTTTGAGCACTTACCATGTGCCAGCCCGGTACTTCTTTGCTTCATTCAGCTCATTACTTTTCTCAGTAAACCTCTCACCCCCAGATGAGGAAACAGAGGCTCAGAGAGGTAAAGTGACTTGCCTGGCGTCACACAGCTGGAAGGGGTCATCAGGATTTGCCTCCATCGGCCCTCCTGCCTCCCTCCGGAGAAGCAGGGAAGACCAAAGGCAGGCCGCCCGCAGACAGGAGGCCAGCTCATGGCTCACGGGGCCTGCCCGCAGGAATCTGAGGTCAGAGAGTCACGAGCTGAAATGTATCACCCCAAAAAGATGCTGAAGGCCTAGCCCCCAGCCCCCATGAGGATGCCTTTATTTGGAAATGAACTCCTTGTGGATGAGCATGTTCAGATGAGATCATTAGGATGGGCCCTAACCAGACATGACTGTGTTGTTACAAAGAGGAAACATTTGGACACAGAGACAGACACGCACACGGGGAGAACGCCACGTGAAGACAAAGGCAGAGATCGGGGTGATGCGTGTACCAGTCAGGGATCGCCAAAGGCTGCCGGCAAACCACCAGAAGCCAGGAGCAGGCATGGTACAGTCTCCTCCTCTTCCCCTCCTCCCCCCGCCCGTCCCCGAGTCTTCAGAAGGAGCCAGCTCTTCGGACACCCCCACCTCAGATGCCCAGCCTCCAGAGCTCTGAGACGACACATTCCTGTCGTTAAGCCACCTGATTTGTGCCGCCGGGAGGGCAGCGCAGCACCCCAGGACAGGGCATGTAGGGAAGCCTGAGAAACTCCAGCCGAGGAGACAGCAGCCCGAGAAGATTTAGCCAATTGTTCAAGTTCAGGAATGGCTTGTGGCATGGCCCAGACAGGACCCCCAGCCCCCCAGCACAGGCCCTTTCCACCCCCTCAGCGCCTCCCCATTGCCTGCATTTTACCCGTGGCTCCTGTTAAATCCTCCTTGGGGCTGCCCTCCTGTACCCGTGCTGGCCATGTCCCTTGTTCAAAGGAGTGGGTTAGAATTGGGCATCACTTCTTGCCCGTGGGCTGAGCACGGAAGACATCTAGGATCAGAGTGTCCCTAGCACACGGCCTGTCTGTGAAAGCTCCAAAGGATGCCTGGGGACACCCGTCTGCTAAGATGTGGGGGGACTCTTGCTTGTTCAGCGGCCCCCAAAGTCCAGACAGGATGCTGGCACCACCAGCTCCGCGCGCAGCAGGGTGCGCGTGAATACGTGTGCAGAGTCAGCTCTGCGAGCTGGCTGCCGGCCGGAGGCAAATGTTTGCTCAGCCTTCCTCACAAAGAGGGCTTCTGAGGTGTGGAGGCCCTGTGGGCTCCCCGGGGCACGCTGTGCTTTGGCAGAAAGGAGATCAGCTGTGGTTTGGCCGGGACAGTGAGGGACTGTGCAAGGCTGAACGTGTCTTTATCTCAGCGCCAACGGCAAGGGAGCTGAAGACGACGCCTGTCTGCAGGAGGGTCAGTGGTGGGGGGCGACCCACCGCTCTCCGCCCCTCCCCACTGAAAAGTCCTCCCTGTGCTCAGCGCGGTGAGATTCTAAAACCAAGGCTCGATCCCCTTGATCTAAATAAGTGAGAGGTTTCTCAACATGCAAATGCTCCCTGAGATGAGGTGGGGTAGCCGTATTGGGCATTTGTGTCCTGATGCTGAAGGCTTTCTCAGATCCTCCTCGGGTGAGTTTTGTTTGGAGAAGAACGGAAAGAAAGGAACACGTGTTTTCCGGAAGGGGACATTGTCGTTCAGTATTAGCTCTTGCCATTTAGAGAAAATCGTTTTCATGCTTGGCACCGATATGAGGCAGAACCGGAGGCAGAACACCGGAGGGGGATGGTCGGTTGGTGAGGGCGCCATCGCTGTGGTGGAGTGACAGTTTCGGGTCTGACCCTCATTGGGCAAGTGCAGGACGCTCCTGCCGGTGTCCCTGGGATGGGTCCGCCTCCACGGCCAAAAGGAGGCCGTCAGGGACTGAGGTATGAAATCAGCGTCCAAATGAAAACTGTACGTGTATGTTTACGGAACAAGTTCTTCCTGTGGGAGCTCTATTTGAGAAGATAATTCTAATCAGAGAGATGTGTGATAAACAGGAAAGTGTGTGTGTGTGTGTGTGTGTGTGTGTGTGTGTTCCTGCCACTGGGAGCAGGTACTCAAGTTCCCTGGGAAGCACCAGAGTTCCATCACCCAGGTGAGTCTGTCTGAACCCCCTTTATAAACTTTGTGCAGTCCATCTCCATTTTCCCCAGTAATTTCTTTCTTCAGACAGAGGGCAATGCAATTACACAAAAGCTTCCCCATTCCCCCTGAGGATTGCACCCAGGACAACTGGGTTGGGTTTGGAGCATTCACAGACGACCTTCTGAGTCTTTCCCTTTCAGGTGACTTGCCAATTACCCATCGGCCACTAACATGATGGCCTTCCCCAGGACGAGTCTGCCCAACCCCATTTTCCTCATTCAGGAACCGAGGTTCACCCTGCAATGCAGGCCAAACGAGCTTGAACCAGACCCTGAAGAAGCCTGAGGCAGAAGCAGCTCTGACACGCAGGACCCTGTCTCCCCTGGCCACCTGTCAAGGCAAACTGCGTCCACACAATGAAGGCCAGACAAGTGTTGCTTTCTCAGAGATCTTGCTGAGCTATGAAGCAAGATCCTAAAACCCAAGCTCATTCTCAAAGTGGGAGGCTTGTTAATCAGAGGTGCATTATTAGGGTGGAGCTGATGCTAAGCTCTAAATGAATAGGTCAGACTTGTAGTATAGCAGCAAGGAAGAGAAAGAGAGAGAGAGAGAGAGAGAGAGAGAGAGAGAGAGAGAGAGAGAGAGAGAGAGAAGAAGAAGAAGAAGAAGAAGAAGAAGAAGAAGAAGAAGAAGAAGAAGAAGAAGAAGAAGGGAGGAGGGGAGGGGAGAGGAGAGGAGAGGAGAGGAGAGGAGAGGAGAGGAGAGGAGAGGAGAGGAGAGGAGAGGAGAGGAGAGGAGAGGAGAGGAGAGGGGAGGAGGGAAGGGAAGGGAAGGGAAGGGAAGGGAAGGGAAGGGAAGGGAAGGGAAGGGAAGGGAAGGGAAGGGAAGAGAGAGGTGTTACTTTAAGGAATTTCCTGATGAGATTGCAGAGGCTGACAAGTATGAAGCCCACCAGGTAACCAGCAGGCTGGGAATTCCAACAGGAGTTGGCGTTACAGTCATGAGCCTGAAGGTGGTGTGGATGCAGAATTCTTTCCTCTTCGGGGGCCTCAGTCTTTTCTCTTCAGGCCTTCAACTGATTGGACAAGGCCCACCCACATGATGGAGGGTAATCTGCTTCATTCACCGTCTACTGATTTGAATGTTAACTACATCTTTAAACATGCCTTCCCAGGAACATCAAGACTGGTGTTCGGCCAAGCAGCTGGGCCCCAGGTCTCTCTGTGAAATGTGAACAGATATCCCAGGAGAGCTGGGAACACTGGGTAACCACAAGGAATAATTCAGGAGTCCTGGAGACTAGAAGTTAATTTCCTCATCCTGAAATACTCCGGGGAGGATGGGGTACGCATGTTGGGATGGGCCTCACTATCCTTTCGCCCAGTTTCCCTGGGCTCAGCCTTCCTCAGGCTCCCGTAGACTTCCCTGCCTGGTCAGACACTCCCTTCCCTTGCCCATCCATCCTCAGATGTTTCTCCCTGCTGGGCTCTGTCTCCCTGAAAAGCTCTCTCTGACGCTAGGAGCCTTTCTTCATGATGTGTTGCCAGGCTTATTCAGATGCCACCACAGCGGGTTCCAGCTGTTATGCTACACGTCTGAACTATTCATGTAGAGCTGAGCACCAGCTCCATGGCAGACACCCGAACAACTTTACTCCCTGTCTTCCTGTAACAGATTTGATTTTGCTCTTCTTTCTAAGGAAGCGAGTTCCACTTGCAGGGATTCACTCGGGATGGGTGTCGTCTTTTGCCAGTGATTATTTGGGGCATAGGCACTGACATAACACAATGTAGGAGACACCTTCTGCAGTACTTGGGGAAAGGACTTTACTCTTAAAAAGGGACATACAAACAGAGGAAATGTACCTTTTCTGTCTTTTCTTCCACTCAATATTGCCCTGTTTCCATATGCAGATGGCAGAACTTCTAGAAAGATGTAAAGAGCCTGGTCCTTGACCGGCATCCATGATCCACTGAGTTTCAAATCACTCAACTGTCCTGCTCTGCGAGATGATACATTTGTATTGCTTATGCCTTTGATACACAATACCACCTTTATTGTGTTATGACTTAACTAGAGGCCCGGTGCACGAAATTTGTGCACGGGGGAAGGGGGAATCCCCTCAGCCCAGCCTGCACCTTCTCCAATCCGGGACCCCTTGGGGGATGTCCGACTGCCGGTTTAAGCCCGATCCCTGGGACAACCCTCTCACAATCCTGGACTGCTGACTCCTAATTGTTCACCTGCCTGCTGCCCTGGTCACCCCCAACTGCCCCCCCTGCCAGCCTGGTCGCCCACAACTGCCCCCCCCTGCTGGCCTGGTCGCCCACAACTTCCCCCCCTGCTGACCTGGTTGCCCACAACTACCTCCTCCTGCCAGCCTGGTCGTCCCACGCAGCCTACTTGTTCAGTCGTTTGGTCGTCCCTCACTAACCCCCTGCTGGCCTGGTCACCCCATGCAGCCTGCTAGTTCAGTCGTTTGGTCGTCCCTCACTAACCCCCCTGCTGGTCTGGTTGTAGGCAGCCATCTTGTGAGGGCATGAGGGTTAATTTGCATATTACCTCTTTATTATATAGGATACTCTCTATGTATTTGTCTTACTTTTTCAGCTAGATTGAAGACCCTTGAGGGAAACAGCAGTGCTATGTGTATTATTGTACAGAGCCTTATTCTACAACTTTCACATGGTAAACACTCCACAGAAGCCTTCTAGCAGTAGAATAAGCAAATGGAAAACATACACCAAATTAATCGATTGTAGAGACCAATGAGTTAAAGCCTGTCTGGGCTCAGGGATGTAGAGGCTAGAAATCCTTCCTGCATTTGGGGGTCCCCAGTACTTCCCGAGGAGGCAGTATACCTCCTCCACCGTCAGCCACTCTCTCCCCAGTGAAGCTTCCAGGACTTTCCACAGCAGAAACAGTGCCCTGTGTACCCATTTCACTGTTCTCTTCCTAGACACTTCCCAGCCCCCTTAGCAGTTCCCAGGGGGCCAGGCGGACAGACAGGTGGGTGATGAATGGAAGAATAGTGGGTGGGTGGATGGATGTCAGATAAATGAGTGACAGATGGAAGGATGGACAGATGAACAGATGAATGTTGGTGTTGGCTCCAGACCCAACCTCAGTCTGAGTCCCAACTCCTCAACTTTCTCGCCATGATACCTCAACCATTCTAAGACTCTTTTCCTCCTTAGCAAAATGAGCTAATGATACCTGTTCCACATGGTGGTTGGGAAAATTAAAAGCGATGGTTTCCTCTTCCCAGCACAGCGTGTGGCACTCACTACCTGCTGTCGTGCAGGGATAGAAAAGAAAAAAACAAAACCAAACCAAACCACAGTGGAACCGGAGAAAATCATTAGAAAAAAACATCAGGTCAATATAAACTTTATTATGCTTCCTGCTAGCGAGTAAGCAATTAAAATAATTAAAATAGCATTTGAATCATTAAACCCACGAAGAGGTTTCAGCTGAGTGAAAACCATCAGTTTCTCCCTTTAAGTGCTGGGAAACCATTTCCTCCATTGAGTTCAGCTTCAGGTACTACAGGGGGCTGGTGTTCAGTGAGTAGTCTAGGAGCATTGTGTGATTTAAAAAAAATATTTCATTAATTTCTTTTACTTCCAGGAGGTGCATTTGAGAAAATAAGGATAGATTTGTTTTCTCTGCAGAAACAGAGGAAACTCCTGAAGGAATACAGCTCTGCAGATTTGTGGATAACTCCGATGACACTCTCCATCCACCTTGAAAATCAATCATGTTTCAGCAAAGACCAGGGCGGCCCTGTCCCGCCTACTTTCGTGATTGCCACCGCCGCCCCAGGCGCTTCCGGAGGCAGCGAGCAGAATGTTTCCACATGAGTAATGCCGGTCCCAGACACTCCACCCGAACCACAGAGGGAGCGCATCTGGGCTTGGCGTCCCGAACACATTTCTTTATGCCCAGCCTCAAACTGAATTCCAAACCTGCAGTCCCGCCAGCCGCATCCCCTCCTGACTTCACTCCCCGCACTGGTTCCCGCCAGCTGGTGTGACAGGCTGCTCTGTCTCTCAGAGCCCTTCCCACGAACCCAGCGAAAGCCTCCTGCTCCATGACCGCATCCGTGGCCGGCCCCACTTGGCATTGACTTGGGTGCCAAATCAGCCAGATTTCAGGCACCTGGCTGGGATGCGTATCAGAGGTCCCATATTCTAGGAGCAACAAGAGCACCCCAGGATTTTAAGAAAAGCAGAGCCTGCTGCAGTCCATTTAATCTCGTTCCTTTGCCCAGTTAGGTTTGAGCAAAGAATGGCTCAGAAAGGAGAAAGAGCATGCCCACGGGAACACAGCTCGCTGGTGGCAGCCCCGGACGAACACATACTAGTAGCTCCACTGACTTCTGGACCAGTGATCTGCGTGCTTCGCAAGGAATGATACCTTATGTACCTACTGCTTAGGCGCTGAAGGAAAAGTCATGAATGGTCTTTGCTTGCCTAGATCTCACTCAGGCTTCCAAGCAAACTCCAACCCACCACCTCCGTTAGGACTTCCCTGACCAGTAGAGTGGCAGGGGAGAGAGTACCAGGCCCAGTCTGGGAAGACCTGGCTTTGAGTCTCGGCTCTCCTTGACTATCTGAGCGGCAGTGAGCACCTGACTTCCCCACACAGCCCTCTGAGCAGGCCCTCCAGGGAGCGAGGAGCCAGGGTGAGCCGCTTCCATCCTCTCTCCCTGGCTTGTGCCTACCCTCTGGGGAAGTGCCCTCTGAAATAGGTGCGAATGGGTGCAAACCTCATGTATTGCCCCTCAACATGTGGAAAGTTTAGCTGGGAAAGGAAGGGCACCTAGGAGAGGAGTGGGAAATAAGAGGGAAATGTACTTCTGCACCTCAGTTCTTAGCGATCCAGGCGTCTGTTCTGGGCTCAGCGGTCTTTTCCGTGAGAGGGAGGTGTAGATTGTCAACATAATCAGACGCACCTGATAAAAGCATAGGATTTTTTTTTTTTTTTTTCAGTTCACAGGAGGGAGCAGAAGCCTTCAGACCAGTCACTGACATGGATTCCACTCCTGTGGATGCGGGGCCGTCTGCAATCTGTTTTCTAAGTCCGTGGGGGATTTACCAGGAAGCCGAAGCTGCCGAGAGAGTTGCTATGTTCTGGCAGCTATACCATAAAAATCTCATGTTTTCCAACGTGCAGAGGGAACTCGGCACACATCTGCCTTCAGCGTGAAATAGCAGCAGCTGGGGGACAGCTGCTCGGGCCTGGAGTAATAGAGTCCGTTGCTTCCTGACATCCACCCCTGGCCATTCCGTTCAAGGGCTCACAGTTCTGGGCGTATCACTGAACCTGGTCATTGTCCCTAGAATTTCAGGGACCGCTCTTCAATTCAGGAGCACCACCCATCCATTCTCCCGGAAATGCATGATTTCACACTTGTTCTCCAAATTTTAATTAGTCTCCCAGGAAAGGTCCTCTGCATTGAGTGAAGGTTCTGCAAGGCTTTGATGAGTTCCAAGCCATTATTTTATGGTTTCACAGCAGGCAACTCAATGGAAAGAGGAGACTGAACTAATACAGGATCGATAAAGTGTCATTTCAGGTGCTGATCATGGTACATCCTCTTTGCTCTTTCTCTTACAGTTGCTTGTACATATTTATCACCGGTTTTACCTGTCCCAAAACACACACATTATATCCAATACTTGCACTGGAGTTCACCTTTTGTTATTTTTGACATCATTCTGGGTTGTAGAACTTCACTTATTAATTTTTACCATGACTTTTATATTCTAACTAGAGGCCTGGTGCACGAATTTGTGCACGGGTGGGGTCCCTCAGCCTGGCTGGCGATCGGGGTCATCGGAGCTGTCTTGCCCAGTCGGAGGGGAGGGACTGCGGGAGGTTGGGGGCCGGTCGGCCAAGGGTAGGGAACACGGGAGGTTGGCCGGCCAGGGGGGAGGGACCATGGGAGGTTGGCTGTGGGAGTGCACTGACCACTAGCGGGCAGCTCCTGCATTGAGCGTCTGCCCCCTGATGGTCAGTGTGTGTCATAGTGACCGGTCAACCAGTCATCCGGTCGACCAGATGTAATGGTTGCTTAGGCTTTTATATATATAGATAACCAGCCCGTATAGTTAAATGCATTTTATGACCTGGGATGATTGGCAGACAAAAAAGTAACAATGAAAAATGCAAGTTTAAAAAGCACAAGAAATAACTTACTAATGCCATTCAGCTGACTTCAACCATATCCTTAATTGAATATGAGCCCAACTGACCAATATAAACCTTGGGATCCCTTAAAAAGTATAACACTTATTAAAATGCGGTGGTGTTCCTGGAATAATATTTTATCTTGCATATCAAAATTTGTTATATTTATGTACATCAACTTATTTTTTTCTGAAACTGCCACACCATCTCCTGACCACTTGATTGACCAGTGACAAGCAGTGGTCCAAAGACTACACTTTGAAAAGTATCAGCCTTCATGCCAAGAGCCCTAGAATCACTGGGTTTTTGCTTAAAAGAAACTCTAGGAATCATCTACAATAGTTTTCAAACATATGGGCCATGTGAATGGTTAATTTTATGTACCAGTTTGTCTGGACCATGGTGCCCAGATACAAGGTCAAACATTCTGGATGTATCTGTGTTTTGTGTGTGTGTGTGTGTGTGTGTGTGTGTGTGTGTTTAAATCAGATTAACATTAACATCAGTGGACTCTGAGTAAAGCAGGTTGCTCTCAATGATGTGAGTGGCTAGGGTTAGGGTTGGGGTTAGGGTTAGGGCTAGGGTTGGGGTTAGGGTAGGGTTAGGGCTAGGGCTGGGGTTAGGATTATCATTAGGGCTAGGGTTAGGTTTAGGGCTAGGGTAGGGTTAGTTCTAGGGTTAGGGTTAGGATTGGGTATATGTTTAAGTTACAAGGAGCTCAGAGATGGCCCACTCTGGGGAGTGCTGGTGACGAGGGTGAAGACTGTAACTGTTTTGAGGGGGCACAAGACTGTGGTCAGCTGAGCCTGGCCTGGGAGATCTGATCCCTACCTGGTGGGTGGGCTTCATGCTGACTTCCGGAAGATCCGGGGTGATGCCCTAGAAAGTGCCTTTTAAACACCAACCCAGGTGGTTTTGAGGTAGGTGAGGTGCAGGTCATGGGGAATCATTGAAAACACCGGGGCCTGGGAAGGCTGGAGCAGGTGGAGGAGGCTCGAGGTCGCCTCCACCCGGGCACTGGGATATGGCTGGATGTTCGCTCAGGTCAAGGGCGGATGGGACCTGAGAGGTGAGGCAGACTTTTCTTCCTAGAGCCCAGGGAATCCTCTCTGTCCTCGCTAGAGCCCTGAGGGCTGGGCTGTCTGAGGAGAGGAGGAGACAGAGGCGTGTGGCGGCTGCTTTTGGCTCTGGACAGAGGGCAGAGGGTTAGTACCCCTTTGCCTTTCCCACCTTCCCTGAAGTGATGTAAGGGCCATGTGTCCTTCCTGAATTCTGCTTCTGTCACCAAGTGGTGAAAGTTGCTGATTTGGGGTGGAGAGTGGGGGTGTAGCAAAGGCGTGATTGAGAGAGAGAGAGAGAGAGAGAGAGAGAGAGAGGAAGGGGCAAGGAGCAGGGTGAAGACCTGCTTAACTGCTTTCCTACCAAAGCCTCTGCACTTAGCCACACCTTGTTTCCGTGGTTCATTGGGCAGATACTCTGCCCGCCTTCACACCCCCCAGGGGTCTCAGAGAAACGTCACCCTCATCAGAATACGATAGCCTTCAACCCACGCAATAGCCTAAGGAAGACAAATGGTGGGCTGGCAAGAGAGGTTTGGCAGGCTCTCCGTGCATGCCGGAGCGAGGAGGAGATGGAAATGTCGCCGGCGAGCTAGCTCTGCTTTTTCCTTTCTCTCGGACTTGGTCCCGTCGAAGGCTTAGGCAACGGGCTAAGCTGCAGGAAGCAGACTTTCAGAGCTCCCTGTTGGAATCACAGAAGTCCTTGCCATGCAGTCTGCCACTGTGCCTGAGATACAGGCAACGGGCTATTCCCACCCGTGCCGCTGGGAGAAGACCCTTTGGCACACAGAGGAGTGTTCGCTCACTCTCCTTGGGGTGGCAGATGGGCACAGGTCACTCTCCTTACCTGTGTGGTCACAGTAGTTGTTCTCTCCATAAGAGCATCATCACATTGCAGTGCAATACACATTTGCTCCTCTGATATCCTAAGTTCAAGGGACTTAGGAAATCAGAGGTCAAGAACGCCATGCTTTGTGCTTTGTTTCCCTAGAATGTAGCCCATTACTATTACAAATAATTATTAGCACCAAGCAGTCTTTTAATAAATATGCTTTGAATGACTGGGCAAAGGGATGAATGATCAGACCTTCCGCAAGATGGCCACCCAGGTGCCTGATGAAGCTCTGCCCGCAATGGGAATGTTACCCTTCACAGCGGAGTCAAAGTGCCAGGCGTTGAAAACACAAGGTAACCAAAAGGTAGTCTCTCCCCTGCAGGGACTCACGGCCAAGAGGAGGAGGCCGACAGGAGAACTCCGAATTGCAGCCACAGGAAAGGGGACAATGGGAGTTTGAACTGCGTGCAGGAACGCAGTGGGGGAGCAGGACATGCCAAGCAGGTCTCCCCTCTTAGTAGCTACATTAGTCTGCTCGGGCCCCCAAGACAAGACCCCACAGGCTGGGTGGCTTAAAACACAGAAATTAATTTTCTCACAATTCTGATGTCTGTGATCAAGGCGTGGGAGGTTTGGTTTTTCCGGCGGCCTCTCTCCTTGGTTTGTGGGTGGCTGCCTTCTTGAGGTGTCGCCTCATAGTCATATGCACACGTGCAAATGTCCTCTTCTTATAAGTCAGATTAGATTGGGGCCCACACTTGAGGCCTTGCTGTAATTTAATTACCTCTTTAAAGGCCCTTTCTCCGAATAGTCACATTCTGAAGCACTGGGGGTTAGAGCTTCAATACAGGACCTTTGGGGGAACACAGTTCAGCCCATAATAAGATTGATGGCCCATGAGGAGCCTGGACCACACCCGGGCCCCAGCATCCCAGCATCCGGCATGTGCTGGGTCCACTGACCACCGCCCCCCCCCCCCGCCCCTGCTTCTTGGCCATAAAGCCCACTTGTCCATATTCAGAATTGAGCTTGATTCTCTACTGGGGTCTCTTTACCTCTATTGCAATAGCTCTGAATCAAAGCTGTTTTGACCGTGAATGCGGCTTGCGGGAGGAAGTGGGCAGTGACGCATGCTGGCGTAAAGTGAGGCAGGAGAGATGGGTGGGGATGAATGTCACATATGGTCAGTTCATTAGTGACCTGTAGTTCCTTGTCTGTGGACTTAAATAATGAACATCTGGATAATAAGGCCTCTCTGTAGTTTCTTTACACCCTCCTAGACATATGTGCAGCCCACCAGGGGTCACGTTGGTGATCACTACTAGCCAGTGGGCAGGAGGACTCAGACGGGAACCAGAAAATAGGTTTAGATTGAGATCTATGGCCGCCTGCTAATCCCCCCACCCCCAGTATTCATCCTCCCCTACTTCCTTAGTCGTAAGAACACATACAGGGCATAACCCCTACTTAGATATAGATTAGACCCCCAGGTTCCCTTGTAGCTAGGGGTAGCCTTATGACCAACGTTGGGCCCATGGGACGTAAGAGGGAGTCTTATGTTTGAGGTCTTCATTTTTCTCTTCCTGGCTGGTTAGAATGTGGATGTCATCGCTGGAGCTCAAGCAGCTACTTTGTCCCAGGAGATGAAGGAAAACGAAGCAATTAAATAAGAAGAAGCTGGGTCCGTGACTATGGTGGAGCTAATGTACCAGCTCTTGAGTAATTCTGAACTTCATTGATATAAAAACAAGCAAACTGCAATCCTGTTTAAGACACTTTACCAAAAAATTAAACTTTCTGTCACCTGGCAACAGGAGGGGACGTCGGACAAATTCCAACTGTGAGCAGGACTAACATGCCGTGGCTGGTCTGAAGTTGGGAGCGGGGGGCATGTACCAAGGCATGCAGGCAGACCTGCGGGGCCTAGGCGGCCCCCAGCTAAGAGAGGTCCCGACTGGCAGCCAGCAAGGAGCAGGAGTGTTAAGTAAACGATGGTGCAGCCATACAACAGACTGTTACGTGACCATTAAAAATGGGACGCATTTTTACTGACATGGAAAAAATGCTCATAGTACTTCGTGTTACATGTTCAGTGAAAAAATGACTTTTATGATAGCATACATGTGTCTACAGTATAACATGAAAGTCACAAACGAATCTGTGAAACCTCCCTTTTTAAATCTGTTCCAAACCCACACTAAATCTGTGCCTCGGGCTGCCGTTTTCCTTGGAGCTGGACGCAGTACTGCCAGTACAAGACATATTTGGTTATTTTCTTAATAATTGCATCTTTCATGTCGGAAAAATTTCAATTTCAGGAGGCTGTCTTTCCCCATCTTTTTTCCAAGGTGGATGGCAACTGAGTTCTAGGGAGAAAGTTTACCCCCAAGGCTGTATGTAGCTGGCGTGTGCCCTTAGGGACATAGAAAGCACTTGGGAGTTCCGTGTTCCTCTGGGGCCGGGAGGCTCAGGGGACTCCCCCAGGCTCTGCTTCGGGCACATGCCTGGCAGTTGTCTCCATGTTCACCCACTGATCCTGCTCCTTTCGCTCACCCTGGAAGCCGGACAGAGATCTCTCTGCTTTCCAAAGGAGCAAAGGAAGAAAGGAAGGTTGCGTGGGAGAGTTCGAGACTGCTGTTCACTTCTAGGGAAACTTGGCAAGGCCGCTGGGGAGTCCTCAAACCCAAGTCCCCCATCCCAGCGTCCGGCCTGCCTGGCCCTGCCACAGGCACTCATCAGCTGGGAGCCGTCCGAAGGAAGACTGGTCTCCATGGGAACCCAGCGATGGACTTCCCAGCACAGCAGCTGCGGCGCTGGTCACTTATAAATAACAAGATTAAAACCATTTCCAGAGCATTGCATTATCCAGATTGAAAGAGAGGTGGGGTTTTTTGAGAAAGCCATTTGTAGCCGGGGCCTGGTTAGGAGGTGGAAAATAATACCTTTGGTGGCTGGAAATTCTCCTTTTGTTCACTTGGTCAGAATACCACTCCCGTTTCCAGCCTCCAGCTGACACTACCCCTTGAACTCAGTTTACACTTGGGTGGGGAGAGAGATAGTAATCATTTTCAAATGTGTAATTTATTGCAAACATCTTTATATGTGCACATGCATGTACATTTTAAAGATAAGTGGGGCCATGCATTAGTCACTTTCTATACATCTTTTTTATTGAATTCTTTAAATCGTGGTGGACTTTTGTCTGTATAAGTAGGAGTGCTGGTGATGACGACAATCGGAATGCCTGAGGCCAGGGACAACATTTTTTAAAAATATATATTTTTATTGGTTTCAGAGAGGAAGGAAGAGGGAGAGAGAGATAGAAACATCAATGATGAGAGAGAGTCATTGATTGGCTGCCTCCTACACGACCCCACTGGGGATCGAGCTCACAACCCGGGCATGTGCCCTTGACCGGATCGAACCTGGGACCCTTCAGTCCGCAGGCCGATGCTCTGTCCACTGAGCCAAACCCGGTAGGGCCTGGGGACATTATTTAAGACTAGAGGCCCAGTGCATGATTGAATCATGCATGTGTAGGGTCCCCTACTTCGCTTTTCACGGTGGAGCTGGGTGCCTGTCCGCTGGTGCACCAGGCCTTTCAGAAGCCTCCGGCTCGGCGGAGGCTTCTGAAACGCCTGGTGCCGGAGCAGACAGGCACCCAGCTCCCCCACTTTTGATGGTCCGCGGCCGCTGAGGGGGGCTACCCAGCTGTTGAGAGGCGCAGGGGGCGGGACTCCCGCCCCCTGCGCCTCTCAACAGCAGGGTAGCCCCCCTCAGTGGCAGCGGATCCGTGTCTCTCAATGGCCGGATAGGCCACCCCGAGTCCCGCCCCCCAGCCTCCTGCCGCCCAATCGTGGGCGTAGCAGAGTGATGGTAATTTACATGTTACTCTATTATTAGATAGGATGTGTCTGTTGCCCAGCTGGAGCGCTAGCCTTCCTGTGACGGCCACCCGTGAGGCTGGCTGCGAGGACAGCATGACGGGATGTGCACACGCCACTCCCCGTGCACCCCGGGGCATAAGGGTGGTTTTGAGCTGAAGGCAACTGAACCGGCAGACGGACAGAGGCTCTCCTTGACCCAGCCTTACTTAGTCAGCAAACCCCCGCCCTCTGCTGCGTCGGCCTAACTCTGTTCCTTCCACGTCTGCCCCAGCGTTGTCCAGCTTCAGCTAGAATGCTGCTAAGTCCGTTTACTCAGAATCTGCACCTCCGCTGTCTGGTCCCCCTCGTACCTAATCCGGTTCCTCCTCCTCAGTCATCCGCCAGGGAGGTCTGATCACCTTCAGCAAGAATCCCGAGGTCAGTTCACTAAGAATCCCCCTGACCCCGGAGTTTCCTTGTTAGGAATTTCCCAGCCAGTGCCCCCACCCTGCTTCTGGGCCAGAAAGTCCACTTGTTTTCAGAATTGGGCTCTACTCTATCCTGAGGTCTCTCTCCCCGGAGGCAGTATTCCTGAATGAAATCTCTTTTGGCCACTTGACCGTCCAGCTCTGATCTTTCTTTAATGAGGACCGACAAGCCCTCTCTTCCTCTTCCTGTTTGCCTAAAAGCAGGGTGGGAGTCTCCCTCTGAGGAGGTGCCCCCTCCCTGGGTCATGCCTGGAAGGGCAGAACCACCGGAGTCACCAGAGAGGACTCGGGACTCTTCCTGTCCAGGGACTCCCAGACGGGAGCTGGAGCCCGGGGCTGAGGTGACCTCGCCGCCCTGGGCACAGGCGGCAGCGGATTGGCCGGTCTGACAGTCTCTTTGACCACAGTTTGGTAAAACAGGTCGGCCGCAAAATACACAGTCCCAGCCTCTGTCGCCTCTGTTGTCGAGGCGATGGCTAGCCCCAGAGTCCTCATGGACCAATTTTGTGTAACTTTTATTTGCCTCGATCCCCCTGGTGGAGTCCTTAAGGGCTCATGTCCTGCCTTCTTCGTCCCTCAGTGACTGCCACAGATTTCTTGTCCCGGGAGCACCCGTTAACTGCCACTGCCCACCACCACCACCACCACCAGAACCGGAGGCCAGGCTCCCAGACTTTATCAGGACACTGAGGTGCTCTCACCTAGGCCCTTGCTATCTGGGGGAGGCCCCGTGCAGCTGGGAGGGAAGGAGCTGTAGAAATGGACTTTCTAACTCCGACCACAGCCGTGAAGTCAGCTCCCAAATGCGTTTCCCAGCTGCTCCCTCTGCCTGGACCACAGGCCACTTGGCAAGGGCTCACCCGGCAGGGAAGCCAAGGCGCTCGTCTCCTCTGTGAATCTGATTCTCCCGGAATCACAGGAACATCTGCAAGGCTCATTTCTCCCTGCAGAGCAAGGAGGAGAAAAATGCCACAGGCTGGCTCGCTCCTCAGAAATGAAAGACTTTCCGTGGAGCGGGGCCATTTGCTCCTGAATAGCGATGCAAATGAAATCACCAGGCAGCTGGAGTGCCTGCGGCCGGACAGACGGATCCAGACCAGGCTTCTGGGCCAGGTCCCATCGTGGCAGCTGGGAGGGTGTCAGGGCCAGTGCCCAGAACAGTCCGGGTCTGTTCTGGGACCCTAAACACAGAAAAGGGGGTGAAAGTAAAGCAGGAGTGATGTGAGGACTCCTAGACTGAGACCCCTGGCACGGACGGCAAGTCAGGGAGATTATAAGATCCTGACCCTTATTCACATCTTCAAGGCCCGGCCGGCTAGCTGTGGTTGAGCATCGACCTATGAATCAGGAGGTCAAGGTTTGATTCCAGGTCAGGGCACATGCCCGGGTTGTGGACTTGATCCCCAGTGTGGGGTGTGCAGGAGGCAGCTGATTGATGATACTCTCTCATCATTGATGTGTCTGTCTCTCCTTCCCTCCCTCTTCCTTTCTCTCTGAAATCAATGTTAAAAAATAATAATAAAGGGCCCACTCTTTGTCCTCCATGCAGAAGCAACATGAGTCCACCTGAGATTTTCATTTTGACATCACGGCCTTCTTCTTTGGTCCTTCTCAGAGGGGCGGGGTTTATTTGGGGTTTCTAAATTTTATTATACATGCCCGTCCTTCCTGAAAATCATCACAATCATAATACACATCCAGAGCCGGAAGTCAGACTACAGAGAATGATTGCAGTCACCCTATGGGTAACACAGGAAGTGGAGGATTCAATTCTCATGACTCATAGTTCAAAATGAAGGCTCTCCTGGTGTATACCGAATCATGTGTCATAAACAATGGTAACTGTACCCGAATTGTGTCCCCCCAAAAGACAGGCAAACGTGACCTTATGTAGAAATAGGGTCTTGGCAGACATAATTAAGATGTCAGTTAAAATGAGGTCATACTTACATACTTTCTCCTACCAAACATTGTAGAAAGCAAGTTAAGGATTTGGGGATGAGGTTCTCCTGGGTTATCCAATGACAAATGTCCGTAGAAGAGACACAGGCGGGGAGACAGACGGAAGAGGAGGCGGCAATGTCACCACGAGGCAGAGATTGGAGTGATGCGGCCACAGGCCAAGGAGCACCAAGGCATGCTGGGAAGCCACAGGAAAGGATTTTCCCGGGCTCCTGCTGACATCCGATTCAGACTTCTGGCCTCCAGAACTGTGGGAAAATACATTGCTGCTGCTTCAAGTCACTAAGTTTGTGGCAGCCACAGGAATCCAGTATGGTCAGTTTCTTAAATGTTGTAATTTGTTACTTCTGCTCTCGTCTGAATAAATAATTACTTCCATACTTCGTTGTGCGTTCACAGCCAGTATTCTTCTTCTTAAAGAGGGTTTTGTAAGTTTCACCAGCTTCAGACTCCATGTGCGTTGTTACTATTTCAGGTATGAATTTAGTCCCAGGACGCCAACGTGAAAGTCAACATCACGTTCCTTCATCTGTTGAAAGACAGCTCTCTTGCCCTTCCGGGGCCATACAAGAATCCCAAGAGCTCAGATTTGGAAAACGGGAACTTCGGATTGAGTCCTTCCGGGTCCCCTCGGAGGAGTGCGTCGGGTGGGTCAGAGGCTTCGCCGCCGGTTGGCTACAAACAAGGCTGGAATCCCGGGTCCTGCCTCCAAACTCGGTGCTCGGGCACCAGGAGCAACGTCAATCCTCAACCCGTCGTACTCTTCCTGTGGGCCCAGCACAGCTCTGGGCGCTGACTCTGGTCACCCTCCTGTCCACTAGGAGGGACGTTCTTGGAAAAACTGAAAGGAAGACCGTGAGATGAGGACTCTGGGCGAGTCGTGTAGCTGGAAGGTGACCTCAGAGAGCGGACGAGGGGAGTGAGGGACAGGGGACCAGGAAGGGGTGCTGATACACAGTGCCACTCACCGGCGGGTAAGTAGTCTATTCCTGCGGAGGACAGTCTAGAACCGTGTAGAACCCACACCAGGTTTACTCACCAAGGGGCAAGAGCAGCCATTGTTTGGGGGAGGAGCGGGAGGGCATGTGGCCACAGGACTGCCACGGGTTTTAGCCACGTGCCCGGGGCCACAGACAACAGAGTGGGTATGAAAGCTGGGGGACAGCCTGTGCTTGCTGCCACGAGCTGCCGTCCCGCCCTGTCACCTGCCCATTGCCCCAGCTTCATCCCTGCCCCTGGATCCCACAGGCTTTTCCCTCCTGCCCTGACCACACTCCTCCAGCCTCCGGTGCCCCAAGCTCCGAGAGCTCCCCATCTCAGAACCTGGGCTCCCCCTCACAGCCTGCAGGCCCTCAGCCCCACCACTTGGGGCTCCCAAGGTCTGGGGAGGGCCCGAGGATTTGCATTTCTGCCAAGTGCCTGGGTGATGCTGCCGCGGGGGAGGGCCCTGCGCTGACTGCCACTGTCCCCCGTTCAGGACGGCTGTCTCCTGACCCCCCGGGAGGTGGCCGGGTGGCCTCTGCCGGGAGTCCATCACCCCTTTTGGTTACATGCTCAGAACTCCGGAAGTGACCTTGGCCACCTCGCGTAGCCCACCTGGACTTGGTTTCCCCAAGTGTGGGTCTCAGGAGCAGGGCAAGCTGGCGATGAAAGGGGGCAGGGTTCCCAGAACTGGATCTCAGGTCACCGACGGGGAAACCAAGTCCAGGTGGGCTACGCGAGGTGGCCAAGGTCACTTCCGGAGTTCTGAGCATGTAACCAAAAGGGGTGATGGGCTCCCGGCAGAGGCCACCCGGCCACCTCCGTGGGGCCTGCCCTGGAGGAGAGGGCCGGAGGACAAGGACTAATCGGAGGAGGGGACTGAGCCTCAGCCCCCTGCCTGGGAAGGTGGGACCAGTGCCTGCATGCCCCCACCCCACCCGAGGAGGAAACGCTGGCCCAGGCGAGGCTCCTGCTAACCAGCCTCCCAGGACACCCAGGAGGAAGGGGGCGGGCCCGAGAATGAATGGGGCTTTCAGGGCAGCCGAGGGCCCTGGCAGTGCTGGGCCGATGTGTCACCGACTCACCCCTGCATTTATGCGATCCTCAAACAGAGAGCCAACTCAGGGAGCTGTTTATTTTAAAAACGCAATTAACACAGTCAAATATTATTTAGTGCTGCGTACACGGAACCGCTCGTGGAATGAACGGCTCTACAAAGTTTGATATTAAATGTGTCAGTTACGATTTGGAGATATTTATAGGTGCCTACTCTGTGGCAAACGCCGGTAAAGCAATGGTGAGCCAAAGTCCCCGCCCATTTTGTCCAAATGAAAAATCACACGTGAGTGTGTGGTGTGTGTGTGCATGTGTATGTATTGTGTGCGCATGTGTGTATATGTGTGTGTGCATGTGTGCGCACGTGTGTGCGTGTGTGTGTGCGTGCGTGCATGTGTGTTAGTGTGTGTGTGTTAGTGTGTGTGTGTGCACTCCCTCTGTTTCGTAGGATGGACAGCCCTCAATTCCCTTGCACCCTGAAGTGTTGCCCATGTTGCCTCCCAAACGCCAGAGCCACGTGCATCCTGTGCGCCGCCCCACGCCGCTGCCCCACTGCCATCCTGTGCTTTCCTCTGGGCTCAGCCAGGCTGCTGACGTCCCTCATCCACGCCGCACGTGTTCAGCACAGACCCTGCTGTAAAACAAACATCTCCATCACAGCTGAGCACGAAGCTAAAAAAATAAAATCAGGCGTGGATTGTTCAAAAAGGTGCATTTTCATAGACTGAATGGAGGGGCGGGGCAGGGGGACCAAGGGGGCGACTGAAGCCATTGGAAAACCAGTTAGAAGCACTTAAACGTGGTTTTTGTTGGGTGACAGCGCCCTCTGTTGGCCGCTTTGAGGAAACAGGCAGCGTTGTCCTGGGTCCTGGATGTTAGGAGAGAGCTAAGGGCCGAAGTCCCAGTGGAAACCGCGGTTTGTTTGAAGGCGTTTGTCGGGGTGTCTGTCCCCGGGCGCCCTCCACTCAGCCCATCACTGGTGGCAGCCACCTGTCCCAGGGCCGCCTCCCAGGCCTGCTGCTCTCGGGCTGCCCAGAGCGCCCAGCCAGGGTGCGTCCCCTCCCCCTTCCATCCCAGCGCCCAGCCAGGATGCTCTCTCCTCCTCCTTCCATCCCAGCGCCCAGCCAGGGTGCTCTCTCCTCCTCCTCCCATCCCAGCGCCCAGCCAGGGTGCGTCCCCTCCCCCTCCCATCCCAGCGCCCAGCCAGGGTGCGTCCCCTCCTCCTTCCATCCCAGCGCCCAGCCAGGGTGCTCTCTCCTCCTCCTCCCATCCCAGCGCCCAGCCAGGGTGCTCCCTCCTCCTCCTCCCATCCCAGCGCCCAGCCAGGGTGCGTCCCCTCCCCCTCCCATCCCAGCGCCCAGCCAGGGTGCTCTCTCCTCCCCCTTCCATCCCAGCGCCCAGCCAGGGTGCTCTCTCCTCCTTCCATCCCAGCGCCCAGCCAGGGTGCTCTCTCCTCCCCCTTCCATCCCAGCGCCCAGCCAGGGTGCATCCCCTCCTCCTTCCATCCACGTCGCTGCCTCTCTCATGCCTCTCGCTGCTGCCCTTCCTCCCCCGCCAGGACTGATCCTGAGGGGAGTGGAGGCAGATGGTGCGTGGGAGCAGGACCTGATCGGTGGGAGAGGGAAAAGGCGGAGGGTCCAGGGTGCAGGAGGCCAAGGAGGAAGGGCCGGTAGGCGGGCGGCCGGGAAATGACAGCCGGGAGATGAGCAGAGCTGGGCACAGGCAGGTGCAGCTCGCGCCTCCTCCGTGGAAACCAGGCCTCTCCTCAGAAACACGGGAGCCCATGGGACCTACAAGGCTCCCGCAGGCGGGCATCAGTGCACCCCGTGTCCGAAAAGCCACGCTCGGGCTCGGTCGCCCGTGGAGGCCCCATGTCAGGAAGGAGAGGAAACGTGAGAGTCCAGGTCCTGCCCTCAGCCCCGCCTCACCCCCCATCGCCCCTCTTCTCACAGCCTCACTGACCCCCGCCTAGAAAGGAGGGGGCAGGCCCCGGGCCTGGGCAGACAGGGGTGTGCAAACCCCAGTAAAGCAATGGTGTGTGGGGGGGTGATTGGCAGGGGCGGGGGGACATGCTCTTGCCACGTTCTTCCAGCGCCCTGTCCCTGCCCGAGAGCACCCACAGAAACAACCCTGAGAGGGACGCTCACTGGGAAGCACGGAAAGGCTCGGGCTCCCCTCCGCGGGGCTCGGGGCTCCCCTCCGCGGGGCTCCCCTCCGCAGGGCTCCTCCCGCTGCAGCTGTAACCGCTCTCCCGCCCTGCCACCTGCCAGTGGCTTCGTGCTCACAACCCCTGGCCTTGGAGCCTCTGGGGTTCATAACAAACAAACAAACAAACAAACAAGCAAAAACTTCAGGCTGTTGGTGAGGTTTTCCTTCCCCCAAAGAAAGGGAAACTCATGTTCGATAACAGAGTTCATTTCCCAGCAAGAGGGCCCAGACAAACTCAACTACACTTACCGGGAAAACACAAGTCAGGATGATTCGCATGAGGAAAGTAAGACAGGCTCAAGTTCTGGGATCAAGGGGCGGGGTGGGGGAAGGGGTGCATGGCCACCCTGGGACTCAGTTTCCCCTTCTGCAAAACGAAGGGCTTGGCCTGGGGCTTTTCTCCCAGGTGTTTGTGTGTTAGCAGCACCCATGGCCCCTCGCGCTCTGATACAAAAGGAGACGTAAATTACAGTACAAACAACTTCCCGTGCATCTGGGATCATCACAGAGACAAGAAACCAGGCCGTCTGCGTATTTATCTTGGTTACAGCATGGCACCAAGTTCCTAATCGGCACAAGTAAATGCTTGCAAATACGAGCAGTCTTTTACTTTCTTTATTTTTATTTTTATTTATTTTTTGGTTGTTTGTTTTCAATAATTGCTTTACCAATGCAGGGCACTCCTTAATTAGGGCAGAACCGGTTTAAATTTGAGGTCCTCATAAAACAAAACAAGCCCCCAAGCTAGCTAGCCAGCCAGCATAAGTTCATGCCTGGGAGTGCGCCAGTAATTTTGATATGCATTTTAAATTGGTTTTTATCACCAATTTAAATATATTTTTAAATGAAATTGGAACAAAATATCCGAACAGCCCTGACAGCCCCCCTGCAGAACCCTGGCTTCACAGAGCACCTGCAATCTCCCAGACGAGGTGTCCCCTAAGGTGTGTTCTGGTCTGAGAGTGCGTGATTCCTGCCTCCCCCTCCCACCCCCACCCCCCCACCTCTGCCCCTGTATTCACTCTACAAATATTTAGTGAGTTCTTTACTGCGAATCAGGCTTTGGGGCACTTCAGTGAGTCTCCCCAAAGCTGTACACACACCCCGCACGAGAACATGCCCTTTGGAGCAGTTACTGCTGCAGGAGACACAGCCTAGTCCTCTTCCTAGTGACTGAGTGGCCGGCTCCGTGAGCTACCAGTTCCCGGGCTGTAGCAGATGGTGGGGAACCCCTCAACCTGCCAGCAGGCAACCGCTGGGGACAAGAGACCCCTCTGTGCCTCTCCCCTCACGTGTGGGCTAAGCGCAGGGAACAGCTCTGTAGGCCAGCAAGGTCCTCAGCAGCCCAGGCTCGCTTCCTGGGGTTTTGGGAAGCAGCTGGGTAGGTAAAGCCATCGCCACGGGCTCCATTGTGTGTTTCGTCAACATGCTCTACCTAAGATCACAGGTTTTTCAAGATAACGCCCTGTTCAGAAAAACCCAGGGGCCTCTCAAAATGCCCCCAAGTGGACGGATGGAAAGGCACGGCCTTCGTAAACCTGGAGAATAGTGTCTTGTCTAAGACACTAGTTTTATTAAAAGCCTTCGGTCCCTTTAGATACAGCCCTCCGGGGCCCCATCCAGGTGAAGGTAGAAGTTTTAATTCTCCAGCCTCCTAGGGCAGTGGTCGGCAAACCGTGGCTCACGAGCCACATGCGGCTCTTTGGCCCCTTGAGTTTTTAGCAAAGGCCAGCTTAGGAGGACCCTAATTGAGTTAATAACAATGTACCTACCTATGTAGTTTAAGTTTAAAAAACTTGGCTCTCAAAAGAAATTTCAATCGTTGTACTGTTGATATTTGGCTCTGTTGACTAATGCGTTTGCCGACCACTGGCCTAGGGGACGTCAGTGGGCACGCAGGTGGTGCCAGTTAGCCTCTGGGATGTGACTTCCGAACAACCACACAGGTTCCAGGCCCGGAGAACAGGGTAAGTAGGACAGACAAGCCTGAGAGTTCTGGTCCCGTAGGTGGCGCTGTCCCTGTCCCAGGAGCACAGACAGGCCGTGGAGCTGGCCAGGGAGGACTCTCCCGCCATCAGGTGCATGTCCGATCTGCTGTGGGGAACCAGTGAATCTGACTGGGAAAGGCGCGTGGAAGGATGAGGCAGATACACCAACTGGGCGAGCGGAGGGGGGATAAAGCAAACAACTTTCTCCACTCTCCCGACACTAAAGAAAACCAAAGCCTGGCGCGGGCCATGCACCCTACTGCAAACGTCAGAAAGCCACGTGGCTTGTTCCTCAACGCGTAAGCACAGCCTGCACCAGGTTAGCTCAGTAAGGAGGACAGGGTGCTGAGGGCTACCTCATCAACTGCTCGCTCTCTTCCTGAAGCTCCGAGGGAAGGTTTTGGGGGAATAGGTGAAGTTTGTGTCCTTATCCATCAGGGGGCACCAACATCCTAGGAACTGCCTTCCAAGCGCCCTGGATGGAATGAAATCCCTGGGACTTGGGGCGGCAGCTGCTGGGTATCAGGAGAGGAATCCGAGGGGGGCCTCTCACTGCAGCCGCCCTGTTCACACGGTGGCTTTCCTCTCTGTGCCTCTCAGTTCCTGTGTCATCCTCCGTAGGGGTCTTGGAGACCCTCCTGGGATCAGCTGTCCACCCCCAAGCAGGCAGCTCTGGGCAAGGGGACGTGTCACCTAATGCAGACACGGAGGCCCGACCGAGAGAAGCAAGAAAGCACAGGTTCGAGTTTCGTGGTTCTGATCCGCCCGTTGAACCTGGGCCACCTGTTAATGTTCCCTTCCCAGTGTGGGGCGAGTGCTGACTCCCAGCAGAGCGCGAGCACCCTCCGTTTCTGCACTCCATACTTCTCTTACTATGACCTCAGGTGGTGAGCTTTTTCTGATTCAAGTTACACTTTTTTGGCTAAGTGGCATCACCTCAATCTTGTGTTTCAGCCACTCATGAACCCAAGAGTTTTCTTTTGTAACATCTGAGCTGTTGTCCCAACCTGCCAAAATCTTCATTTTTATTCTATTGCCCACTGTACGACGAAGCTTTGCCAATCCTATTTTTGGCTACTAATTTAGAAAAGTTTTGTTTTGTTTAAGAAACCGAGTTGGCAGGACAGTGAGATAATACAATCACTGGGCTACCCAGAGAAATTGGAGGGAACATGTAAGAGACCTAGAAATACCTCTTCTAGGAATTTATCACACAGAAATTCTCACAGCTATAAACACAGATTGGAATAGATGTTCTTCTCATTATTTATAATAGCCTAAAAAGAACGCATTACAAACTCGTTTACCACCCAGCAGTGTGGAAATGCTTAAATAAATTTTGACATATTCATTCAATGATATATTTTTGCCACGAATAAAAATTTATTTACAAAGACTTCAAGATAGAGGAAAATATGTATCATGTCCTATGTATATCATTTATATAGATTTAGCAGAAACCTAAGTGTTGTCATTAATGTTTTGGTGTATTTCTTTCACCAAAAAGAAATAGAAAAAGAAAAACCCCAAAACATTGTGTCTTATCTCTGGGTCATGGTATTTTGGTGATGTTCTTTTCTCTTTTTATACTTTTCTATTTTTTTCATTTTTAGAATGAGCATGTATCTCTTCTCTGACAGAAAAGTTTTTTTAAAAAAGTTTATTTCATGAGCATTTACGCAACTGCCTCTTTCTCCTACAGGAAATCGCCCTCCTTCCAAAAATAAAAAATAAATAAAAAATGGAGAAACAACCTCCCTGTGCTGGGAGTGGGCAATAAAATAAAACCACTGTGATCCCAAGTGACCGTGACTGCAGGGTCCGGGGGAAGGCTACAGGGTCCAGGGGAAGGCTGCAGGGTCCGGGGGAAGGCTGCAGATCCATGCCAGCCAAACAGGAGCTCGGAGAGAGGGCTCCAGAGTCAGGAACGAAGTCGAGAAGGTGATGCTGAGAGGCTGCACCGGCCTCCCGGTCCCCAGGAAGCCGCCTGCTGCTGAGCCAGACAGGGCGAGAGGCCCCCCTCACGGGAGCTGCCCTGCGGCTGTGTGTCTGCGGCTGCAGAGGAACAGAGGCTAGCCTCGTCGCTTCCTCACGTGACCTTGAGTCTTAAGATGACCTTGAGTCTTAGGAACTGCACTGTGGTCCAGGGACCACATCTGCTGGCTCTGCGGCTCAGACGTCAATTGCTGGGTGATAACCACCCGAGCCTCGCGGCTGAAAAACACAACTATGTTATTTCCTGGAGATGCTGGGCAGCCGGCGCTGGGTCCGGGGGGACACTGTGCGGGTGGCCTCACCCAGGCGGGCGCTGCTCCAAGAGGCCCCCCTCGTGTCCGGCAGGGGAGCTGGAGAGGAGTCCGGCGGCCTCACGCTTCCTCCACAACCACGTGCAGGATGAGACGTCAAAGAGCAGGGCCTTCCAAGTTTTCAGAGGGAAAACAATGAACACAAATCAGGCTACAGAGAACGCGTGTAAAAGGCATGAGCAGCGAGGGCACTCAGCATCACATGCTCTCGTGAACGGACACTGAGGGTGAAGCTGAGCCAGCTGTCAGGGTGAACGGCGCCCACCCTCCCAAGTGTTCCTATGTGGAGGCCCAGTCCCAGCGCCTGGGAACGTGCTGTGTTTGGATAGAAGGTCTTTAAGGGGTAGCTGCGTTACAACCAGGTCATCGGTGGGCCCTAACTCGATACGACTGGTGTCCTTGTAGAAGAGGACACTGGACACGGACATGCACAGAGGGAAGACCATGTAAGACACGGGGTGGGAGGTAGGGAGAGACGGCCCTCTCCAAGCCAGGGGAGAGGCCTCGGGAGGAACCAGCCCTGCCCACATCTTGACCTTGGACTTGGGTTCTCCAGACTGTGAGGCAGTAGTTTCTGCTGTTGACGCCCCCAGGCTGTGGGACTGGGCTGTGGTAGCCTGGGAACTACGCCACCAGCAGGAGCAATGACTGACCTGCATGGGACAGCAATGGGGTGAGCGGTGAGCCACAGGCCTGACCCTACCGCAAAGGGGTGACACGGGGCGCTGGCAGGACGTTGGCTGAGGGTGTACCTCCCGCTGTAAAAGCCTGGGTTTCAGCTGAGCCCAGGCCGCGAGCCGCGGTGTGGCCAGCCCGGCGGGCTCCGGGGCCTGCTCCTGGGCGGAGGTGAGAGACGGTCAGGTGGCGTTAGAGGCCCCTAGACTCTGGGGTAAGAGCCTCGGTGACTGTGGAGAGGAGGAGCGGGTGGGTCTGGGGGTTCTGGACCCTCTCTCACTTCACGCAGCCCTTGGGCTTCTTTGTCAGGTCCCACCAGAGGCCAGGGCGTCCCTCCACTAAAGGTGCCCAGACCCGATGACCTGGCTCGCTTCGGCGCCCCGTCTAGCAGAGAGCTGCAGCAGTGTGAGGTGGTTCTCCTCTAACCTCCTCTTAAATGTAAGGGCGCCATCGTTTGTATGGGATCCGGCTGCAAGTGAGGGGGTGACCACACTCTCAGCCTAGACCACCCCTGCGGCCACAAGCCACACACTCCTCCCTCAGGGTCTCCACACAGACCCAGCAAAGCCAGTGGACCCCTGCGGGGAGTGGGCGCTCCTTCCCTCAGGGTGACCTGTGGGAGTGGGTGCTCCTTCCCTCAGGGTGACCTGGGGGGGTGGGTGCTCCCTCCCTCAGGGTGACCTGGGGGGGTGGGTGCTCCCTCCCTCAGGGTGACCTGTGGGAGTGGGTGCTCCTTCCCTCAGGGTGACCTGGGGGAGTGGGTGCTCCTTCCCTCAGGGTGACCTGGGGGAGTGGGTGCTCCTTCCCTCAGGGTGACCTGGGGGAGTGGGTGCTCCTTCCCTCAGGGTGACCTGGGGGAGTGGGTGCTCCTTCCCTCAGGGTGACCTGCATGATGCAGACAGCATCCCGGTGCCAGGCCCCGCATGGTCCCGGGTCAGGGTCGGGGCAGAAGTCCATTCCGAGGCCAGGACCCTGGAAGGTTCTGACCCGCCTGTGGGCGAGTTCACAGGGTGGGCACGTGTGGGTGAGGGGGACAGACGGTCAGACAGCCCAGCGGGAAGGACGGCGCAGCACAGCCGGTGTGGGGGAGCTCCCAGGTGCCCTGGAAGTGTTTCCGATGGTCTAAGAGACGGGCCCCAGAGCCTCCTGCAGCTGGCCCAGCGCGCTGTGCTGTGGCGCTGGGAAAGCCCTTCAGAGGCACCGCAGCCCCGGGTCCGGGTCCGAGCAGGCAGAGCTAAGGCTCCTGAGGGAGCAGCTGTCCCCGTGGCGGGTCCCCTTCCCCTGGTGGAGCAGGGCCTCACACCTCCCTCCCAGGGCCTCGCCAGCCTTTCTTTCCTGTGCGACCTGGGCCCCAGCCTATGCCCAGAGCAGCATCACCCATCCGGGAGCTGGGAGGCAGGAGGGGGACACCCTCGGGTGGTCCCTGGAGGTCCCGCACTTTGTCATGGAGGCCACGGTTCTCCAGACCCCAGAGGGTGGTTCGGATTTTAAGGCCCGGCTCTTGCAATGTGCTGGTTTGCGTCACCAGGTTATTCTGCTCCTCCCCCTCCCCGCCCCCCCACCATGTAGAACATCACTCAGTGATTCCTTTAAGTCCTCATTCATTCGACAGATACTTAGAACCCACCATGCAAAGCCACAGCCAGGCCCACAGCCACAGAGAGGAGGTGGCCTGGACCGTGCTGGCCACCGCCCGAGACAGTGAGGCCACTGTCGCCATAGAGAGGACGGGACGGTGGGGGAATGGATGCTCTTCCTTCTTATATCGGACACTCGTGTAGTCCCTGCTAGGCACAGGGCACGGTTACAAACACTAGCACACACTGCCTATCTCCTCACAATCCCTTGAGGTAGGAAATATCAATATCCCCATTTTAAAGATGAGGAAACTGAGGCACCAAGTCATTAAAGTAACCTGCCCAAGGAAGGGCTTAAATCCAGGGAGTCTGGCTCTGACGGCCACGCCTTGAAGGTTACACCAGGCTGACTCTTTCGCACATAAATGCAGGCCGATAAACTATACTGGAGTGAAGGGTGTGCTGGGGGGCGGGGGGCGATTTTTCACAGAGGGTGGGAGTCAGGGTGGACTTCTTGGAGGAGGTGACAGAAAGGAGGAAGCCTGTTCCTAGGAAGGAGAATTTGTAAAAGCAGAAGGCCTTGGGTGACAAAGGTCCCGGTGAGAAAAGTCCTGTTGAATTCACGGCTCCAGGAGGAGGTTGGCGCTGTCACAGGAGGTGGTGAGCTGAGCAGCGGAGGGGACCATGGGGAGAGGAGGTTGGAGGGTAGGCAGAGTCGGGCCACAGTCAGTTTCCTTTGGTAGTTCTCAAGGTGAGGAGGGAGCAAAAGGGGGGATCTGCCTTTAAGAAAACAGGCCTATGAAATAGAACGACGATGCAGGGAAGCTGCACGTTTTGAGTTTGAAAAGGGCCCCTGGCACAGTTCACACGTCTTGTCTTTGATCCTGACAACTTCCCAGCAAGAAAACAGATCCGATCAAACTGGCCCCTGTGTGACCCACCCACCCAGGCCACCACAGCTTCTCCTGTTTCTGCTCGCAGGGCCTCAGTCCTGCTCTGGGACGCCCCGGGTCCAGCCCCGGGCACACCCGCCTGTCCTAGCCCACCCCGTGGCCGGGGCGGCCAAGCACCCCGTCTTGGCCGGGAGACACCCATGGAAACCTGCTGGGGGCTCTGGGGAGCCCTTCGCTTTTCCCAGTACGAGGCGTGGACTTGGGCCATCACCACGTTCCCTTCCTCTCAGCCCTGAAAGGGACAGGATGTCTGTGGCTGCAAGAGCCGCGATTGTGATGAACAGACACAGGAGGAGCCCAGAGGCTGAGTCTGGCCCTGAGCCGGTGCCACGGGCGCCCGCGGCTAGACTCTGGCTATGGTGGGGGTGTGGGAGGGGGGGATAGGCTCTTCTTTGTTTCAGCATTTCCTTTAGGGACACGGAGTTCTATTGCCTGTATTCCCTCCTGGTCTCTGCTCTGTGATGCTGGGACGGGGCTAGGGCTTGTGGGTTGTCACCTGGCTTCCTCATAGGCCCTGCCGCTGGGAGTTCTGCAGGCGAGTGGGGAGTGTGGGAAGGAGAAGAAACTTGCTCCTTCGTGTTTGCTTCCTGTTGAAATGGGTTCGCTCTGCAGTCCTCATGGCCGTGATGTTCTGTGTCCCCTCTTTGGCACAGATGAGATGAGCCTGGGTCCCTGAATCACCATGTGGAGGAAAGCTACCGTCAATCAAGTATGCATGCCCCACGCTGTATTTGAGCAAGTAAGGCCCTTCCATTGTGGAAAGCCACTAAAATAGGGGGATTATTTCTTACAGCGACTAACTAGACCAGTGGTCGGCAAACTGCGGCTCACGAGCCACATGCAGCTAGCGAGCCGCGGTTTGCCGCTCTGTTGACTAATGAGTTTGCCGACCACTGAACTAGACCTAACCATTATGCCTGAAGAGCTTAAAACACATGTTCTAGACTCCATCCCAAACCTCCGAGATGAGGGACTTCTCCCACTGCATCTGGAAATTGATAATTTTAAAATGCTCTTCAACCTGGTTTGGGAAGCAAAGCCTAAATCCCCTTACAAGGGTAGTTTTTAAAAATATATATATTTTATTGTTTTTTTTACAGAGAGGAAGGGAGAGGGATAGTGAGTTAGAAACATCGGTCAGCTGCCTCCTACACCCCCCCCCCCCCGCACTGGGGATGTGCCCACAACCAAGGTACATGCCCTTGACCGGAATCTAACCTGGGACCCTTGAGTCCGCAGGCTGATGCTCTATCCACTGAGCCAAACCGGTCAGGGCACAAGGGATAGCTTTATATAAGCATTCACCAAACAGGAACTGAGCAAGTTATAGATGTGGTACTTAGAAAGAGTTAGTCCGTATTCCCAGGATTAATCCTGTACTTTATAACCAAGTTCACACTAAGAGACTCAGTTCAGAGAACAGCATGAAGTGAGGCGTGGAGGCATCGGCCACTCCCAGTAGGAAAGGGCTTTCAGATACACCGATTGCCTGCCAGCATTAGCCGCCCACGAAAACCCGAGCTTTTGCCAGGTACCTGGCAGACACTAGGCAAGTCATACAATAGGGACAGTTGCTGGGACTCCCTGACGCAGAGAACCTGGGGACTCCTGCCGTGAGAGGGTCCGACCCAGCTTCCCAGGCTCTCCTGGATGCGCACACTTGCTTTGGTTCTGAGGGCTGTTTGCAGGTGACAGTGGTCATGAAGGCCTGTGCTTGGTGACAGGCCGCTTCCCCCTGGGGTCTCCCCCTGGGGTCTCCCCCTGGGGTCTCCCCCTGGGGTCTCCCCCTGGGGCCAATTGGCAAGATTTTCTGAACTCAAGTGACAGCCAGCAGGAGAGAGTGAAGGAAGAGGCAGGGCCTGGCCGGGAGGCTTGATGCTGTGACCAAGAATGAGAGTTTATGGTACTGATGGCCGGCCGGTACCAGGACCCTCGCTTTGCTTCTCGAGCTGCTCTGAGTGATCCCTGCTGATTCTGTGTCTGTGCCTCCGGCGTGAGAGCAGAACACAACACCAGCAACAGGCTCCAGGAAATTCCTTCAAAAGGGCTTCATTCTTAACGGAGAACTTGCGAGGTCAGAAAGTCCGTCCTCTGCCTCCCAGCAGCATGCCCACCTAAGCAATTCACACTGCCTGGCAAACGGCTCCCGGGAAGCTTCCGGGCATGCCCTCACAGCTGCCTGGTATGCCCAGATTAGCAGCAATTATGTCTGGAGAGAGAAACATAGTTTGAAAGAATCATGGGTGTGACTTTTGGCACACGGGATGGAATGAAATCAAATATGAAAACCCTGTTCATTCCAAAACCCACAAAGGCTTTTCACCGAGTGACAAAGTCCTTGAAGCCTGACTACCACGAGACTGAGATGACTCGAAATGTAGTAAGATTTTGGGGCCCCCAACATTCTGCAGGAAGGAAGCAGGCAGTGAAAGCTGCTCGGCTCTCAGACCTGATATATTTGCCCTCTTCCAAAACGGGCCAGCGAGTGATGAGAAGAGATAGCTCTCCAGGATCAGGGTCAAGAGCCCTGGGGGAAAATAGACTTGGGAACGACTCCCAGAGAGAAGAACTGGGGTCTAGACAAGGAACACTGCCTATGTCCAGAGTGGGGAGACCTGGCAACATTTGCACAGGCGATTTCAGAATTGCTATGGACCAGTAACTGCTGTGTGCCTCACCGTCTTCCTCTGTTTAAATGGGAATATTTATTCTGATTATCCTTCACCTCTAATCTTTGGTGTATGTGAGGCAACTAACTAGCCTTTTTAGTTCAGAGGTACTCCTTGTGGTGGGCAGAATTTTAAAGATGTTCCCCAAGGTATCTGTCCCCTGGTTGTTCAATTAAACACGAATCTAGTTACTGCTGTCCATAGTCTTTACTGATGTAAAGACTATGGATAGTAGTCTTTATCCATAGTCTTTAAGATGAAAGCCAGCCTTCATCTGGGGATGTTATCTTGATTTATGTGGGTGTAACAAATCTAATCGTATGAACCCTTAAAAGTTGAGACATTTCCCTAGTGAGAGTAGAGATGAGGCAGGAGCAGAGGTCAGAGAGGTTCAGAGCATTGCCGGCTCGAGCATGAAGGGGGCCGAGGAATGTGGGCACGTTCTAGAAGCTGAGAATGCTCCCCAGCCAGCAGCCAGCGGGGAAACAGAGACCTCAGTCCTATGCCTGCATGCAATTTAAAGTCCGTCATCAACGGAACGAGCGTGGAGATGGGTTCATCTACAGGGCCTCCGAAGGAATAGACACCTCCCAACGCCTCGACCTCAGCCTGGTGAGACTCTAAGCAGAAGGCCATCTGAGCTAGGTGGTGTCTAGAGTTCTGCAAGATAATAAGTTAACAGAACTGTATGATTCTAGGTTACTATTCTTGTCAGTGATTGGATGTGTGGTCATCTGTTATGGCAGCAATAGACAAGGAATACACTTCCTCTCCCATAAATGACCCTCAAGAAAGACCCCCCCCCTCCCCCCGCCAGGTCTAGTAACTTGCCTCTTCACTGAAAACTCCTCAGAGCAACGAGATTCGGGTGAAGCAAGAGGAGCTGACCGCGCTAGCCCTAAACGGCAACAAGAGAAGTCTAAGAAAAACGAAGTCACAATTCTGACCTCAGCCACTGAAATAAGCCTTCTGCTGCTGTCATGTATGAACTGAGAGGTCTCCAGATTTGTGGAGGTGGAAGGAAGGTAAAACATGCTCCTAGGTCGGGGGTTGTGTCCAACACTGGGATCCCGATCCATATGTTTACGGGGGACTGAGAGGGGAGTTTCGGGCAGGTGTCTTGAATTGCACGAAGCCTGGATGGTGGAAAGAGCAGCGTGTTCCTATGTCCAAGCTGCAGCTTTCCCTTCTGCGAAGCAGATGAACTCATCTCCACCGCAGATCACATGTCTTACTGAAGAAGATCAACCAGGTGGTACTTACCCACCGTGACTCTCCAAGTATAATTTTTGCAATTTTTACAATATACGCATGCTACCTATTCTACTACTTCCCTAATAGTCTCCTTAATTAGCACACTTCATACTTTTTTACAATAATCACTTAGTGATTAAAAATTTTAAATCTCCCTCTAGGTAATTCCTAGTGTCATCTCACATACTGTCCTTTGAGAAACCATAAGCAGATATAATCAAAACACAATAAATAGAAGATCCTATATGAATGTAAGGATGGAGTTATATACATGGGTGTATATATATGGGTGGGAAAAGTAGGCTTACAGTTGTAATACACAGAAATAGTACAATAAATAATAACAATAATAATAATAATACAAGATTATCTCTGTGTTTCATGTACTCACAACTTGGAAACCTTCTTTTGCCCACACCTGTGTTTTCAAGCATTCCTCGGGAATTTTATGTGGTACTCACAACTTAAAAAAACACTTCCATCCCGGCTGGTGTGGCTCAGTTGGTTGAGCATCGTCCCCTGCACCAGAAGGTCGCCAGTTCAATTCTCAGTCAGGGCACATGCCCAGGTTTCAGGCTTGGTACCCAGTACGAGGCATGCAGGAGGCAGCCCACCCATCTCTCTCTCTCTCTCTCTCTCTCTCTCTCTCTCTCTCCCTTCCTCCCACTGAAATCAATAAAAACATATTTTTTTAAAAACTACAAGGCCAGATATATGTTGAGTGGCCAGATTATTATGACCACCTGACATCTGTAGGCAAATTAGCCGTACACTGCATCGTATGGGATATGGAAGCCGAAGGCCTGTTCGAACACCTTTGCTGTCTGCAGTTACCAAGATAAAACGTCTCCAATTCGCACAGGAACACAAGGATCGGACAGTCGAGCATTGGAAAAAAGTCATGTGGTCCGATGAATCACGTTTCCACTTGCATCATGCAGATGGCAGAGTGAGAATTTCACAGAAACAGCATGAAAGCTTGCACCTCACATGCAGGAGTACAACCCTTCAAGCTGGTGGGGGCAGTGTTATGGTTTGGGGCATGTTTTCCTGGCATGATTTGGGCCCTTTAATTCGTGTGGAACAACGTCTGAATAGCACAACATACCTAAGTATCGTTGCTGATCAAGTTCATCCTATCATGTTGATGGCGTATCCCAATGGAGATGGCTTCTTCCAACAAGACAATGCGCCATGCCACGGTGCTCATATTGTGCAGGAGTGGTTTCAAGAACATGAGGGAGACTTTACCTTGCTTAGGTGGCCCCCACAATCACCAGATCTCAATCCAATTGAGCATTTGTGGGACGAAGTTAAAAAAGCCATCAGGCATCTGGTTCCTCAACCATCAAATCTCACAGAACTGGACAGTGCTATTCATCAGGCATGGTGTCAGATTCCTCCCATCACTTTTCAACATATCGTGGAGTCAATGCCAAGAAGAATCGCTGCAGTATTGAAGGCAAAAGGTGGCCCAACGAAGTACTGATGGGGTGGTCACAATAATCTGGCCACTCAGTGTATATGTTCACAATGTCCAGGCCGCCAGAGTTTGTACGTGCATGTGGTCAGCAGGTTGCCCACCAGTGTGTCAGGCTAGACGACCACAGGAGAGAGAAATAAACTTCTCTCTGGTGTTTGGAGTCTGCGTTACACCAGCCTAGCCACTCTGCTAACACAGGAATCCCTGTGTCCTGACTCTTCCATGGGCTGAGGCAGGGTGGGCAAGGCAGGGCTGGGGGAAACAAGCCACTTTCCCAGATACGGCACTGGTGTGGCCATCCCAGAGCAGAAAGTGTGCACACCTCTCGACAGGCAGCCTGGGACAGGCTAACTCTGCATCGTCACCCGGCGAGGAGCCGCACAGCAGCCCCATGGTCCCCGGAGGAGCCCAGGAGTCGCTAAGAGAACTCCCCGGAGCCTGGTGGGTAGGATCTGTGGGCGGCCCCCCAACATAAGATGGAGCAGGAACAGCTGAGCAGATAGAGTTTGGAAAAGTGTGTCTGAGCCACCTGAATTTTGGATGAGGGTAGGCAATCTGAAATGACAGAGTAAGTCTCTGCTACCCAACGGAATGAGGATTTTTTTTTTTTTAAATAAGGCTGGGTACAGCAGAGGAGTTGAATGTCCTGAACACTTGAATTTGACCACTGAGATCTGTGTACCTGACAACAATTATAAGAGGACTGCAGTCATTTGCTGAGAGCCGGCCATGTGCCAGATCTTGGGCGTGAACGGTCTTGCTTGGTCTTCTCAACACCTCAATTATGTTGGTATTATTTGCCTGCTTCATGGATGAGGGAACAGAATCTTGGAGATATTACATAATGCAGCCAAGATCTCCCAGTGAGAGAGGGGCAGGGCCAGCATATCTGGTCCAAAGCCCAGACTTGCAATTAATTCATGTTCAAGGGTAAACACAACTGTTACTAGCTTCAGAGGGTCTATTAGTTGAGGTTGGATTGCCTATAAAGAATTGCTTTTATCTAAACTTTTCTTTATGTCTAATGCACATACAGAAAAAGGCACATAAGTGTACAACTATAAACTTTCACAAACAGAACACACCCATGTAACCAGCCCCTGGAACAAAAAAGGCCATGAGCAGAGCCTCAGAAGTCCTCGCTGTCACCTTGCAGGCATGACCCCCACCCAAGGCTAATCATTGCCTCGCAGAAGCCGCGGTCAGTTCTTGCAGACTTTGCCTGGATGGACCTGGTTCATGACACTGGGAGTCCTCACTCCTCTTTTCACAGCGATTTCATCAGAGAGAAGAAATCAAAGCTTTGTGTGTTCAACTTACCAGCTTTTCTCTTTCTGCCAGTGTTTGAGGTTCATTCCACTTGGCAAACATTGACTCAGCTCTAGGCCAGGCACTCTGTATCCGTGGAGCCATGGGCTAGAGAAACAAGTGAGACCATCGTGGCCCTGCCTCCTAAAGCAGCAAAGGAATGTGATTGGGCTCCTGTGTTCTGCGAAGCCTCTTTGAAAACTGTCAAGTGCTAAATACATGCAAGGTGGTGGTGTGGACTGTTTACGGCTGGCGTTACAGGCATCTGGTAAGGCACTTCTGGTATCATGGGGTGTCTGGGCAGAGTGCTTTCTACAGGGATCCCTAAGGTCACTGAGATGATGCTGGATCAGAGACTACGTTCAGAGCCAGTTTGGGTTACACGCTTTGGAGCACATTTCCAAGGCCACTGATGATAAAGTGTTAAAGTGAACATTGTCCTTTGTGTGTTCCAGAAGTTCTGGGGTTATCGTGAAAATGTCTCAGGGGCAGGAAATGGACCTGATGCAGCACCCCCCCCCCCCCCCCGGTGTCGGACAGCTGTTTCCTGAGTGTATCAGTCACTGTGCCTGTGAGTCCGTCAGAACACTGACCTAGACGAGCTGCATGTGCGTGACGGGTGTCTGTGCTTGTGTGTGTGTGTGTGTGTGTGTGTGTGTGTGTGTGCGCGCGCGCGTGCGTAATGTAGACTTTATAGACAAGCACACAATCTTCACTTTCATTTTCACTTTTAAGGAGAGCCTTTCCCTCTGTTTCCAGTTTGTGAAGGTCATACTTTAGTAGTCCTGGCTTCCAGGGAGACAGAGCTCCCATTATTTCTGTTCTTTATTTTCACTGGATTAAAATCTGTTTCTTCTAAATGTGTGCAGACAGCTGTCAGAGGACGGACATGAATAATTTACACATATGAGATCAATGACATATGGAAAATAAAAATGAAAAATGTTTTCTTGGAATAGGAGTGGAATAAATGCCAGCCACTCAGAGTTGCCATGTTTCACATGTCAAGACTCAAAAAATCTGTTCATGCTCAACGTTGACGAGGGTTATGTCCCAAGGGACGGCCGCACGACCTGCCGAAGGGATTGGACACCGGCACAATCTTCAAATATTTTCAATGAGCGGTTCTCATGTTGACATATGCCACGCCGCTTCGCCCCTGTCTTGTCATTGTGTCCTTATATTTGTTTTGTATCAACTCAACTATGTGTTGGCCATTTTGCTTTCCCCCATATCATATATATATTGAAAATATTAAAAACATACATAATATCTTTTCATAGATTTTTACCACAAACAGCTGCTATTATCAGCTTTATTATTTTGAACCTTGAAATAGTAATGTAGAGACGCTTAGTTCATCAATCCCGTCATTAAGTGACGGCCGTGCTGCTGTTCTCAGCTGTCTTCCAGCGGCTTCTCTCCTAAGGAGCCCTTGCGCCCCATGCCAGGAAACAGAGATAGAGTGCAAATCGCCGGGATACACAGCATGCGTGGGCTCTCTTGGACTAGTTAGTGGCATGGAGACGTGAAGGAAAATGTTTGGTATTAGAAAGAGTAAATGGGTGACTTTGTATTGCTTAAAAGGCAGAACTCAGGGGCGGTACCATGACAGAGAAATGGGGAAAAGATTCTGAATTGAGGTCAGCACTAGCAAAGAATGGTGCTTGCCACTGGGCAAGGTGAACTGTGGAATTCCTCCACCCCTGAGCAGAGTTCATGCCCGCCGCTAGGTGGCAGCCACACGTCTAGAATAAGGGAGGATAGAGTAATGAGCTTAGGGTGTGCTTCATCAGTCCCCCAGCACTAGTGAATTCCAACTTCAGATTCTGCTTTGGAAACGTGCAATTCGTCAGTTCTCATTACAGCTGGTCAAAATCGCGGCCCAAAGCAGTTCCTGTTGCTGAGGTCACGGGCGTGTGGTTCTTCCATGGTTTAGGAATTTACTCTTGGAGCTTGCTCCTATATTTTTCTCCTCAGGAACTTGACACTACTTCTGCCTTAGTAATGATTAGAAATGATTCTTTCTGGGAGAATATTTCTTCCAGAAAGAATAAGTAGAGCAGAGGTCATGGGTCTGAAACAATTGTCTGTTTGGAACATGTTTTGTATTGCTGTGGTTTTCTTGGTCGGTAGGTTTAAACACAAGCTTTCCAACATCTTCCTTCCCAAGCAAGATTGACACTGAACAATGCTGTAAGATGCTCCCGAATCTCGGTAGATGCTTCTTTTGTAGGTTCTCATTCTACTTAACATGCATTTAAGACTCTGAGTTTGCCTAGCAACAGATTTAGGAAATACAAATACGATCCCTTTATACAGGATTTGTCCTCAAGACAAAGAACACTACGCCTACAGTGTTTGCATGTATGCGTACAACTGAAAATAGCCAAGTATCATGCGCTAGTGTTGACCTAGGTTCCCACAGACATATATTGTGAGTGACTTATGCCAGTGTTTCTTACTAAGGAAAGCCACCCAGGGGAGACCCAGAGGGTCAGGTGGACTCTGAATGAGGCCCTCTTCAGCCCCCGGGGCCCCTCCTGTGATTTTCTGCGGGACCTGACGCCTTGCTAGAGACAGGATTGCCAAGCTCTGAACTGCTGCACGCACATGGGGAGCTGGGTGTGTTGAGGTCCATTCTGTGGGAGAAAGAACTTTCTCTGGGGCCCAGCACGTCATGGGGTGAGAAACGTGACAAACCATTATTTGATGCGACTGAGCCTGCAGCAAGGACGGTGAACTGAATGCTGGCTGTGGGTCGCTTCTAGCCTGAAGACCCCGGGAGCACTCGTCTCAACAGATGTCTCTCATTCTGGCTCCAGCTCGTCATAGGACTGTGTTGTCCGAAGTCGCCATATCTGGTGACTGCCGGCCAAACAACCATTTCAGCTGCCCTAGAAGATAAAGAAGTTCCCAGTTTTAGAGTATTGACCTCCCCCAAGGAAGAAGGGCCTGCAAACCCCAAACAGTGCGTTGTCCTGAGGTTATAGGTGAACACGAGTTATTTGTGAATGTACTGGTTACAGGCACGTTTCAGCTGCGTCCTGAGTGCCACTGAAGTCACAATAACGTCAATTCTGGATTCGAGTGTTTGAGCAAAGCCTGTGTCCAAAGGGGAGTCACTCACTGGGGTGGGGTGGGGAGGGGTAGTAGTCGGTGTAAGTCAATATTTAGTGGGAAACATTAGGAATGGACCTTTTGACCTAGACACCCCCCTCACCCACCCAACACTCATTCTTGATGAGGCACAGCGCATGATGGAGGACAAGGTCCATATGGAACACCCCACCCTTCATGGCGTCCTGTGTCTTTCACCGCCCACTGCGTGCTCTTTACCGGGAGTTTATTAGGTGCTTTCCACCCTCTTCTTGTGCTTGGTCTTAAGTCCTGGTGAGTGTCAGAAATGAATCATCTCATTTCAAAATCATTTAAGTTTGTATTATATATAGATATGTATATACGTGTGTGTATACACTAAGGTGACCAGATCATCCCGCTTTTGGCGGGACAAAACCGATTTTTAACAATTTGTCCCGCGTCCCACGGCGTTTTAAAAAAGTCCCTATTTTTTAAGAATCTTTCCAAAAATAGGGACTTTTTTAAAACGCCGTGGGACGCAGGACAAATTGTTAAAAATCGGTTTTGTCCCGCCAAAAGCGGGATGATCTGGTCACCTTAGTATACACATATATGCACACACATGTCTTCACATATCTAACTATCCACACATCTATTGTTTACATCACTCATACATGCATGCATGTGTATAAAAGGACTTGGCCTTTTTAATTTAAAACTCAGTATATGTTATGGGCTGAATGTGTGTGTGCCCCCCAAATTCATGTGTTGATGCTCTAACTCCTAATGTTAGGAAGTGAGGCCTTTGGGAGGTCATTATATTTAGATGAGATAATAAAGGTGAAGCCTTGTGGAGCGCGGCTACAGTGTTTGGACAGGTTCAAGCCTCGGACTAATGAGAGGGCACAGTCCTCTCATGGCCACGTGCAAGTCCCAGTCTGGAGGGCAGAGCCCTCCCAGCACAATGATAGCCAACAGCTGGAGTTGTAAGCTTGAACCTATGGTCCGAACACTGGCCCCACGTGCCTGAGTGATATAGGCTGCAAGTAAACAAAGCTTGACCAGGTGCATGTAATTGAGTAGGATCGAAACCCACGAGAATGTTGTAAACATCTCGACCACGCCCTTACTTTGCCTCGTGGCATCGGCTATAAAATAAAGACACGGCTTGTAGTCTGAGGCGCTGTCTCTCCATGAGGAAGCAGCGTCCCGCCCAGACCCAGCTTTCATTCTCTTGTCTGTCTTTTCTCAATCCTTCACGGCCCCCTCCCAACGTCACTGAACCTGGCTGAGCTGGCATGGCACATAAGGCGCCCTGGGGCTGAGTATGCCATGGCCATGCCAGCTCGCCACAAAGCCTTTATGATGGGCTTAGAGCCTTTAAAGAAAAGGGAGAGAAGCCAGAGCTTCCTCTCTCCTCCGGGTGACGCCAGAGGGAGAAGGTGGCCATCTGCCAGGCAGGAAGAGGCCCCATCAAAAACGGAATCAGCTAGCACCTTGGTCTTGGAGTTGCTAGCCTTCAGAGCTGTGGGAAACGTCTGTTGTTCCAGCCGCCCAGTCCATAGCATCTTGTTATAGCAGCCCAAGCTGATTGAAATATAACATGTCAATATACATGTGAAGAACGGAAGACCACACAGCGACAGGTCAGAGTAGCTATCACATGATTGTGGAATTTGCTTCCTTGGCCGATTCCTTTCCTTTCTTTACCTGTGCTTTTCAGGTTTGCTGCGATAATCTAATACACTGTTAGAGACCGGAAAGACATCATGCAATGGCTTTTGGGGAAAACAGATTCAACTGTAATAATAAAGCAATATGTTCTAGTAAGAACAGGAAATATGCAATTGGCCTCAGAGCTGGGATCCAGGATGCGCTCAGGTCTCTGCCTACCAGGCACCGACTCGGCAATGTCACCTGAGTGTTTACCCATCTTCAGCGCAGGTGATCGATAACACGTGCCTGGCCCTACTCGGGGATGCTGAGGAGTCAAATGCGAAGGTTCTAGGAAGCTAAAGCGCCCACATATAAATGTGCTGGCTTGCTTCAGTTGCGTGTGTATTTCCCATGAGCTGCCTCTGCACCTGCACTGTGTTGTCCTAAGTCGCCATATCTGGTGACTGCCTCCCATCCCAGGGCACTCCCAGCAGCACGCAGCACGAGGTCCTTCCTGCGGAACTCCCCAACACCCTCGGTCCAGCGGCCCTTCCTGCAGAACTCCCCAACGCCCTCGCTCCAGCGCTATGGACAGAGCTGCTAAGGTCAGGACTGGAAGGCTTCATTCCAAGAGTGAAGAGCCAAGATGCGTTCCAAAGGACACCCTGGCCATGGGATTCCACAGAAACGGCGGCTGTCAGAAGACACAGGCCACCCCGGGAAGTGTGAATTTCAGACACAAATGAACATCAAATCATTTTAGCCAAATACAGCACAGGATACACTTTTACTAAAAACGCTATTTATTGTTTATCGGATATTTGAATTTAACTGGACGTCCTGTATTTTTATTTGTTGAATCTGGTAACCATAATGGGAACGTTTACCCTCCCCCATCAGTTTGGCTGGTTGGTTGGTTGGTTTCTACTTATTCGACTCCGCTGCTTGCTGGCAGTGTAGGCTTTACAAATGCACACTGAGCCTTTTGGTTAAGACGCCAGGGCAAGTAAACCGGGCAGACAACCAACCATGAGAGGCCCCCTCAACGGCATCCGCGGGGCTGGTTGGGTGGCACAGGTGGCTGTTGGAGCTCCATCAGCCTTCTCCCAGGACATTGTAAACTGTTCACACCTGTAAGGGTGACTGCTAGGCCACACCTTGTCCTTCCCTTGGCCTGGCCATTGTACAAACAAAGCACTGAAACAGGCAATGAGCTCACCTACCTGCAGACTGCAGCAACTGTTCAGCCCCCATGAAACTGCTGGGGCAAGGAGGGATTGGGCACAAGAAAGGGCAGCTCAGGGTGAGGTCAGAATTGGCACAGCCTGGCTCCCCACAAGGACTCTCCTGTCTCCGAATGATGGGAGAGTTGATGTGAAGATGGAAAGACAGCCTTCCCTGTAGGAGGAACCAACAGCCGGCCAGTGGCAGAGCTTTAGGCTGAGACGTGAAGCCAGCCCAATGCCCCATATCTCTACTCTTGGCCTCGCTCTGGGGCCACCTAAGCATTTGAACTAGAGTACAGCATTCTCCTAGCTAACAAATGTTCTAAAGGATTCCTGCATTGACAAACTATTTGCTAACTGTCAACCAACAGCTGAGGATAAAGGAAGAGCCGTAGACCAGAAATTAGGAGCCCTGGCCGTGTGACCTCAGTCAAATCACTTCACCCTCTAACCAGCCATTCCCTCGTTTGTCAAAGATGAGGTGGAACTCAATGACCCTCCACTGAGGCATTTCCAACTCTGATGCTGATAAATGAGTGAGATGCAGGATCAGTAAGCTTTGGTAAGAAAAAGGATTTTGTGACAGCTTAGAAATGTAAACCTCAGTTCAAGTCTCAAGATTCGCTTTGGAATGGGGCACTATGGTGACAGGGGTGGGTAGAGATCCCCTAGGAGTAAGAAGGGACATGGGGCTAAGGAAGAGCCCAGCCCTCTGAGACTCACCGCCTGAAGCTCTTCATTGTCCTAGGACCGTGGTTGGCAAACTGCGGCTCAAGAGCCACATGCGGCTCTTTGGCCCCTTGAGTGCGGCTCTTCCACAAAATACCACAGCCTGGGCGAGTCTATTTTGAAGAAGTGGCATTAGAAGAAATTTAAGTTTAAAAAATTTGGCTCTCAAAAGAAATTTCAATTGCCGTACTGTTGATATTTGGCTCTGTTGACTAATGAGTTTGCCGACCACTGTCCTAGGAGAACTCAGCTCTTAGAAGGCCATGTGTATGTACCACATGGGAGAACGTGATGGTAAACTCAACAGTCAACCAGTGTGTCCTATCTCCAGATCGGTAAAGTCTTAGATATAAGTTATAAATGGCTGCTGGTATGAGCCATTTCCTTCCTTCATTACTAATTCAACAAATATTTATTGAGCATCTATTCCATGCCAGGAGTGTTCTAAGCTCTGAAAACAAAGCGTTGAAAGCCCTTTTCCCCTCTCCCAACGGAATATGAGGAAATAGTCCATCTAGCATAACTACTGTTCCTCCAGTTGCTAATTGAGCAAAAGCAGATTACATGTTATTGTATTACCTCATTCCCCATCTTCAGTCAATCACCTCATTTGAATCATCAGAGAATCAAGGAATGTTATTGGTTAAATTGTGTCTCCCCAAATTGAAGCCCTAATCCCCAGTACCTCAGAAAATGGCCTTACTTGGAAATAGGGTCTTTTCAGATGTTCAAGTTAAGACATGGTCATCAGGGTAAGTCCTAATCTAATATGATTGAGTCTTTATAAAAAGGGGAAATTTGGACCCAGATTCACGCACACAGAACGCCACGTGAAGATGAAGGCAGGGATAGGGGTGGTGCATCTACCAGCCAAGGAATGCCAAAGATTGCCAGCAAGTCACCAGGAGTTAGAAGAAGGCCATGACTCACATTCTATCTCACAGCCTCAGGAGGAACCAATCCATCCAACACCTTGATCTTGAACTTCCAGCCTCCAGAATTGTGAGGCAATACATTTCTGTTGTTGAAGCCACCGGTTTGTGGTACTTGGTTATGGCAGCCCTGGGAAAGTAGCACAGAGAGCCTTGATCAAACTGCTCTATTCTCTTCACCTCAGGTCGGCAGAGAGTGGGGAGGGTAAATGGATTAGGGTCTGAGTGTGTGTGTGTGTGTGTGTGTGTGTGTGTGTGTGTGTGTTTCATAGCAGCCTGAGAACACCAGGCCCCTAACACACTTAGTTCTTAGTTCAAAGACCCAGAGCTGTTAGAAGAGTAGGAGGCACGGCTTGGGGAACTCCTAGGGCTGGTGACTTGGGGGCCAACCCGTTTATCAGTGTTGGCTGACTCTGACCTCATGTGTGCGCCGCTGACTTTGCAACTCTCCCCTTTCTCCTTGTGGCTTTGAGGTCTGACCTTGGACCTTTCTAGTATCTCCTCTACTCAACCCAGGTCACAGCCCCACTCCACCTCTGTTTTGTAGACTCGCCTTTAACTTCCATTTCATGTTCTCCCGCCCTCCAGTTTCTGGCCCAATCCTGACTTTGCCTTTGCCACTCCAGCATTGATACTGACTGAGCTCATGGAGGCTGCGCCCCAATTTAGACCGAGGACAGGACGAGAATATTGGAGGCTGCTTAGGGATCCCGGAGGGGAGGAGGGTGAAGCAGGACAGAGGGTTTGTAAGGTGAGGATTCCTTTGGCTAAGATCATAGTAAAGGATCATAACCATTCACACTTTGAGTTTCCCCAGCACTTTCATGTGTATTGTCTTCAAGCCATACAACCACCCTAGAGACCGTTGAGACACACGTCATTATTATCTTTATCCAATCTCCATGTTACATATGAAGAAACTGCAGCTCAGAGGCTATGAAACCTGACCTAACCATGCAGTCAAAGAGCCAGCGTCTCGCATTAGATACCAGTTCTTTCTGCCCGACCAGGCTCGCTTCCAGTAGATCAGCCCTCCCTCCGAAACGGAAGGCGGATGCAGAGTGAGGCTGGGATGACGCAGGCAGAGGCGACCAGAACTCTCACCGACGCGGCTCTGCCTCCTCGTCAAGTACAAACCGGCCCAATACCACCTGCTCATCACCACCCCCTTGCACTTGGGCAGCACTCCCACTGACGGTGTTTTTACAAACATGATCTCATTCGGTCCTCCCACATGGTTACCCTCTTCTTACAGAGGATGCATAGAAGCGCAGGTGGATTAAATTCACAGCTTGATTGTAACTTCCAGCACTTACGATATCTGGCAAGTGGCCCTCCTCTATACTTCGGGGCAGCGCCCTGCACTTGTTAGAGGTAGGACCAGTCAAAATGAGGCTTCCCTGAGTCCACTGTTCCTGCTGCTTCTGTAGTCCGGCTGCTCACGGGGCATCTGCTGTCCTGTGGTGGTGGGAGCAGAGGCCTCGGCCTTCCATCACTGGCCTCCCGAGTGTCTGAGCAGGTGCTGTGTATTCATTTAGGGGTGCTGATTGCACTGTCCCAGGCGGGGTCCAGGGTGGCAGTGGGCCCTTGATCGGAGTGGCCTCCTGATCTTGGCAAGGGCTAGGTCAGTGATGGGCAACTTTTTGAGCTTGGTGTGTCAAACTTCGCCAAAAAACTGAGCATAACTCGGGTAGTGTGTCACTTTGAGGAAAAAACATTATTATGCAAATGTTTCATCCTCAGGAGCAGCAAATGTTTCATCCTCGGCATGCGGCCGCCTCAGCGGCCGCGTGTCATCAGAAATGGCTACGCGTGTCAGTGCTGACACGCGTGTCATAGGTTCGCCATCACTGGGCTAGGTGCTCTGGAGCCAGGCCCCTAATTTAAAAAAACCAAACAGCCTCCAAATGCAGAAGCAACCACGGCTCCCTGGGTGGCCTGGTTCTTCGGTGTCACTTAGGGACTTGCCCCTGAATCCTTAAATTTGAACCTGCTTCTTACCCCAGCCTCCATGATGCTATAAGCCAGGGTCCTCAAACTTTTTAAACAGGGGGCCAGTTCACTGACCCTCAGACCGTTGGAGGGGAGTCGGAGAGCGCGGCGCACATTCCACACATGTGCACTGCGGGCCCGGGACGAGTCGGCTGCTAAGCAGGACAGGCAGCGGCGGCACAAACACCCGGCGGGCCGGATCAATGTCCTCGGCGGGCCGCATGTGGCCCGCGGGCCGTAGTTTGAGGACCCCTGCAGTATAAGCCGTGTGAGTCCCCGACATAAATCACCTCTGCATGAAACCACTGGAACGGGTTCTGTTCTACACAACGGACCTCGATGAAGCACTGAGCCTCCCTCCATGACCGACTCTGGGATCGGGACAAGCTCCTTTGGCTACATTCCGGGGCCTTCTTGCTCCATTGAACTCGCCCCCTTTGGGGGTACTGGTTTCTCAGCTTTGGTCCTGAACCTGGATTCAACCTATGATTCTGCCTTCGGATCAACGCCTCTGCTCCCTCCGTCTGCCTGGCCAGGGTGGGTGTGGTTCCTGAGAATGTCTCTCAGTCCTTCTTGGTGCCCCCAAAGCCAGGGCGCCAATCCCAACACCACTCCACCCACCTGGGCTTCTGGGGGCCTGGCCCAGGCCCAGCAGCACCCAGGGCCCGTCTCAGACCAGACGGAGGCATGTCGAGGCCGATGCAGCACAGCCCCGCGAAAGCCCTTTGAAGATGGCCACTGGGGTTGTGCACTACGAGCATGCCCGTGAACAGAGGGCAGGAAGGACAATCCAACAGGCGTGGCCGTGGTGACCCCCGGAGGCGCGGGGAACAGCACTCCCTGAGGCCAGAGACGGCGCCGCCACCAGGACGCTCTCCGGGGCTTCCACGTTCTTCTCCAGTTTCTCTGAGCCTCCCACGGGCGTGGCTGACACCACGCAGTTTCATTTTACTGCAAGTCCCTGCAGGGAAGCCTCCGGACGCCAGCGGCCAGCTCTTAGCCTCGCTCGCCTCTTCAGGTTGGAAGGATCTTGCACAGACTGACTGCAGGTCCACTCGGAGCCATGTGCGTCTCATCCGGTTTCATCTCCCAGCTCATGAGCTCATGGGTTTTGCATGATTTCAATATGAAGTCATCGGCTAGTCCCGACTTCCTGGACAGGCGTAAAACCTCAGCTCCTTTGCATAGGCTGGACGGTTTGCGCTGAAAACTGACGCCCAAACCTTCTCCCAGGCGCTGTGCACACGGGTGTATTTATATGTATTACACGGCTCACAGCTTCCCCTCTTTTTTTTTTTTTAAATCCTCACCTGAGGATATTTTTCCATTGATTTTTAGAGAGAGTGGAAGGGAGGGGGAGAAACAGAGAGAGAGAAACATCGATGTGAGAGAGACACGTGGATTGGTTGCCTCCCAAACCCGCCCTGACCAGGGCCAGGGATCGAGCCCGCAACCTAAGTACTTGCCCTTGATTGGAATCTAACCCGGGACCTTTCAGTCCACAGGCTGACACTCTAACCACTGAGCCGAACCAGCCAGGGCTCCCTCTTTTTTAAACACTGAAACCTCCCGTCTTGCTTATCCTGTCCTCGGCCTTTGCACCTGCCTCTAAGAGAAGGCGAAGGCCCAGACTCCGTCCTGGACGGGTCATGTGGTCAAAGCCCAGGAAGGCCTAGAGCTCTGGGTGTACGAAGTAACCTGACGTACACGCCGGGGCTGAGGCGGCACAGATTTTGGTGGGAAGAGAAGAGAAAATGTCAGCCTAAGGCAACTGCATAAAAAAAATGGAAAATGGGTCATATTTCAAGCATCCATTGATAGAGTCCGCATGCTGAAACCGGGCCAGAATGTGTAGGCCTGGAACGCTGGAATGTGCATTGACTGAACATTCCTGACTTCCAGAGTCACGGCCAACAACAAAAAGCACATTGTGGCCGCAGGGCCTCCATTCCTGCGCATGGACCCCTGCGTGCCCTCTGAGCAAAGACCGTGGAAGGATGTATATATGGAGAGAGCCGCGGAGATGGCAACTTTGGGCTTATAGTTTCAATTAAAAAAACAATTTGAGCAAATATAAAAATTCACACAACCGAAACCGGTTTGGCTCAGTGGATAGAGTGTCAGCCTGCGGACTAAAAGGTCCCAGGTTCGATTCCGGTCAAGAGCATAAACCTTGGTTGCGGGCACATCCCCAGTAGGGGGTGTGCAGGAGGCAGCTGATTGATGTTTCTCTCTCATCGATGTTTCTAACTCTCTCTCTCTCTCCCTTCCTCTCTGTAAAAAATCAATAAAATATATATTTTTTAAAAATTCACACAACTTTATCTAATTTGATTCTGTGCCCGTTCATTGAGCCCCATATTAATTATGCTTCCAGTGATGAATCCAGTTGTCGGGAATACAATTTGAAATGTTGAAACGACTCCTTTTCTTGAAGAGTGAGAGGCAAATATTAAACTTGTGGGGCAGTTTGAGAACAAAGCAAAGGACAGTAACCTGGGGACATGCCGTCAACCCTCAGAGGCAGTAAACAGTAGAAATCTCGGGGACAGGAAACAGGTAGAAAGGTATTATGTAGAGATGAAATCCTTGAAATTGTCCTTGACATTTGGGTGGGGGTTGGGAGGTGTCTAATCGAATGCTAACGAAGGTGATTTTTCTCTGAAAGAAGATATATCTAAAAATCGTTTGTCCCAAGGAGAGCTTGAGAAATGGCCAAGTGGGAGGGAACCAGAGGCCCAAGAGCCGTCTCCCGGGTGGAGCTGAGCTGCTCTTAGGTCTCGAAAGCCCCACAAGAAGACTGCACACTCAGTGGGAAGTTGGAAGGGAAGTGGCATGGCTAACTAGCCAGGGCAGAGTGCCAGGTCCCACGCCGTAGCCACTGTATCGAAGCTTCTGCTTGTGCTTGAAGGAGATATTGTCAAGAAAAGGATGAGTCTAAGATGAGGAAGAAGAAAAAACTAGGGTGAGAAGTGAACAACGTAGGAGAAGACTGAGTAGATATAAATCGTAAGATAAATTAACCCCTTGACTATTCTTAAGTACACCAAAAAGGGCAAAATTGAATGAATCGTCTCTGCCATTTTTCTTCCGAACCTGGTCACATTCCTAAATTGCCTATTTTATCTAATGCCACTTTCATTATCCCAGCCATTGAAAATGGAAATTTCTTTCCTCCTTGTATAGGAATGGAAAACCTTTCCTTCAACTCTCTTAGGTTCGTTGCCAGGGACATGCAAATTAAATGAACAAAAGACAGATTAACAGGACATACATGTGAGAGGGCTCAGTGATGAGTAACTCAAAGGGGTGGTTAGAAGTTGGGGCTTATATACCTAATTTAGTAGGGGAAAGGGAGGGGGCAGAAAAGGTGGGTGTTTTTTGTTGTTTTGTTTGTTTTGTTTTAAAGGGAAGACAGTGTATTTTTTAGGAGAACTAATGGGAGATGAGAAAGGTGGTGATAATGTTTGTCTATAGGGGTATGAGTAGTCTTTCTGGCTTCTTCAGGGCTAAATACTTCCCCCTAGAGGGGGCATTTCTGTAGGCTCACTCTCGGTTTTCCCTGAGAGCAGACCCATTCTAAAGAGGAAATTCATTTCTCAGAAATTTCTTCTTTTAGTTAGATAAGGGAAGCTCTTGGGAGAAGGTGTCTTTCTGCCTCTGTTGAATCTCAAACATCTTCAGCTTAAATAATTTTATGCTAACTCTTGAAGAGTAAGAGAGGCAAATATTAAACACGTGAGGTAATCTGAGAACAAAGCAAGGGACAGTAACCTGGGGCTCCTTATTCCATTACTGGCTTCCGAGTGGATCCTCATACCAGTATCTCTGCTTTCAGTCTGTGGCCAGCTCCTCTGTGAAGATTGTGAGTTCTAAATATTTGATTAATCATTTATCTTCACAATCTAGCATGTGATTTGTCCACTCATTTAATACATTTGAATGAATCCTATATAATAAAAGCCTAATATGCAAATTGTCCTCTCGACTGGAAGTTCGACCAGGAGACCGGGAGTTTGACCTCTCATTATGACGTGTGCTGCCCACCAGGAGGCGGTGTGGAACATGGTGGGCGACGGGGCCTGATGAGAGCCGGACTGCAGCGGGATGGTGGAGCAGGTGAGCGCGTGGTGCCAGGCCAAGGTGGGTGCGAGTGGGGGCCCTATTGTCCTGCCGATTGCCCTGCCAATCACCCCGCAGACAGCAACCAGCGGCGGGGGGCGGGTCCGCCGCCCAGCTCCCAGGCACTGAGGGAGCCAGGTGGGGGGCTGGCGGCCTCGATCAATTGTCCTACAGATGGTGACCAGCAGGCAGCAGGCCCTGATTGCCCAGTTGGGACAAGCCCTGGGCTGGGATGGGGAACTGGGGGTGGATGGCAGCGACCAACCTCCCACGGCAACGGGGGGTGGAGGGGGGCTGTGACCTCTTGCCAGCTACCTGGGAGTGGGGTGACAGGAACGAATGTGCAGTGAAAATGTGGGGTGTCCGCCGAGCTTGCTCTCACTCTCCCTGCTGCCCTCCCCCTGGATGCCAGGGCTCGCGAACCAGGGAAGTCCCTGCGCTCAGGTGCCTGGTGCCTGAGAGGAGCCTGCCCCACACCTGCGCGACCTCTTCTGGGTGAGCCGGGGCCTCAGCTGGTTGGGCTCCCTGTGGGTTCACACAGGAGCTGGTCTGCAGGGCCGGCCGGGAGAGAGAGCTCTGCCTGCCTAGCTTCTATGCGGCACCCACTGGGCAGCCCAGAGGCCCGTGCTGCACCCTGGCCTGTGGCATCGGGCCGTGCTCACTGCATCTCTGTGTGGGGACTCGGGCGCCGTGACTCAGGTGGAGGAGGGTGCGTGGGGGTCTGGGGCCCAGGTGCTGCCCAGGGCCCAGTGGTCAACTGGGACCTGCCCTTCCATGCCCGATGCCTGCGCTGCGATTGCCAGCCAGGCCGAGGGACTGCACCTGTGCACAAATTTTGTGCACTGGGCCTCTAGTATGTAAACAAAGTAAAAGAATGTTGTTTTCCTAATATTTATCAAAAGGCATTAAACAACAATCATAACACCCCTTCAAAGACAATTTCCAGAAATACATCTTTAGCCCTGATCTGTTTCCCAAATATTCTCAACTTTTTATGGGCCATCTCTACCAAGAGGTTGCATAGGCATCTAAAATTCAACATACCCCACATTGAGCCCATTATTTTTCCTGAAAACCTGTTTCTTATTTATTTCCTAATTCAGTGAATGGCAGGTCACCAGCCACCCGACTGCACAAGCTATATAAATGTTATTTCTTATTGACTCCCCTCTCTTTCACCCCCTGTAGTGTGTAAGTCATCACACAGTCCTAGTGGTTCTATCTCTAAAATATTTCTAGAACGAGCACTTCCTTTTTCCTTATTCTATTTTTATTATCGTATTTGCCGGGTGTTCCAAAAATCTCTTAACTGGTTTCCTTTTTCTAAAATATTTTCTCTCTATTACCAAAATATTTTTCAAAACAGGTAACCAGTCTATTCCTGAAAATTCTCCAACTAGTCCAGTGTCCAGGATTCATCTTTATTTAAACACCAAATAACATCATTTGGTCCCCACCATACACACTACTAGACATAGACTTCCCCATCTCACTTTTAAGGATCATAGTCTTTGAGTTGCACCCTGAGTCCATTCATTTTGCAACCAGCTCCTTCTCTACTCCTTCTCCACTCTGGCTCCTCAGCTTCGCCCCCAGGTCAGGCTCAGCTCTTATCTCTCTTTGCCTCTGGTCGCCTGGAATTGCTATTGGCTTTTTCCATGTTCCACTGTGTTAGGCAAAAACAGATTTTTCCTAAATCTCTGGGAGTGATTCTTTGGAGAAAAGGAATAATGCTGGGGAAAATAGAAGGCATCAGGAGAAAATAGAAGGCATCAGGAGAAGAGGAAGCCAAAGACGAGATGGGTTGACTCTATAAGAAAAAGCCATAGACATGAGTCTACAGGAGCTGAGCAGAGCTGCTGAGGACAGAACACTGTGGACATCACTCATTCGTAGGGTCCCCAGGAGTTGAATCTGACTCATTAGTATACAGCACATGCACTGGAAGTTACAGAGCACAGTGATGACCAAGGCAGAGGGCCCACCAACACCATTGTCTGAAGATATTTATCGGGCATTTTCTCTGTCTCACGGGCCATGTCCACTGTAAGCCATGCCTCGCACTCTACCATGTTGCTCAGGACCTTCCCTCCTTAGAGCAGACTGTCTTCCCATATTCTTTGCCAGATTTCTAATGCCCCCCACCCCCCACCCCCCCAGCTCGAGGAGACAATACCAAATTCCCACATTTATTGCACAAACAATTTAACTCTTCATGTTGAAGCTGCTTCCATCTAGACCCGTGGTCAGCAAACTGCGGCTCGCGAGCCACATGCGGCTCTTTGGCCCCTTGAGTGTGGCTCTTCCACAAAATACCACGGCCTGGGCGAGTCTATTTTGAAGAAGTGGCATTAGAAGAAGTTTAAGTTTAAAAAATTTGGCTCTCAAAAGAAATTTCAATCGTTGTACTGTTGATATTTGGCTCTGTTGACTAATGAGTTTGCCGACCACTGCCCTAGACTATGACCACCTGGGCTTACCTTTTATAACCAGTTCGTTCCATGAAGTTATTTGCCAGAACAAAGGAGCAGTTCTCTCCTGAAGAGGAATTCTGCCATCCCGTTAGGCCAATCAACTCACACTACAGCTAGTTTTTTTTTTAAAATATTAATTTTTATTGATTTCAGAGAGGATAGGAGAGGGAGAGAGACAGATAGAAACATCAATGATGAGAGGAAGTCATTGATTGGCTGCCTCCTGCACGCCCCACACTGGAGTTTGAGCCTGCAACCCGGGCATGTACCCTGACTGGGAATCAAACCGTGACCTCTTGGTTCATAGGTCAATGCTCAACCACTGAGTGAAACCGACCAGGCTACAGTTAGCTTTTGAAACATGCTCTGGTTTTGTATTATTGAAGTTAACTCAGATTTCTTTTTTTTTTTTCCAGCTGGTTAATATTGTTGGTTTTCAGTTGTCCAGAAAAGTAGTCTCCCAGGCAGAGAGGAAGCCAGAGGTGTTAAGAAGAAATACTCCATTAGAATTTATAAAGAAACTATTAGAAATTCTGTGTTCATTTTCCCAGTTCTATTTTGTATGTATGTTCACATATGTTAGTCTGTCTGCACTATATTATATTCATATATCAGGTGGCTAAAAATATTTGCTGACCGAAGTGTGAGACCAAAAGTTTAAAGATCATTGCCCCAGAGGGCAGAACCCCAGTGCTCTTAACAAACAGTGTCCAGTGTGTTAAAGGATAACTTTCAAAAAAAATAAAATCTATAAATACATGGGCAAGAGTAGGTTTACAGTTGTGATACAACTAAATAATACAATAATTAATAATAATACAAGAATAAACTGTTTCGCATACTCACACCTGTAAGCCTATTTTTGCCAACCCTCTATGTATATGTAAAATCATGACTCTCGCACAGATATAAAATGATTGCATGTTAAAGGTGTTATTTAGCTCATTATTAATGAGAGAGCAGAACTGAAGATTCCAAAGAAAATTTATAGATCAGGAATATTGAAAGAAATGTGCAAATTCAGGCAAGGCTGGCTTCCTCTAAAGTGTGGGCAGGAAGTCCATTGAAAGTCCCCAGATCGAAAATGTACATCTCCAGAGTCAAGAATTATTTTGTGTTGCTGTGTGTGTCCGTGCTGTACTCGTGCGTTGTTAAACAGCTCAAATGAGTCTCCAATGCAGGTAAATCAAAGTCAGATCACCTGGGGAGGGTGTGCTCGACCACGGCGCCCTGAGGCCCAATTCAGCCAGCCACCTGTTCCTGTAAATAGTTTATTGGGACACGGCCCCGCCCGCTTGTTTAGACTTGCGTATGGCTGCTCTCCAGCCACAAGGGCATTCTTGAAGAGCAGCAAGGGATTCTGTGTGGCCAGCAGAGATGGAAATAATTATGACCTGGCTCTTTACAGCAAAAGCTTGCCAATCCCTGCTCTAGAAGACAATGCATAGTTTTTTAATGAAGCACAACGTTTTTTTCTACACATTCTTCATCCCAACTGTCCCACCTGCCACTGTCGTCAGCCTATGCTCTGGCCCCATGAAATGTTCCCGGGAGGATGCACTAGTGAATCTCAACATGCGAATCATGAGCCCCCCGGAAAGGGCCCTCAGGTGGGCCTCCCACTGACTCCTTCTATTCTAGAATGGGACCTTCGTAAATCTGCCCAGTGACAGTAAATGGATAACTGTGTCAGGGCCTGTATGGGCTGAATTGTGTCCCCCCAAGATTCATATGTTGAAGTCCCAACCTCCCAGTGCCTCAGAATGTAACTATATTTAGAGATAAGTCCTTACAAAGAGGTAGTTAAGTAAAAAAAAAAAAAAAGAAAAGAAAAAGAAAAAAAGAGGACTCTAGGGTGGGGCCCTAATCCAACTTGATTGGTGTCTTTATAAGAAGAGGGATTGGCCCCAGGGACGCACACACAGAGAAAAGGCCACATGAGGTCTCAGAGAGCGGGCCTCCGTCTGAAAGCCAAGGAAACATGTCTTAAAAGAAACTAACCCTGCCAATACCTTGACCTTGGGCTTCCAGCCTCCAGAACTATGAGAGCAAACATTTCTGTCCCTGAGGCACTCCGTTTGTGGTACCTGGTTAAGGCACCCGAGTTAACTGATACAGGGCCATTCACATTCCCTGACGGAAAACTGCAGCAGGACTTAGAAAGTAACCGGAAAGCACCCAGCAGAGTTCACGCTATTCCTTTTGGGCGGAATGGCAGCCACTAAAGCAGTGATGAGCATGGACTGATCCGGGTCAAGTCAGCCTATGTTGGGTGACTAGTGTTAGAGGGTTTTCCCCCAGATACTCAACCATTTCTTCATTAACTTTCTATAGGCTGGTGTGGTGAGAGAGGGATGAGTTTATTTGTGCCAGTGGCGGGGGCAAGAGAGGGACGGACAGGATGGCCTCTGCTCTGGGATCCACAGTCAAACAGCGGAGACAGAGACAAGCACCATCGATTGCTCCAGATCCCTTGTAGACAAACCTGAGGGTGCAAATGAACAAACCAACAAGAAATCCCAATACCTGGTGGTGGAGCCGGCGAGAGAGGGGTTTCTAAAGGCAATGGGAGCCCAGGGGATGAAGGAGGTGCTTCCGTGGGAGGGAAGAGGAGGTGGCCATGGACGGGTTCAGTGAGGGGCATCCTATGGGAAAGGGGCTTGATCTGCAGAGGAGGTGGTGAGGTTTAGCTCGAAGGTTCTGTCACTGTCCTGTCGCCTCCAACATGCATGGCAGGTTTATAAGGGAGGTTCCCAGATTTTGTTTTGCTTAGTCAATGCATGCATCCTTAATGTCATGCATACCAGCCACTTCCACATTTAAAAAAAATACATGTTTTTATTGATTTCAGAGAAGAAGTGAGAGGGAGAGAGAGAGACAGAAACATCAATGATGAGAGAGAATTATTGATCGGCTGCCTCCTGCAGGCCCCACACGGGATGGAGCCTGCAACCTAGTCATTTACCCTGATGGGGAATTGACCCATGAGCTCCTGGTTCCTAGGTCAATGCTCAACCACTGAGCCACACAGGCCGGGCTCATTCCTACTTTTTTAGGGGCAAAAATTCAAGTGGGGAAAAAAAACACACACAAAATTAAATTCTTATTTACTCCCGAAATGTTTTGTTTTTAAAATGTCCTAACCACAGATTAGTCGCCTTAGTAACCAGTAGGTTTCCAGTCTTTTAGCTCTTATCAAAATCAAAGTTGGTTCTATAATGTGATTGCCCTGCGTGTGCCGAATTCTCCCGGGGGCGTTTATCCTGCTTCAGTATCGATGCTCGGCTCACCTGGGGCCCCATGTCGGAGTGGACACTGAGTCCGGCCGCCCCTTTCCTGGCAAGACAGAAGCCACAGTGCTTTTCAATCCCACGGCTTCCGCCCATCTCTCCGCTGGTTTTGTTTTGGAAGGGGAGGGCTATTTCTCTCCTCACTTTTCCACAAGGAAAAGAACATCTTAAGCTCGTTAGATAAATGACCCATGTAAGAAACATTCAAACGTCACCATGTATTTTTTTATACTGATGACGTAATACAATATCTTCTGGCCAAACAGAACAACAACGTGACTTGGCCACTTAAGAAAGCTATCGTACAAAGTGAGCAACTATTACAAGAAAGATGAGATGGAAGTTATTTTTCAAACTGAAGTAAATTGGGGGTTTGCGGGGTGGGGGTGACACAGGAAGTGTTCCTGGACCCCAGGGAAGCAGCTGGTGGTCAGCCGCGGCATCTGACCCGGCTCGAACAAAACCAACACAGCTCTGCGTCCTGGCTCCTCCGGAGAAAAGAGACCGGCTTTGTTAGTTGTGGTGTTTTGTTTTGTTTCGTTTGTTTGCTTGTTTGTTTTACACGTTTGTAACGTTTTGGGGATTTTGTTCCAAAAAGAAAATAACACTAAATTTTAGCTCTCACTTCCAGGGGGAAGAAAATCAGCCTACCCTCAGACTGAACCTACACCCGTGTGGTCACAATTAAATCCTCATAGGAACGCACCATCATCAGAGCCCCCTCTGACACACTGCAGCCTGGCCAGCTCCACCGCGTGCCGCTGCCGTTGCTAGAAAGGCCTCTGTGGACGGTGGGGAGAAAACGCTGCTTAAACATCAGGAGGAGAGTAAAAACGGTTTCTTTCTTGGAGTCCCATGGCTGGGTCCCGGCGCTCACAGGCTGTAAACAGAGTGAACTTGAAATTGTAATCCGAAGAATTTAGTATGGTTTCCAAACATCCCGGGGGCCTGGAGGATGCTGCTGTTGCCAGATGTGGAGGCCTGGACAGACAGATGCGCCAGGAAGGAGCGAGGGAGGAAGCTCGCTCTCTTGGGGGGCTGGGGGAGGCCCTGTCATCGAGGTTGCATGTCACAGAGGTCTGTAAGGAGAGGGAGGGTTTTGCGGGGCAGGAAGGTGGAGAAGGTCCTAACGGGCCGGACGTGGCCTGTGCTGTCGCTGGCAGATAGCCGGGCTCCTAGACCGGGGGAAGGTGATGCAGAGTCCCCCGCATGAGGGACACCATCCGGCTCATACTTTTAGGCGCAGAATACGGGCAACAGCGCAGAGAATGCACCGGACAGAGCCGTCACCGGGAGCGAGGAAGCGGGTTATAAAGTTAGTGCGATCTAGGCCTGGGAGTCTGGCAGGGACTAAAGGGAGAGAATGGAGAATGGCATGGCCCACGCCTTCTAGAGTGTTCCCTAACGCAGACTAATTCTGTTTATACGACGTGGAATAACAATTTTGGTCTGTGAACTCTAAAAATTACCAAAAAGAAGTGCATTGAGATAAGTTGGTGGTTCATAGAAGCTGCAAAATGCAAACAGAAGTGAAGTGCAGGCAGACTTCAGGGGGGGAACCAGCACTTTCCCCGGTGAAGCGGGTCCCTCCCGCCCGCCCCCCTCCGCCGACCCCCCCCCCTCGCCGAGCCTGTGCCCTGTCCGCCGCCCTGAGGCTCACGGTCTTCCCTTTGGAGTCCAGTCTCGGCGCAAACTGAAAACGTTTGCCACGGCGTCATCCATCGTCAGTGCCCTGTTCCTACATCGTTAATCAATCAACTTTCGGAAAGGCAGAGAATGAAAATCACAGAAGACGGAAACTGCTTTCACAGGGAACAGGGATCTTAGAACACGAAGGGAACTGGGAGACCCTTTAGTTGTTTTCTGGACTGAAAATTTTTTTTAGCAGAACCCGCTATTCAAACAGAACTTTCCTCGGGACCCGTACACATAACACAGGTCAGAGCAGAGCCACCTGGCGGGGCGGTGTGTGCGAAGGTGGGGCTGGCGGGGTCAGCCTGCTGAATTGTCCGCCGGGGACAGGCCCTGTTTGTAGAGAATCCGCAGTCGCGGGGACTCGTCCCATGACAGCTCCCGGGCGCCTGGCCCTCTACATTCTCCCCAGCACAGGTCTTGGACTTGGGGCCATCGGTCCAACCCTGGGGAGGGAACTCCACTTAAAGACAGACCACACTCCTCCGACTTTCTCAGAAACATCAGGAAACGCTGGAGGCCGTCGGACCACCCGGGAACGCCATCTGTGCGTGGGAGGAGGGGGACGGCCAGGCAGGTGCTGATAGCAGAGCCCAGAAACCGACGGCCGATTCAGACCCCACAGCCCGGGGAGAAAGCTGCATTCTCCTTCCTGCCCCGTGCGGAGGCGGGGTCTCATGGTGAGCGGTAGCTAAACCCAGGCAAGGGCATCCTCTGAAGCCTGGGTTCAAGTCCCAGCTCTGCCCCTTATGCGCTGTGTGACCCTGGGCAAGCTCCTCAGTGTCTCTGTGTGTCCGTTTCCTCATCTGTGGAAGGTGGACTAAACGAGCACTTCTCTCCTTTTGTTGTGGAAACCACAGGAGCCGGTTGACACAGCATCCTCAGACCGGAGCCTCGCACACGGTGGACGTGTTACTAGTTGTTACTGCTGTCTTTCTGAGGAACGTGGGCTGTGAAGGGGGACAGCCGTGGTTCAGGTCACAGCTCGGCCTCTTACGAATGGCAACCTGAGCCAGTTTAACTCAGATGGTGCCTCGGCTGCCCGGTCTCTAAAATAGGAGGGATGCCCGGCCAGCATGGCTCAGTGTTTGAGCATCGATCTATGAACCAGGAGGTCAACAGTTCGATTCCCGGTCAGGGCACATGCCCAGGTTGCAGGCTCGGTACCCAGTGTGGGGTGTGCAGGAGGCAGCTGATCAATGATTTTCTCATCATTGATGTTTCTCTCTCTCTCCCTTTCCCTTCCTCCCTGAAATCCTCGTGGCATTGCTGTGAGAACTGAGCCTGATCATACATTTAAGGTGCTAACCAAGACGGTGCCTGGGACATGGTAAGCACCAGAACTCAGCAAATGTTTGCCGTTGTTGCCCTGTGTTTAGATGCCTTCAGCCTAGCAACACTCGTTATTAATACTCACTACCTGCTCCCTATGGCCGGGACTCTGCTAGAACCTGAGGGAATACAGGGGAAATCAGGGCTAGAATTGATTAGAGCAGGAGTCCTCAAACTTTTTAAACAGGGGGCCAGTTCACTGTCCCTCAGACCATTGGAGGGCCAGACTATAGTTTAAAAAAAAACTATGAACAAATTCCTATGCACACTGCACATATCTTATTTTGAAGTAAAAAAACACAACGGCAAAAACACCCGCATGTGGCCCGCGGGCCATAGTTTGAGGACGCCTGGATTAGAGGATCCAGTCCAACTTTGTTACTTGCTGGATTTTTACCTCCGGGCTTGGAGCAGCTACATCTTCATCAGCCGGAGAGACACGATCCATCTGCCCGCTCCCAGGAGGAGTGTGACTGGCAGCAACTCCAACACTACGAGGTGACGAGGAGGAGGCGGCGTGTCGTACCTCAGACGTGGCTGGGTGTGCTGGCACTGAGCACCAATTCCGTGAAAGATCTGGGGGACGCAGAGCAGGTTATCGGCAGAGCAGTCAGAGGGTGCCTCCCTGTCAGCTCCCGATGGGACTGGCGGTGCGCATTAGGCAAGCTGTTCTCCACCCTAAACAGCGCTGTGGGTGAGCCTGGGGGCCTCAGGGAGCCAAAGGGGGAAGAGTTTCACTCCCTGATTTTTCACTCTAAGTCCTGCTGTGAGTTAGCATATGGCATCTCAGATGTGTGAATGATCCGTAATTTGTATTTGCGATATCTGCTGCGAGAAGGGATCTATTTAGGAAGGAAGGAAATGGATGCAGAGTAGGAGAGAGAGACCTGTGTGTCTTCAAAGCGAGTAGCCTTCAGGGTCCTGGAAAGCAAGCTCGGACATCCGGGTGCCTGGCCAGAAACCACCCCCAGCCATCGCTCTGCTGGGCTCCACTTCGTCGCTGGGGAACCCGGGCAGAAGCCAGGAGCCTCCCAGTCCTCAGGCGTTGGTGGGTCCAAGAGATGACATCATCCGCATGCGGTGTTCGCCGTTTCTCCTGATGGGAATCAGGCTCGGAAAATCCAATTCACTCAGAGCCAGCTGCTTACTCCAGCGCTGTCTCCACCTCTAACCGAGCACAGCCAAGTCCTCCACTTGACAGGTTGTTTTAAAGCGTGGGCAGGAGCGGAGCGGTCTGCGAGGGGAAAGGCTCGCATCCCCGGAAACACAGCTCCAGAGGCCTGGGCCCCCCTGGGCAGCTTCCCTCCGAAAAGCCTCCCATTTCCACCCAGGGGCCCAAAGGCTCAGGCCTGTCGGACTTCTCTGTCTGGAAATGATGGTTTCTCACCTTGAGAGAGAATGTCCTTAAAAGCCAATGCTCTCCCTTCTTTCTCGGGAATTGAAACGACAGAGAACAGTGTGGCCTGGGACACTCCCCCTATGGAATTAACTAGACAAAGAGGCCAGTGGACTGAGGTAGCTCTGATGCCTCAGCTGCCCACATACACAAGCCAAAGCCTAAGCCCACAAATGCCTCAAGGTTACACCATGAAACCTGAGGACAACCAATCCCAAACAGCCAATAGGCTTTCCCAAAGAAGGCACCTGCGTAAGCTGTAGCCAATCAGATCATTCCCTGGCTCTGCTCCCGTCTTTTCTGTAGAAGTCTTGCCCCAGCTCCTATCAGGGGAGTGCTCCTAACCGCTCCTGGCTTGGGCTGGATCAATGCAAATCAATGTTTGCTTACGTAAACACGCGTAATTTTTAATATGCCTCAGTTTATCTTTTAACACTAAAAAAATGGATGGGATGAAAGGTGAAGAACATGGAACAATGAATGTCTCCAAAGTGTATATTTCACTCCTAGTGACAAGATTCATGAAACGGAATGAATCCTCCACAGTGGACAGCAAGCTTGTCTCCACCAGCAGTGTCTAAATCATTCATTCATTCATTCATTCATTCATTCATTCAAATTTACAAATGTTCTGCCATGAGTATGCATTAGTCTTACCTGAATGAAAAATATGAAGAACATAAAATATGTACGTATGTTTGGAATTCTGATTTTGCACTAATTCAAACTACTGTTCGCACCAGCATTAGTAGGTTATGAGGTCCGGCCATGTTGGCAACGGCATCAAGACAGCGATGCTGGTGAAATAGGGAGCTTCACTCTCACGCTGCCCTACCCCCAGCGGCATGTACTGGGAACACCCCCACGTTCTCTCCCAAATGCAACCAGACAGCATTCTGGCCTGTGTGAAGCTTGCAAGACATACGACGAATTTTTTTTAATGTATTTTACAGCATAGACCGAAGAGACAAGATAATGTCAAGTCTACGGGAATTCAAGAAAATGTTCCTCACTCGAATCGGATGGTTGAACAGTTTTCTTGAAAGTGGTGACACTTTTCCCCTAAGCCAGAGTTCTTACCTTTTGGCCTCAGACCTTCTTTATATTCTTGGGAATTACTGAAGACAGCAAAGCACTTTTACTTTATATAGATATAGATATATATACATATATATATATATATATATATATATAATATATATATATATATATTATATATATATGTACTTACCTAGTAGAAACAAGCAGAAAAATGTTTAAATATTTGTTTATCGAATCATTTAAAAATAATAATAGTAAAACCAATTACATGCTAACATTAACATATTTTATGAAAAAAAAACAATATCTTCTAAAACAAAAGAAAAATTAGTGAGAAGAATGGTATTGTTTTAATTCTGCAAATCTCTTTTTAATGACCAGTTTAATAAAATACATCTGGGTTTTCTTATTTCTTCTGTATTCAATCTGTTGAGACACGTTGTTTGGGTTGAAGTATATGAATAAAATCCAGCCTCCTGCAGAATGTGTAGTTGGAAAAAATATGTAGCCTTTTTCGGATAATCCTGGCTATGTTTTTCTTTGTTAAAACACCAGATCTAACAAGTAGTAATTTCTTAAAGGTTAGTTGCAATTTGGAATCTAAAATTACATCAGTGAACTTTGCTCTCTGTTATATTGAAATCCACTGGCCGACGTGTTCTGCAGACGTGTCTTACCCAGGCCTGGTTTTCTAACGTCATGCACTGGTTGTTTGGAAAATTTTGGTCTTCAAACTGTTGACACATTATATAATACAATATCAAAAAAATCACATTTGTTAATATTACCATTGTTCTCATCAAAAAAGTCTTCAATTGTTGGGAATCTGTCAAGTTCACAGTAGTCGACACACGTTTTCCAAAACCCTGACTTTGGTTGGAAAGCCCACATGTTATCCTTGGCAACATATATTGTCAGTTGTTTTCCTTGGAGTGACGGATCCAGTTCATTTTTGAGAAAATGCTAGCCAACTACCCAAGTCTGAATAACTGGAGTTTGTCCACCGGCTATCCTTTCAAATAAAAATGCTGTTTTATGAAAAAAGTGGCAGTTCGGCTCATAGTCCTGTTGCACAAATGCCTTCCATCTGCACAACCAGGGCATGCCAGGAGGCAGCAGGCGGGGCTTAGGCCTACTTCCCATGGCATCCCACAGAAAAAAAAGTGTGTACCCCCAGGGCAAGGTTCAGGACAATGAATACTTTTTCATTATAAACATTCTTAGGTGAAAACGGTGGGTTTTTGCTACAAGTGGGTGAAGGTAATAAATACAATACTAGTCGTCTTTGACCTTCACCCACCAGTGCTTGTATGTCATCGGTGCCAATGTTAACAGAGTGAGAAAACAAAGACTGTCTTAGCATTCCTGAGAAAGTAATTTTGACCTCAGGACCCTCTGAAAATCTTGGGTCCTCCCGGGGGTCCATAGAGAAACTCTGAGCACAGCTCTCACCTTGCAGGGAGGGAAGACTGTGACAGGGCGTCAGGAAATGATGCTCATAGATGTGGGAGGCGAGCAAGAGGAAAGGCGGGACCGGGAAGTGGGTGTTAGACTGTGGGAAGCTTTAGGTAGCAGGGAGAATGCTTGGATGTGTTCCCGTGGACTACTGGGAAATCTCCCTCACCATAGCTGTCATTCATTTAGCACACCCCGTGTGCCTGGGTTCTTGCACACATTATTTAACTTACACATTATATTAACCCTAGGAGGTGAGTATTATCACCCACATGTGGTGGGAAGGAAGCCGAGGTTTGGAGAAGTGGAGACGGTTATTCTAACTCACACAGCGAGCCAGAGGACAGGAGCGCGTGTGGATGTGACTGAAAAACTTGGATACCTTCCTCCATTTCAAATTTCCTTCCAGGCCTCATTTTTTTTCAGCTCTGCTGAGTAGGATCCTGGAATGCGTAGGGTCATAAAACATCAAGTCTGCCATGAAACACTCTGGCTGTAAATCTTGTGTATTTACTCTGGGTTCCCTGAGGGCAAAGGACAAGTCTATTGATATGCCCGGCACATTGTGGTCACTTAATAAATCTTTAACCATAAAGGTAGTGATTTTTATGGAGCCCAGCCCCCCTCCGATCCCTTTCAGTGTTCCTTGAGTTTAAACTGCACACCCCAGAGGAACAGGATTTTTCCCCCAAGGAGAACTTAGAGGCTCGTATTTCCTGAACCTGACCATGGCCTTCAGTGGCCACAACAGCTGCCTCTGCACAATTATTACCACATATTTGTAAGCAAGCAAGGCTTGTCTTCCTCACCTTCCGGCCTTTGGTGGGGCTGGATCTTATCCTGGAAGGAGAATGGGCTTTGGAGCAGATTGACCTAGACTCAAATCCCAGTTCCGCCACTGACAACTGTGTCACTGTGGGCAACTAACAGAACCTCCCTACTGAAAACATGAATGTACACTGAGTGGCCAGATTATTATGATCTCTGGAACATAATAATCTGGCCACTCAGTGTATATCCTATATAATAAAAGGCTAATATGCAAATTGTCCCCTTGACCAGGAGTTCGACCAGCAGGCAGGCCGGCCAACCACCATGTCCCCTCCCTCTGGCCAGGCTGGCTGGACCCCACCCATGCACGAATTCATGCATCGGGCCTCTAATACACACACACACACACACACACACACACACACACACACGCACACACACTCAGTGGCCAGATTATTATGCATTCAGAGATCATAATAATCTGGCCACTCGGTGTATGCTGTCTTCTTCAGAACACTGTTGAGAAGGGTAAGTGAAGCAGTGTATGGAAATCATACTCCTGGTTCATTGCTTCCCCCCACTAGTCCAGTCTGGTCCCACACAGAGCCCTTCACAGCCCTTAGGGTCCCAGGGCTCCCCTGGAGTCAGGCAGGCCCGACCAGGACTCACAGCTCTCACCCCATCACCCAGCCTGCCCCTTCTTCCATCAAACATGGTCCATCTGGTCTCAGCCTGTGGGGTAGCACTCTCAGCTTGCTATGACTTTACAACTTCTCTAATAAGCTAATAAAAACAACAGATGCCAACAGGAATTCTAAAAGGTGTCCCTAATTGGAGAAGGTATTAATAGGTTCGATGGTCAAATAATTTTAAGAAAACACTAAAGACTACTTCCCTTCCTTGGAGGGCACAGTTTAGCCTATTAATGGTTCTGAGGAGTCCAGAAAAAGAAAGCCGTGCAGTGCTGGATACTGTTCCTGGTGGTCCTTCCTTCTGCCCTCAAGAAAAGCTTGACCTTCACACTATTCTGAGACACACTGTCTTACTCTCACAGCTCTGATGTCCTATGATGGCTTCTGAGACACCAGAAATCTCCATGTAGACTCGGACACATTGGCCCAAGGTCAAGGCCAGAAGGTCTATAAGTGCTTGATCTAAGAACCAGCCATAACGTTGATTTCAGGAGGCTTCAGACCCAATACCTAAACCCCTACAGCACTTTTCAGCTTACAAAGCATTTAAAAATACAGGGTGGAGCAGTAAGTTTACAGTTGTGAGTACACGAAAGACAGAGTTTTTCTTGTATTATTCATCATTAAGGATTGTATTCTTTTCCATATGAACAGCTGTAAATCTACTTCTGCCCCACCCTGTATATGACCTCATTCAAAAATGTTATCTCAGTTTACCTCTAAAGAAGCCATATGAAGCCGTCAAGATATGGTTATTTCCTTTTACATGTTGTGACGTTAGGGCTCAGAGAGATGAGATGACGCCCCTAATGCCAGCCAGGAAGTCTCGGAGCTGAGACCAAAAGCAGACTCTGGCTGGACTCCTGGGCCAGGGCTGCACTGAGAGAGTAGAAGAGGGAAAAATGGGGGAGGAGAGAGAGTTGGGGAGAGGGAGGCCGAAAGACAAATGCAAGCGATTCCGCAGGTCATCCACTCTGTCCTTGTGCATCATGCCCATATGTCTGTCGACCTCAGTGACGGTCATTTTACCACCAACACTGCTCTTCTTTCTGGAGGCCTGGAGCCCAACAAAGCAAAAGCTAGAACTCAAGAATCCTGGGCACAGGTGAGGACCAGAGGCAGCCTTAGGGTATTGGAGGGAGGGCCTCCACCTTCCACCCCATCCCACCACCAGCCTGGCAGTGAGAACACACCTCTAATGCACTGTTAGCTCCAAAACATCTCCTCTCCCTTCCCTCCCTTTATTAGTATTGTTTCTTGTTAATCCTCACCCAAGGTTATTTTTTCATTGATTTTAAAGAGAGAGGAAGAGAGAGAGAGAGAGAGAGAGAGAGAGAGAGAGAGAGAGAGAGAGATGAGAGAGAGATGAGAGAGAAACAGCGATCAGTTGCCTCCCATATGAGCCCCTACTGGGGATGGAAATGCAACCTTTGGTGTATAAAACGACGCTCCAACCAACTGAGCCCCCGGGCCAGGGCTCCTCTCGCTCCCTTCACAGCAAGCATGCCAAACTCAAAGGCTAACCTGGGCCAAATCAACAAGGTGTAAGTGTATGTGGGCCACAAAAAAACAAAAGCTTAAATTTTCATAGAAATGTAGGTTTATTTCTATAGAGACATGCTGAATGCAAAGGGCTGAAATAAATGAGTAATCGTTAACATAAAATAATAGAACATTTTAATAAAATTAATATTTTTTCTTGAACATTAACTGACCAGACACTGAATAACTGCACAAATTAATAAGCGTAATGCAAATAAACCTATTTTTCTTGTTCTCCAAAAGTGAAATATTTCCTGTTGGGCACACCAAACAAGTCAGTCCAAGACTAATGACGTGGCCATCGGCTGCTAAAATATTCGCTGTTAGCATTAGTGGAGAGAAATGGTGCGCCTGTGTGTAAGGCGCATAAAGCACGCAGGGGAAATGAATGCAACATGATTATGGTAATGTCATTAGCGAACATTGTAATCCGTTATTAATAATTATGTGTAACAGGATACTGTAAAAATTAAGTTACAAAATTTGTATTAAAACGTTTCTTACATTCTGTTGTTATATTGGCTGGGCCACAAAAATATTCGTGCTGGGCCACATGTGGCCCGCAGACCGCGAGTTTGACATGCTTGCTTTACAGCGTTCCCTGCCTCCCGTCAGCTTTGGCCAGTGGACAGCAGTCAGCCAGGACTGTGTGGATCCAACCCTTCAGACCCGGCGCCTCTAATTCAAGCGTTAGACGTCCTCTTTGAGTCACCCTCACTCTTCCTAGCAGCCAGGAGAGCAGGAAAAGGGACGGGAGGGCAGAAAAAGAGGTGCAGCAATCACTTGGGGACTGGGCTCATTCTTCGTTCTGGACTCCAAGGGCATTTCCAGGACTTTGTAAACTCTCCACGCTCCATGATGTCATCTTCTACTCTAAACGTGCTATATGGATTAATTGTCATAAATCTTACGCTGCCTCTCTCTCCTTAGCAGTCACTGGAGTGCTCTCTCCTGTTGGGATAAACTGTCATGACGACAAAGGACGCATCGCAAGCGCGGAAATTCCGACTTGTGGTGTCTGAGAGGACAGCAATGCTGGGCGCAGGCGCTGCTGAGCTTGGGCGCTCGCCCAGAAACTCCCATTCCTGGGAGGAGAGATTGCCCAATAACCCTCATCTTCCTTGTTGTATTAGCAACAGCGTGCTTTTCCTTCTGGGCTCTTTTGACAAGAACCTTTGGGTTTCTTTCCAAAAGAAGTCAGGGTTGGGACAGTTAGGAAAGATTTTGGAAAGTTATCCACATTTTTAGGACGCCAGAATGACTATTTATTTGGGATAACGAGGCAGTTTTCTTACACAGTAGTTAACAATATGGTATTTCTCACTAGAGAAGTCAGATACCCCAATTCATTTAAAAATATCTAAAGTTAGTGATGGGGGAAATTATTACTTCATTCCTCCCCCCTCCTCCCTGCAAGCTAAAATAAAAGCATTCTGTAGGTGACCACAGCATCCAGCAAGAACTGATACTGGGGCTGAGACTTGAAGGCCCACCGAGGCAGGCTAGCGAGGGGGCCCGGCAGTCCAGGTCACAGTTTGGAAACATCAAGTCATTTGGGTGGCGAAGGATTGGTCCAAAAGTTGGAATCTGGGAGAAGGTAAGCCATGAGCTAACTGTAGAGCCCCAAGCGGTACACTAAGCCAATGGTCGGCAAACTCATTAGTCAACAGGGCCAAATATCAACAGTACAACGATTGAAATTTCTTCTGAGAGCCAAGTTTTTTAAACTTAAACTACATAGGTAGTTACATTGTTATTAACTTAATTAGGGTCCTCCTAAGCTGGCCTTTGCTAAAAACTCAAGGGGCCAAAGAGCCGCATGTGGCTCGCGAGCCGCAGTTTGCCGACCACTGCACTAAGGCATTTGCACTGAACTGTGAAGGTCATGGAGTGAACTCAGACTGCCCCGGACCCCTCATCCTAGAGGCAGGGCCCCAGATGAATGAACTTCAGGCATCAGTTTCCTCCTTGCAAAACCAGGATCAGGATGCGTCTACCTCGGAGAGCAGTTCCGTAGACTGAACGAGGTCCTGATGCAAACTCCATGCACTTGAGGTTTTAAGAAATACCGTGTATGAGCGTTCTCATCAGCATCGTTGTCGTTGTTAAAGGGGTGATGTGGCAAGCTCTGTGTTTTAGAAAACCTGGTGTTCTCCGCGGGCCCCACCAGCTGCATTTTCTCTCTACCCCTGCCCTGCTGGGCCCCGGGAGGCTAACGCCCAAACGGCACCTCCAGGCTCCCTGGCCGCTGGCTTCCGGCTGATGGAGCCAAGAGGAGGCACAGCCAGAGTTGGCAGCACAGAGAAGAGAGGTTGGTCAGGGATTTCGGGGCTCAGTGCTCCCCGAGTCAGGGCTGCTGTCGGGTCCTGCCTATGACTCTGCATCTGGGATGGGCTCCCCTGAGAGCAGAGCCCGAGGCCAGGACTTGGGATTCAGAGAGCCATTTGGAAGGTGATTCCAGGCCTGGAGAGGCTGATGATGGAGGGAGGAAAACAGAGCGGGACCGGTCGCTGCTGTCACCTCCTGTCCTCTGCGGCCGCTGAGGCGGGAACAGGATGCCCCTGGGAGCTCTGTCCGAGGGCGGAGGCGTGGAACTCATCCACCGCTTTCCAGCTGCACTTTCCTGCGAGCCAAGCAGGTGCGGCCGAGAGGCCCAGCGTCGGTGGGGACACTGCCTCCCTCTGTGCACGGCTCCCGGGACAGGACGGGGCCTGCAGCTGCAGCCGAGACCGCAGGGCGGGGAGGCCTTGTGACAGGGACACAGAAGCCTTCCCTGTATTTGCCAAACAGTTCCTGCTGGGCCGCTCCCTCCTCCACAGCGGCAGGGCCTCCCGCTTCAGTTCTTTGCTTTTCAGGCCTAGAACCGGGCCCCCCATCTGCCCCCCATAGCCCTGTCCATGCCCAAGGCCCTGACTTCGCTTCTGTCAATACCTCCTTCGTTAGAGCCCTTCCATCGAACCAGCTGAGCAGGATTCCGCCCCCGCCCGCCTCCCGCAGGGACCCCCACAGACACAGACGGGTTATTCTGGCTGCAAACCGAAGGTGGCCGGGACCTGAGATGGCCATCGGGAGGGTCGGTCAGGGCATTCAAGATGATAGAGGCATGAAGTAGCTGAGGCAGAGGGAGGGGGCCTGATGGAGCTAGCACGTGTGAGTGTGTGAGTGTATGAGTGTGTGAGTGTGTGTGTGTGAGTGTGTGTGTGTGTGAGAGTGTGTGTGTGTGTGTGTGAGTGTATGAGTGTGTGAGTGTGTGTGTGAGTGTGTGAGTGTGTGAGTGTGTGAGTGTGTGAGTGTGTGTGTGTGAGTGTGTGTGTGTGAGAGTGTGTGAGTGTATGAGTGTGAGTGTGTGTGAGTGTGTGAATGTGTGTGAGTGTGTGTGTGTGAGTGTGTGTGTATGAGTGTGAGTGTGTGTGAGTGTGTTGTGTGAGTGTGTGTGTGAGTGTGTGAGTGTGTGTATGTGTGTGTGAGTGTGTGTGTGTGAGTGTGTGAGTGTGTGTGTGTGTGAGTGTGTGTGTGTGAGAGTGTGTGTGTGTGTGTGAGTGTGTGTGTGTGTGAGTGTGAGTGTGTGAGTGTGTGTGTGTGTGTGAGTGTGTGTGTGTGAGTGTGTGAGTGTGAGTGTGTGTGTGTGTGTGTGTGTGTGTGTGTGTGTATACCAGCCACGCTGGAGGGTTGGCTCCCCTGAGACCCAGGCCACGCTGATCAGGCCTGGACGAGGCCCCTCTGCCTGTGATAGGAGCCCTTTAGCAGGAGCCACACAGACACTTGGCTGTCGGAGCAAACCTCCGAGAGTGGATGCTCAGAAATGGTATAAACAGGAGCAGGACCGCCATGGGTGTGGGGACAGCATCCCGTTCATCTCCGTGTCCTTCCTCAGTCTCGGGACTGCCAGCCTCCCCGTCCGCACCCGTGGGCCCACATCGATGCTCACTGAATAGCCCCCTTCCTAGTGCGGCTGCTGTTCCGATTCTTGCCAGTAGAACATCTTACTGTACAAGGTTGCTCTTACGAACTGAATGTTTGTGTCATATGCTGAAGCCTTATCTCCAGTGTGATGGTATTTGGAGATGGGCCTATTGGGGGTAATAGATGAGGTCATGAGGTCAAGAGGTCATGAGGTCATGAGGTTGGGGCTGCAGCATGGGATTAGTGCCTTGAAAGGAAGAGGAAGAGGAAGAGGATGTGACTCCATCTGGTGGCTTTTGAGCGGTCCCGAGCCTCCCAACCCCAGCTCCAGCCTCAGGTTCCCTGAGCCTCATCTCCAACATGAAAAGCTAATAGTCGCCCCCCGGCTGCATGGTGGCACCTGGTGAACCAGGAACGCCGGTTAGGCAGCCAGGGAGTGACTCTGGTCCACATCTCTGCTTGAGTCCCCAAGCCCGGGGGAATCGGAAATGCTGAGAAAGCACAGCCCGCCCTCCACAAACAAGTCCCAGTCCTCGGTGCCAGGGCCTCCGGTTGGTTCCCCGGTGTGCCAGCCGCTCAGCGAAGAGCTGGGGGATTTCGTGCTTATTTTCCCATCACCCTACTTAAAACAAAATCCGTTTCCTTGTGACTAATAAGGGTCACTCTGTGGGGGAGGGAGGGGGACGGAAGCAGAAAGTCTGCTGTGAGCCCTGACATGAACCCTCGGAGCGGTGGCGGGCGCTGGCAGATGCACAGGAGCAAGAGGTACTCCTCGGGCAGCGGCGTTTACAGGTGAGAAGGGCCAAGTCCCCACCATGCAGTTAGAGACAAGACAGGGCATGTGTCAGGCAGCCCAGAGGCGGCCGTGTGTGTGTGTGTGTGTGTGTGTGTGTGTGTGTGTGCGCTCTCCCCCCGCCCCCCGACACCCCCCAACCCCATCAAGGAAACCGAGAGTGTCCTGGTTTGGGTTTCTCCTCTCCTGGAGGATGTTGATCCTGGGCGTGTGGGGTCATCGTGTCTGACGCACATCGTTTGGCTGGGGCTCACCTCGTCTTCCAAATCCATGACTCAGGCCCTGCCCGGCGTTGATAACACGTGGGTGTTTCCGTCGGACAGCTGCTCCTTTGAGGCCACAGGGTGTTCAGCTTGCACGAAGCACTGGCCTTCACCTCCGTGGCAGGGATCTGCCTCAGCACCAGCTGAGCTGGTGGGGGGGGAAGTGGGGGGAGGGAACCAGTCCTGCCAGGTCCTGCCAGGTGCCCCCTCGAGTCTCCACTTCCTTCCCCAGACAGCGTTTGTGCTTTGGGGCGTTCGTTCAGCCACGGGGACCTTGTCACGTGCCCATAGTGCTCTCCCCAGAGGGAGCGGGCGTGCTTGGCATGGCAGCCTGCCCTGGCACTCAGCTGGAGGGGTGGTTCTCCTTGGCAACACCACCATGTGCCGCCACGCAGGCCCTCCAGGACCCACGCACTCACCCTGCAACTGCGGGGACTGTCGGCTCCTGACAGCTCACAGCCCAGTCCCTCCGCAGGAACTGCCTTCTGCCAGTTTCCTCTGGGGCCACCTGCCTCCAAAGGCCACGGTACACAGCCTGTGCCCTGGCTCAGCTGGGACTGCTCTGCAGGGCCCTGCGGCTCTAGCGCTCCCTGTAGGGCCACCTGAGGCCGCTGCCACCCTGCAGCCCCACCCAGCCTCTCCCCCTGCCCAGATCCAGCTCCCTCACCCCCAGCAGGAGCTGCTTGCCCAACCTCTCTTTAAGGGAGGAAATCCTCAGAAACAGCCCCATCCGACTCCCCCACATCTTACTGGCCATCACTGGTCATATGCTTGACTCTAGACCAATCGCTGGTAAAGGGACTGAAGATTCATACTTGACTGAGACCAATCACGGTGTATCTTCCTCCCACTCCCTGGCCCCAGAGATGGGGGATGGGCTTTCTTTCCTGAACTCGCTCCCTAAAGAAGGGAGGACGGCCCTGGGGAGACCCTCGGCAGCATCTGCCTCCGTACCTTAGGGTCCAAGGTCACTGCAGAGTTCATGGAGCCTAACCACTTTCCAGTGGTCAAAGTTTCAATGTTCTACTTCAATAAATGGGGACATTATTTTCCAAGAAACCATTAGAAAGTTTATTCTTTAAATTGTTCTTTTTAATTATAATTCTAATGTGTTCCCTGTGTTGCTTGGATCACCTAGAATAAGTGGATGGTCTCTTCCAAAAAGGGCCATTCCAGTCATTGAAAAGCTTTTTCTCCAAGTTAAACCCAGTCTTGTCTCTGTCTTCATACGGTGGTGAAAACTTGCACTATTTTAGCTGTTCTTTCCCAAATGGCCTCCAGTTTTTTATGCCTGATGTCCACTAAATTCATGCTTCCAGTATGGTTTTGCCAGTATAGCATACAACCCAACTATTGCTTCCCTTGTTTTAATCTTAGTTAATCTAGTTTTAGTTACAAAAGAAATATATATATATATATATTCCCCAAAAAATGTATACACACTTTATCAGCTGGTAACTCAATTTTGAAAATGAAATGGAATAAACACTGCCTTTATAATTATTCAAAGTGTGTGTGTATATAATTTTGGGACACCTTATATTTACTGGAAAATTTTTTAATAATTCTATTGAGCTTTTAAAGACCACTAGTGATATTATTCTCCTTCAGATTCCTTCTTCCACAGTCTACCTTGGATCTACCCATGTCTTCCGTTTCATCCTCAACTTTCCACTAAGGCTCTCTCTCTTCAAAGCCAGCTGCCTACAGCCAATATAAGATCAAATACGTGTTTTCAGAAAGTGTCAACCCCAGATTCAGGCACATTCTACGAAAGCAGAATGTTCTCAATTAATTCGTTCTCCCTTTGGCAGTTTTGGGATTATCTTCCTTGTTTTCTATTCTATTTTCTATTAATAGAAACACTGGTTTGATTTTTTTTGTTGTTGTTTTTTTAGGCACCACATTTTTTACGGTACCCTCATCACATGTTCTTGATTTATTGTGAGGTTATTATTGAGAGCAAGTATTTGTATGTGTTGCTACTCAGCCAAGTCTCCTTCTCCTTGTAGAGTTTGTTCAGTCGGCTCTGTGGGCCAACTGCAGAGCCTTTAATTTATGCCTGTAACCTTTCATCTTCTTGGATTTGACCCATTGCTCTAACAAAAAGGTCTTTGGATACTGGTTCTGTCACTTAACAAATTCAGTATCTCGCTCTTAACAAAGTCTAGAAACTGCTGTGAAGAATGTTCTGCAAATGTCAGACAGTAATATGTGACTCACGTCTGATGCCAGGAATGTCAGACGATTTCACACTACATTTGTAGCTAAGCCTTTCAAATTCGTGACCAAAGAGGGCTGCTTTTTCTGCATCTTCCTTTCCATGTTGCACACGTGTGCCTTGGGAAACTGGCACGGCATTTAGAGAAAGATGGCTTTGTAGGAATTCAGAAAAGGTAGAGTGGCCACAATTCCAGGTGCCCAGGAGGCTGGCCTGGCCGTGTTGTCTACCTGTCCCCACACGCTACCCTTTGTGAAGCTCTTGTCTCTAGTGGCCTCACATCAGCCTGGATACCACGTCTAGGTGCCTGTCTCCAGCTTGTGTGGTCTTTACTTTCCTGCCTTTTCTGCCTCCAAAGACCTAAAATAGGCTCAACCATGGTGCCCACGGATATCAGGTCCCAATCTCTGGAACCTATGAATATCGATGTACAGAGAAAGGATCTTGGCAGGTGTGATTAAGTTAAAGATGTTGCGATGGGGACATGACTCTAGAGTACCTGCAGGGGTCTTAATGCAATCACAGAGGAGATTCACTACACACAGACAGAAGAGAAGGAGGCAACGTGATCACAAAGGCCGAGAGTGTGGCGATGTGGCCACAACCCAAGGAATTCTGGCAGCTACCAGGAGTCATGAGCGGATGGAACAGATCCCCGCTTAGAACTTCTGGGGGAACATGACCCTGCTGACACCTGATGTTAGCCCAGTGAGACTGATTTCTACCCTCTGGCTTCCGGAAGAGGAAAAGAATAACTCTCTGTCGTTTCAGCCACTAAGTTTGTGGTGATTTGTTATAGCCGCCCTAGGAAACTAGTCCCAATCTTAGGACCCCCCACCCCCCTAGGAAACACCAAAGTCCTGCCCCTTTCCTCCCACTGCAGATCTGTCAGAGCTCTTCCTACACCCCATATTTGAGTTGCTTTACATTCACTTTTATTTTTATTGTCCACATATTTTTATTTTTCATTTCTTTTTTTCTTTTTTTTTTTTTTACTCTAGAGAGGGAGGAAGGGAGAGAGAGAGAAACATGGATGTGAGAGAGATACATCAATCAGTTGCCTCCTGCACACGCCCCCCGACCGGGGATCAAACCCACCACCTTCCGGTGTATGAGACGAGGTTCCAACCAACCGAGTCACACCAGCCAGGGCTGTTGTCCACATCGTTTGCTGACAAATACTTCCCGTGCTTTTCACTGCTTCTTTCCTGCTTATGGAGAAGACTCGAGCTGAAGATGTGGGCTCCTCTGGGCAGCTCCCTCCACGCCTTTTGATTAGGGCCATGAGCTACGCCTGGAAGAGAACCTGCCAGAGCTCAGCTCAGAGGACATGGGGGCGCGCGCACACACGCACACGCACATACATGAACACCTCTGTTCTACCTGCTGGGATTTTAGCTTATGTATCTCATTTGCCTGCTGGACCACTCTGGCCAGAAGTGCTCTTTCTCTTCTCTTTCTCTTTCTTCTTTCTGGAGCTGTGAAGCTCCCCACTTGCTCCCCTATTGAGACCTTCCTTCCTGTGCGTCTCTCTCCCGTGTGACACCTCCCAGCATGCCTCTCAGGACGCCTCCTTCTTTTCCCCAAAGGGCAATGCATGCAGGCTGTGTACATACGTCTGCTGAAGATTTAGCAACTAGAGTGGGCCGTTGCATCACCATCTCACACTGAGTGCAACTTAAACAATAACTCAGACACGCCTCTTCCTAGAAGCCCCTCGGTCGGGCCCCTCCCATCTCACTCCGCTCCTCTCTCCCTGCCCCTTGGCATCTCTAAGCAAACTTCCTTCTTCCCCGTCAGGCCCAAACACAGAGCCCCCTCCGGCCCCTTCCCGAGCCCGGGCTGCAGCGCGTACCTTTGCTGTGCTCACATGCCCTGCTGCACAGCCGTGTCACCCAGGGCACCCGAGCATCAGAGCAGGCGTCTGGTCACAGCTCACGCTGTTCTCTCTCAGCCCATTCAAACGCTCAGGCCCGGATGGATGACCTCTCTCTACACCCGCCCCCCCCCCCCCCCCCCCCCCCCCGCAATCCAAGAACACAGGCAGAAGGAAGTGCGCTTTGCACCTCGCAGCATCGCTGGCTGGTTAAAGAAGACGATGGTCCACACGCCCGCCTTGGGGGACTGCTTTTACTTCACCGACAGATAATGCCCCGGGACAGGCTGTTCCTTCTGAATGCGGGTGGGCTGCTTCTCTCTGAGGGTTCATCAGGGAAGACGGAAATGAGCTAATGCAATGCTAGCCGGCCCCCTCCCACAGCCGGGATGGGATGCCTGGGCTTCGGAGTCATCCACTCCCCTCCCGGGGCAGCAGGGGAAGGGAGGGGATGCTGGCTCCTGGCGCTGTAGGGGCGCCGCAGCCTGGGTGCTTCCAAGCACAGCAAGGCCTTGTCCGGGTTCCAGAGGCAGGAGGCCTGCGTGGGGGTCAGACGGGCTGACTCCTGGGGGCTCCGAGGGAGCGTCCATGCCTCGCCTCTCTCCTGCCACCTGTACGGTCACCAAGAGCAAGTTGCCTTGGCAACTTAGGAGCCACAGCTGTTGGCTTCAGGACCCCGCCCCGGCAGAACTGCCTGCTCCACACCCTTCCCGGAGCCACCGATGGGCAGGTGGGGGCAGAGCCGCCTGGAGGAGTCACTTGTTGAAAGAGCCGGGAGAAGCCCAAACGGGGCAGCAAAATAATGTGAGAAGAAAACTGCCCCACGGGAGCCTCTTCCCTCTGAGCTTGTTGGGCTACCGCTCCCTCCACGGCCACCGGGAAGCAGCGGCGGATGCCACCCTCTCAGGCGACTGCCCACCTCCACGCGGCTGGAGGCCGGCCCGGGGAGACCCACGGGGGAGCAGCTCTCCTCCCCACACCATGCGGATGCGCCACGACAACCTCCTCCTCCCCCTGGCAGCTTCCCGATTAGCCATCGCTTCCTCGAAGTCAGCTGTGCGATCTGGGACCCACGGCAGGTCTCAATGAGCTCTCAATAATGAGCGTGACCACCCAGCACAAGAAATCAAACGAGAGCTCTCTGCCCAAGCCTCTCATCGACAGCAACTCACAACCATGAGCCAAGCGGCCCGGGTGACGTACAGGGCCTGGGGCCCCAGCCTTTCCCCCCTCTGGGTTGGCCCCGGTCCTTTATCCGGGGGCCGACAGACCCACAGAGAGAACTCAGCATGTTCATAAAGCCGAATAAAAAAAACTACAGCTTTCTCTCACTAACCTCCAATGGGTAGTTAGCATTTCCTTCGCTTATAAAGCTTGGCAACAAAGCACACTACTTAGCGAAGTCCCTTCAGCTTTGTTACCAGTAAAAATCAAAGGCATTTTCATATCGAGTGAGAGTCATCGCACCTGTCTTGAAATAGCAGCTACTAACACCACTACCTCTAACGTAAGGCCATTGACAGACCCCCCACTGGGTCTCATTTAATGCATGAGCAAAAAGGCACGTAGATTATTACATCGCACATTTGTCTTGCAAGAATTTTGCTAGCCTTATTTCCACATAACTGAGGTCTGCTCTGAAAACCAATAAATTTTATTTGCATTAAAAACAGTATTCTGAGAAGGGCCCTCAGACTTCCCCGGGCCGACGAGGGTCCCACGGCACAGCAGGTCCCACCGCAGGGTGAGGCCTCGGTCCTGGTCCCCTGCCCACCCATGGCCAACCCTTCTCCTCCCATCCTCATGTGCAACTCCTTTCTGTCCTTTCCTCAGTTGCCCTCACTGCTCCCCCACCCTCAGGCACTAATAACTCTTCCTAAAATGCAAACTAAAAGTGCAGGCCTTGCTTAATGAGCGTGGAAGACGTGGCCCCTGGCCGGGCTGCGGGGATGCTCATTTGGAGCTCGAAAGTCCCAGAAATACCTTGTAAGTGCAAAGGGATGGAGCCGCGCTGGCGGGAGAGCAGGCAGCGGTTCGTCTGAGGGCAGCGGCCAGCTCCGCCTCCGGTGCCCTGTGGTCTGGCCCCTGTGCCCGGTGCCCGGCCCTGCGGCCTGGGAGCCTGTGGGCACATCAGCGGGCCGCAGGGGCCTGGGCGCTGGCAGCCCCCCTGGCCACACTCGGGCACGCCCGTGTGAGCACTGGTGGGAAGCGTTTCAATTAACTTTCCACACGTGCTCCCCGGCCCAGCGCTTCGTAAGCCACACTTGCCGAGGAGCAGCGTGATTGCCTTGCTGGGCGGGGAGTGGCTGACTCCAAAAAGGTGTCACTGGCTCCGAGGGCCATCATGCTTTGCGGCTCCTTGGCCTGAGAACTAAGTTCTTAGATATTTCTTTCCAGCTTGCTTTTTTTTTCTTCTTTCCTCCTCTCCTTCCCTTCCCCACACCCTCCCGGGCCCTCTCTGAGCTTGTGATTCGGGGACTTTCGGGAGAGAGTTGCCTTCACTGGTGTTTTGTTCGGTTTCAGAAAAGAAACGAGATTTGGGGAGAGGTCGAGGCCTGGACTTGGTGGGTTGGTGAACAGGGACAACTTGATGACAAGCCCAGGGCCACACACTGAGCCAGAAGTGATTGTGTGCCCTGGGGGCTCTGAGGGGCTGAGTCTGTTAGAACTTAGAGCTGGAGACCCGCCCCCTAAACCATTTAGGAGGGTGAGGCCTGGCAGCAGGGGGGGAGAAGGGAGGGAGGGGGTCCTCAGTGCCAGATCGGTGCTGCCTTTGACAGAAGAGCAAGCAGATCTGACTTTGCATCTCACGTTTTAACAGGACAGGACTTTGTAGGGACAGCCGGACAGTGCTGTGTGAAGAACGTTGATCAGAGTATGGGAATCAAGCCCTGCTCCCCTCTCGTCCTTGCACACGGGGAGGCCTCGGCGAGCCTGGGCCTCTTTAATAAACAAGGAGGACATCCACAGTTCCTGTGAGACGGCGAAAAAATGATGGAGGTGAAAGAAAAGACCTGCCAGAGGAGAACTCTCCTGCTCAAAGGGATTGCGTTTTCATTATGTTTTGAAAGATACATTTTTCATGTTTGGCCAACTCATTCTAAAGAGCAGTGGCTTCCAACATTTCAAACCGATTCACCCAGAGCAGTAAAGGATGTAAGGCACACAAAGATCATGATGGGTGTCCTAGGAACATGACCCTTCCTCAGGGCTTCCATTCTTATAATGTGGAGAGAAAGCGTTCAGTGACATTGACCTTGGCTTTTAGGTTCTAGGTAATAGAATCTAAAATTTAAGGTAAGAGTCAGATTATTTTAAAACTTAATGAGGATTATGAACCTGGTCCAAATGGTAATAGGGAGCCGTGGTATGTTCTTGAGCAAGGCAGTGACATGAAGAACCAGTTAGGAGAGTAAAATTGGCAGGAGTGAGCAAGCTGAATTGCAGGGACAGGAAACGGTAGTCAAAGGGGTTAAGCAGGGACTCCTTTGCGCCAGCTCCACGCAGCTCTCCCTTCCCTGCCTGAGAGCTGGGCCAGCCGAGATAAACTTTCAAAGCAGATGAATATTTTTATTTCTTGCCCATTCATCTCCTACCCTCTGAGCCTCCGTATCGAGCAGTCTTATGATACGCTAAGGCCTTCAATAAGACAGCCATCCACATGGTCCTACACCTAAGACTCCCAGCCCTGGCTGGTGTGGGTCAGTGCATAGAACGTCGGCCTGCGGACTGAAGGGTCCCAGGTTCGATTCCGGTGAAGGGCACATGCCTGGGTTGTGTGCTTGATCCCCAGTAGGGGGTGTGCAGGAGTCAGTCAATCAATGATTCTCTCTCATCATTGATGTCTCTCTCTCTTTTTCTCTCTCTCTCTCCCTCTCTCCCTCTCCCTCTCTCTCTCCCCACCCCCCCCTTACTCTCTAAAATCAATAAAAATATATTTAAAAAAATAAAAAATAAAAGATTCCCACCTTCACATGTGCTCCCTACGCACCCCGCCCCACCCCCATTCCAGAGCTCCCCTTCTCTAGGTGCAGCTCAGCCCAGCTGGGCAAGATTAGATCGACCCCCTTGCCCCTCACCTGGAGCTGATGGAGACCTGACACCCCCTCCCGGAGGACTTGTACGGCGCTTTCCAAAGGGAGTCCAAGTTCACGCAAACGGATCTGCAGCCAATGAAACAGCGTGCTGTGTGACCCGGGCAGCACAGGGGAGCGTGTCCTCGGCAGGCAGCCTGGCCAGGAGCTTCCTCTACACGGTGCTGACCCGAGCGCATCCTGCATGGCCCAGTCCTTCCCTTCCTTTCCCAGAATCTCTGCTTCCCTGATGGCGCACACATTCCGGGTAGGACAGCCTGGCCTCGGAGAAAGGGGTGTCCCGTTTGCCAAGATGGAAGCTGGGCTTTCCCGGGAGAGGCAGTCCGGGGCCTGGAAAGGTGAGCCAGACTTAGGCACCCTCCAACACGTGGGTCGTGAGTCCAAGTCCATCGTAAGAGCCACTTGCTGTTGGTCGGGAGCAGTGGGTCTGAAAGCAGGAGGGGACCAGTGCACGGCTATACACACAAAGGAGCCGCACAGTGAGCGTGAAACTGAGCTGTTTCCAGTCCAGTTAGGAGCTCTCTATGCACTCCCTGCTGACACAGGAAGCTGCTCCCCACCCAGGACAACGTAAGAAAGGCTCATGGCGGCATCTCGTTGGGAAGAAGTGAAGGGGGTATAAGGCCAATCAGGACAGGGGTCAAGAGCCCTGGGCCCCTTCCTCTAGTCAGATGATCCAGGTGGCTTCATAAGCCCTAGCACATGAGGGAAAGCCATGTCCTCTCCTTACCCCCCTTTCACCACGGAGCTGCATTTCTTGCCTGGGCTCTGTGGTCCTAAACCAACCACATACCTAGTAGTTTCTCGTCCTGATGCCAGGCTCTGTCTCTGCCCAGACCAACATGGCGTTCAGGCCAACGTCCCACAGGAGGACCACACCCCCTCTCCTGAAAGCTGGTAGAGACTGGGTGGGTGGGGTCGGGCTCCTGCTGTGAGAGGGAATGTGCACACGTGGTATGACTGACAGCTGATTAGGACATGCCCCTGGATGACGGTCTTGCAACTTCTTCCCAGGTTTGAGAGAGGCCAAGGCTAGATGGGAGCAGTCATTTCAAAGGAAGCACGTGTTATCTCTTCAAGGGCTTACACCAGACATCCACCAGCATCAGGGTCCAAGGACACTGTACATCACCCCTCCCATTCCTCTGCCCACTCCGGCTCTCCCACCCCCACCTCCAACACACACACACACACACACACACACACACACACACACACAAATACTTTGGAGGAAAGGTTACACAACATGAGGCATACTTTAGATCTGAAGTATGTTGTTTGTTATCAAGGCAGAAGAACAGTTTCCCTTAATTTATATGCATAGGGACAAATATTTAAAGGGCTCGTAAGAACAAATAAATCCAGCTCTTATCTGGTGCTCAATAAATGGGGAAGCGGGGGTGAGTAGGGAGAAGAGTCACCTATAAATCAAGTGCCTTTAACAATTTGAAATGTGGCTTCCCCAAAAGGAAATGAAAACTGACCCACTTAGAGTCAAAGTTTAATTAATTAACTAATTAATTAATTTTGCAGGGAAGCACCTACATTTACAACATGGGCTAGTTGTCAAGGAAATACAAGATCTTCATGGAAAGATTATAGAGTTCACAATTCACTCATGGGAACAGTTATTAGAAACAATTCCTTGGACATCATCACAAAAACGAAAGCGTGTATTTTCACAAAGATAGACCAAGGGAAGTGATGAGTATAAAATCTTTACAGGGTTGAAGAGATCAGGACTTTTGCTCAATGAGTAAACAGTGTTTGACTAGTTGATTAATAACAACGTATTTTGAATTCCTTGAGATTTAACAAGACAACAAATTGGACTTGTTTAGATTTCTCCTTTGGACCATCAAGAACATGTTGACACACCTCCCCTACTGGGAGGTGGGAGAGACCCTTCTTCAGCCTATTCCTCAACTCCTGAGCTCAGGACAGGCAGAGGGGACCTCTCAGTTGAGAGGCATTTAGTCAAAGCTTTCTCTAAACTATCAGGAGACGAGATTCCCCCATCCTCAGCCGGAAAAAAAAAAAAGAAAAGAAAAGAAAAGAAAAAACCACAATAAATTTGTTTCTGTGATCAGAGGGCAGTGTTCATTTCCTTTAGGAAAAGCCTTCCTATGAAGCTGTTTAAATGAGCTGGACTCAGAGTTGACGCCACTCCCCAGCGATTCCCCAGCCCCTTTATTGAACCTGATGGAAAAGGGAGTCTTCCTTGTCTCTGCTCTACTTAGTCACCTAGTCTGGCCAGTTCTTCTCTGGAAGGGTGGCTGCAACGTTCTCTTATCTCCTTCCCCTCAGGCCCTTCCTTTACTCCAGAAGTCTTAACCTTCCAACACTCTTGTTTCCTCTGTTTGCCCCTGCCCCTCCACAGCTATCCTGAGTTCCTCTGGCTTCCTCGTTGAGTCTAAATGCCTCTTCATAGCTCCCAAGGACTTTCTCATTCCACCTCACTTTCTACTTTCTACTCCTTCCTCTTCAGTTAGGTCAGTTTTCTCTTCCACTGGCTGGGCTTGTCTCTGTCTTCCTTCTCTTTCTCTATTGATTTCCCCTCCATGGGCATTTCTTACCTCTCCCTGCAAAGCATCCTCCCATCACAGCCCAACTTCTCCATTACTTCCCACATTCTTCCCTTTCTCAGTGCTCCCCGACACGCAGAATGATTTGAAACACTGATGGATCATTTGCAAACTGCTCCATTTCTATAAATCTTGTCTTACACCAATATGATAAGTTTTTCAAGGACAGGACATCTCTTTCCTCTGCTCACATGTGATTGTAGAAATGTTTAAATAACAATGCATGGTTCAAGTTGAATCCGTGGGCGTCATTATATAATGAAAAAGGCTTCAGAGACAGACAGACTAATCTGGATGCTGCCACCTCCTCACTGTTTAGGTAAAACTTCTGAGTCTTAGCTTCCTCATTTAGAAAATGGGACACTGATACTTGGCAGAGTTGCTGTAGGTGTTAAATGTCATAAAATATGTAGAGCTTCTTACACACTGTTTAGCCAATAGATGGTGGTAATCTCTATTATTTCCAAACTCTAGAAGAGGTAGGTGGCAAGATTCAATTCTGGAAGTGAGTGGGACTCACTGCAGGACCTTGAGCATCAATCCCTAACTGATAGGGAGAGAGGAAGCCAGTGCAGGCTTACTACCTGCTCAGCCCAGACGTGGGTGACGTGTGGGAACTGTCTGGAGGATGTTTACTCTATGAGGTGGAGAGGAGAGGCTGTCCAGATGAGACCAAATCCCAGGGGCTCATTCCCTGAGCCCAACTCCAAAGCTCCTCTCCTCAGGGCTAATGCAGGGACAGGTGTGGAGGTCAATCAGGCTGTGGTGGCTGCAATGGTGCATTCACAGCATAGAAGCATTAAGAAGGATCCAGGAGGTCCCCTGAATTCCAAACATGCTTCTTCCTATTTCCATTATGTAGAAACTAGAGGCCCGGTGCACAAATTCATGTATCAGTGGGGTCCTTCGGCCTGGCCTGCAGGGATCAGGCCCAAACCAGCTCTCCGACATCCTCCGAGAGGTCCCGTATTATAAAAGGGCACAGGCCAGGCTGAGGGACCCCACTGGTGCACAGATCCATGAACCGGGCCTCTAGTATGCATATAAGATCTTTGGTTAATCTCTTTCCACCCTCCCCCCACCCCTCTTCCCTCTGAGATTCATCAGTCTGTTCCACGTTTCCATGCTGTGCATTGAGCATCTGCCCCCTGGTGGTCAGTGCATGTCATAGCTACCAGTCAAATGGTTGAACAGTCGCTTGGGCTTTTATATATATAGATAAGCCTGCCTCCTAGGGATGATCAGGGTCAATGATCTTGCCAGCATAGAACCTCTTTTCTTTGGCTTGCTGATTTACTAGCCTAAGGAGTTTAAAATGTCTGAATAGGAGAAATAACTTCAGATGTAGTGAAATCCTGACTATGTTCCTTTGTACAGCCACTCCTCTTACCCCACCCCCACTCACTTCAGGAACCAGGTTAGTGTTGTAGAAACCAAAACTGCAGAAACAAGAAGCACAAACTTCCCAAGTCGGTCTTTAGGAATGATGGTGAGAAGGCCACTTCCTAGTTTTATTTCCTGGATCTGTATATTCTAATACAGATAATGACTCAACGTGTAGTCTGTATCTTGAACACCAGTGTCCCAACCCCATGGTGTGTCATCTCCAACTGATATCTTAGCTGAGCCTTTATGAGGCATTCCAAAATTCTACCAAGCCAGCAGCTTCCAAACGAAGTGGTGGGTGGTAGGATCAGTAGTTCCTATGGTGGCATAACCACTGTCTCAACTTCACAGTGAGGGGGCTCCTTTGGTCTCAGGTGATGTTACATGTCAGTAAGCCAGGTACTCTGTGAGTCCTCGGATAAAGATGCTGGCAGAAGCACTATGGACAGGGAAGGTAAACCATCCCTAGTAACCATGAGCCTGTCTCCTTCTGAGTCCAATATAATCAACTCTCTGCCAAATGATGGGTTGACTGTTCGAGGGATGGTACAAAATTGAGAGCACAGCATCAGTCTCTATTGTTAACACATCAGGCATTTAGATGCAGCAGTGGTTACATCAGTCTTGAGAAGAGGGGTCCCTTGCTGTTGGCTCCATCCTTGTTGTTCTTATAATCAACGAAGAAGCCTGGTTTGCAGCAGTCTTTCCTCCAGCTGCAGAAGAGGTGTCTCTGTGTATGCCGGCATTGAGGACCCTTTACCTTCTCTTTGTGCACTGACATGAACCTGTAATTTTCTTTCTTGAGAGTTACTACTGCATTTAATAACAGCCAGCCAGCTTCTCAATCTTCATAGTTACCATTGCCCCACATCTCTCAAATGCTAGAGCTATTGCACAAGCCAGGACATCCCTTTCCATCTGCACTCCATCCCAGTTCCTACAGGTGAGAGTCTTAGTGACTGTAATGTCCCAACACCACCTCACTGACCTCCAACAAAGGATCCTTGTTACCTCTGACCAGTGAACTAGGCAGATCCAAATCCCATTTGTGGATCTGTTTCTAGGACCACTTTCAGTTCTTCCAACTGTCTTTGGTTTGAGTCTCCAGAAACAGGTCCTGAGACAAGGATTTGGGTGGAAATACTTTATTTGGGAAATGACAGCAGGAAGCCCAAGTTAGAGAATGATAGATGGAATGGAAGACAACAAGTATAATGGGTGTTAAGGAGCATTTCAACCCGGTGGGCAACTGGGACTCAATCCCAACAAGGACCTCTGAGAGATGGTATAGAATTAAGCATATCAAACTTGTGGCCCGTGGGCCACATGTCTCATTTATTTGGCCTGTGTTAGCCTTTGAGTTTGACATGCTTTGTATAGAGCATGAAATGCCCTAGTTAAGAGGAAAGGATGCTCGGGTACTTATCCACTAGTTTCATTGGTTGAGGTCTGTCCCCAGGGACATTAGTTTCCTGGAATTTCCAATGTTCTCCGTGCTTGGGCAAAGCATGCTCCTATGGCCAGAGACTACCCTCGGGTAGAGAGTCCCAGGAGCTTCCAGCAGAAGCTACTGTCAAATATGGGAACTATGAGTCTGAGGGTAGGAAGCAGTGACCTGTCTGACTTTGGTCAAGTTACTTATCATCTAAGTGTTTCAGTTCCCTTGTGCAAGGGTAATGATCGTGTTTACTACCTAGGGTCACACTGGAGACTAAATGGGAGGTTCTAAAGTGTATGGACTAGCATCTGCCATAGTGAGCAGTCAATAAATGATAGCTGTTATTGTTGTTGATATTGGTGTATACTCTCCTTCAGGATCTACAGTCACACCATAAAAACTAATGTGGGACTTCACATTCTGGAGCCCAGGGTAAGACAACTCTTGGCAGTTTTCAAGTTCAACTAGGTTGAATGCTTCAAGTTAAGGACCAAAGCCATGAGATTGTCTACCTTTGTAACTAAGGAGATTAGCCTCCCAGAAAAGAAGAGGGGAAAATTACATAAGCAAATTACCTTCTCTCATGACATCTGAATTTCCACTGTGGGACAGATCTCACAGCCTTAATATAGCTTCCCAAGCCTTGCCACTCATAGCTCTTCTCTATCTTCCCATCACACAGCCATGTAGGCTGAGGCAAAGCTGTATGAGGGATGGAGGTTGGAAGACCTGAGTTCTAATCCCTGCTCTGCCATCAACTCATCATCGGACATTGGGCCCCTTTCTCAGCCTCTCTGGACCTCAATTCTCCCATCCATAAAATATGGATAAAATACCTTCGTCCATTGCCTTACTGATTAGATAAGATGGTGTATATATATGAAGGGTTTTTGAAGTTGAAAATACTATTTAAAAGGATTTATATTAAAAATAATTATCAAATCTGCAAGAGATTGTACCTGAGTGTTTGAATGCATATTTTGGAGAAATGCATCTGTAAGAATCACTCTGGCCCTGACACCTGGCCTGGCTAACCTCTGGTTGTCCTTCTCCCCTTTAGCTCCCTGCCCTGGGCTCTGTCCAGATCTTCACCCCTTCACTCTAGACACTGACCCTGTTCCTATGTTTACACCTGTCTTTGGTGTAACATCTGAGAACACATTAGGTCACGTTCTCATGCTGCTGCTCCCTTGAGGCTCCAACTTTGCCCTCTGATTTGAGCTTGAACATCCTGGCTCTCTTCCTGCCTGAATTCCGTTCCCTTTGCCCAGCCTCCCACACTAGGACAATAACTCCACTGTCATGGATTTTTTTTATTAATATAGATCAAAGATAGGAAGGAGAGAGCCTGATTTTTAACCAGCTCACTTGAACTACCAAAGTCTAATTTTCAAGTTACAAAATAATAATAATTCAACTGGGGGAGGAAAGGAGGGTAGGTACAGATTGCAAGTCACATCGCCGCAGCCCCCACTGCCAGGGCCTCATTTATCTTCCAGGGCATCTGGACAGACCACACAAAGTCAACCCACAGCTCAAGGCAGCTGAAGCTGAAATCACAGCGAACACTCATTAACTGGAAATTGATTCTGAATCAGCAAACAATAGAATCCAGTGCAAAAGCCGGAGGCTGGGTGCCCAACACGTAATGGGGGCTGAAGAATGTTTGTTGAATGACAGAAGGAGAGTTTCAGTATGTGACGTTTGGCTCAAGCTTCACTGATCCGTGTTCACAATATGGCCCTGGACAAAGGACTGTACCCCGGGGCCCCAGTTTCTTCAATCACAGAATGCGAGCGTCTCTGTGGCCCCTACCACATCTAAGATTCTCCTCCACGGAGCTGGGCTAATGTTCCCTGTGGCACCACCAGTGACACAGGTGTCCTTCGGTTCTCTGCTCAAACGTTTCTCTCTCAGAGAGCGCCCTTGGTAATTCTAAAGTTAACAGTGTCTCTCTCCTTCATCGCTCTCTAGCCTCTTATTCTGTGTGATTCGTCTGACTAGCACTGTCCTGCATTGCTTCGTTATTTGTTTATTGTCTGTCTCCTGTCACTAGCGTTTAAGTGCCTCGAGAATAGCGAGTTCATCTGTTGTCCATAGCGGTTTCCCAGCACCTCGAATGAGGCTCTTCGCACACAGCCATTGAATTGAAGCTCAAGCTAAACAAGCTACGAAGAATATAAACTTGGGAAGAATATGCACCCTATTTAAGAAATCAAACTTTCCAAGTGCTCTTGACACTGTTCCAGAATTACCCGATTTCTTAGAAGTGGATGCAACTAGCTGCAAACCACTCCTCTCCTTTCTCACCACCGAGCCCCACACACCGGCCCCAGGCAATGCTTTGCGATGGTGCTCCTCATGCTGCCTCTGGAAGGGACTCCAACTGACAAATAATTAAAAATCCAGTTTCATTGGTCCAGGCTGTCTTTCTCTGACGTCACCACTTCAAGCCGACGAGTTTAGTAGCAGCTTGTTGGCACTCACCCAGCTGCTCTCCCCACTGCGGCCATGAATTCTCAGGCCCGGTGTGGAGAGCTGCCTGCGCACTGAGGCCTCCCAGTGAATGCTGGCTTTGCTACTTACTGCCTGTGTGATTTAGAGTGAGCCCTAGCCTCTCTGTCTCCATGTCAGCGTCTGTAAAATGGGGACAGGCATTATCCTGGTTTGCTCTCCAGTGGCCTCTGCAGTGTCCTGCTCTGTGTCCCGGGATGGGGGTTCTGAGGACACCACCCCCGGCTCTATTGAGTTAAGCCAACGAGAGACCCTGGGCAGATTCGAGGGTGACAGGAACGTCGGTTGGAGCCTTTGTTCTCCACGTCCTTCCTCCTAACCAGGATCTTGGCGATGGCTGGCCGCCTGGACCATGGTCACCGCGCCTAACAAGTAGCCTGTCTGCCATGGCCCAAGATGTCACCCTGTCCTGGTGCCTCTGTCTTCTCCCCTGCTCCTTCCTGCCGGTTCCTGCTGGTGCCAGGTGCACTTCTATTCCGTGAGGATCTCTTACTCCCACCCACACCCCTGGAGTAGCCCCTTCAATAAATCTCTTCCGTTAATCCTTTGGGCAGTGCTTTCCTGCCACATCTGACCACGGAGGTGTGAAGCACCGCTAGGCGTCACAGGGTGAGTATGTACACTAGTAAAGCACTAGAACAAAGCCGGACATAGGGTCCGTTCTCCATTCGTGTTAATGATTACCATCTACATAACTACATGAGGAAAGGTTGTACCAGACAGCCCATGGGAAACTGCATTGCTCAGAATTGACATACCTTCTATCTAGATTCGGGCGGGGAGAGGGGATATTGTAGACAGTCTTCTGTGGATGATCTTGAGCAAATTAAGAAATTTCCCAGAGAGAGATCAACCAAAGGACTTGTGTGCAAGCATATGAGCCTAACCAGCGGTTAAGGACAATAGCGGGGTGGGGGCATGTGTGGGGAGGGGTGTGGGATGGGAATGGGGGGGTGAGGACAAATATGTGATACCTTAATCAATAAAGAAATTAAAAAAAAAAAAAAGAAATCTCCCAGAGAGACTCATATGGTTGCTGTGAGAATGATAGAAGACGATGTGTATGACAAGGACAGGCACAGCGCCTGTTAAATTGTCGGGACTCGTACATGTTAATTAAATGGGGGGGCGGTCAGGGCCGTCTTCACAGGTGTCAATATGTACTTTGAAGGGGCCCCACACAGTTAAATGCTCCGCCTTTGCACCCTGAAATTCTTAATCATTTTTGAAGTCGGAGTCCTGCGTTTTTATTTTGTACTGGGCTCCACAAGTTCACAGCCAGTCTGGGAGGAAGGGTCACCTTATTTTCAAATCGTTGATGCTCCTCTGTAACTACTCATGTCTTTTTGTATCAGCCATGTATTTAGCAGCATCTAGCTAAAGGAAAAGGAGACTGAACACACAGCATCTGGTGGTAAGACTGCATTCATCAATTAACAACTACCTGCCCCAAAGCTGGTATGTGTTAGGCATTGTGCCAATTCCTCTTTGAGCCTACAATTTCCCGCTTTGCAATTCCAGGGCTAGTGACCAGCATGTGACAGGACTGGAACTGACCTCGCCCTGAACCTTTCAGTCAGATCTGTGGCATCCAAGTCTTGGGGGAAAAAATCAGTTTCCTATTTCATCATAGAACTGTGACTTGAATTTGGACAGTGAATCGTATAAACTTAATTAGATAAACTGGCGGCTAAAATCCTTTAATTACAGGATTTTAAAGTCCAGGAACAACATACCAAGTCCAGTATGGTCTGAGGGATGACGCTTACCTTCTCCAAGATCCCAAGTCTATGACATTGAAAGGACAAGGAAGCACCCAGAACTATTACCTCTTCAAGGTAGGGTTGGCACCCAGTGGGTGTGCTGTGAGCTTGATGGAGGATGGAGTAAAAACAGAACGTAGATTTATTCCCTTGAGGAAAACACGACTCTGTCAGGCATCAGAAAAGACGGGACTGCTTCCAACACACCCTGACGGTAGCCTCGGAATGTGTGCAACCCTTCCAGAGGTTTCTTGCTCTTCTGCAAATAGAGGATCATCTCGAACAAAAGGTGCCTCCCAGACAGACATCAGTCGGCACATGCTAATTTCTCAGGCGAAAGAAGAAAGGCTAAGGAGTGGGCTTACATGTTTGGCTGGAATTTAAAAGGATTAAATGGGGGCAGAATCTAACAGCATAGCTCCTTGGTATGGGATAGTTTTTACTTTCTTAAAAACAAACCATTAGATCAGAAAACTTCTCTCTTGCTTACATATTCATACACACCCAACATTCCTACCTTTACAGCACTAGCTAATACCATATGTAAAACACAATGAAGAGAATTAGGGCACATACGGGGGGTGGGGTGGGAATAGAGAGCTGATAGAGAAGGTGGCTCCTTATCTGTAGTTCCAGACACAAAGGGGTTAGTATCATGTATGCAATGTCTAAGTTCTCCAGGTTGCTTTCCCATTGGGTTGTGGGTTACTCAAGATCAATGTTGGCACAGAGTTGGCCTCCAAATGAGATTAGACTGGAAGAAAGAACAAATGGAATGCAGTGATCTTCTCAACACCCCATGAACAGGCTGAAACCAGCATGGAACATCTTTCCACTTCAGATTGACTTTGATATTCTGCTACAACTGAACAAAAATATTGGAAGAGAGGAGCTAGACACAGGTGTGATGTGTTCTGGGCTTCAAACTCTCTAGAGCACTGTCTCGATGTCAACCAGGGACAAGCCTAAGCAAGCTCACGCTATTAGTTATCTTAAACAACTTTTGGGAGTAGGTATGAGAAAAGAAAAAGAAAAAAAACAAAACAAAACGCCCAAGCCCAGCTACAAATCATGGCTCATCAGCCTTGGAAAACCCCCGAGGCAGACCGGGGTGGGGAAGCTCTCATAGAGGAAGGGTGAATGGTGAGTCAATGAGACAGCCTCATCCACATTTATTTGCAGAATTATCAGATGTTGGTTGTTCGTTTCTGCAATATACAATGAGTGATGGGTGTAACTACTTCATATGTTAATGAATCATCTGATAACCGGGAGTGCAATAAATATTTGTTGAGTGAATGTTGTGGAATGAGCAGGGCCATACAGACTCAGATGTTCATTATTGAAAATACTAATTTTTCATTACAGGTGAATTCTTGTCATTAAGACTGGAATAGCCCACCCTGGGCTAGAGGCTAGGAATTATGATCTACCTTGTCGGGGGAAGCTTTCGTGTTTGTCCTCCTGGTCATCCTACTGTTTTTTATTTACTTCTCTTCCTATCCCTTTTCCTCTCTGAGAAAGAAGGTGGTGTCATGGTCAAGGTTAAAGTTTATTTTACCTGAGACAGGAGGAGAAGGAAGAAGGGTCCACCATCATCCTCTCTTTTTCATCCTCTCTGTTTTATCAGCTCCTCTTCCTTCAGTCTCCATCTTCTCCTGCACTGCAGTATCCATCTTCTCTTTTATGTCCTCTTCTTTTTCCATCTTTATCTCCTCAGTTCATTGTTTTATCATACTCAACCAGAGTGTTATTGATTAAGCTACATAATAAAAGGCATATGAACATGCACATGTTGTGTTTTCCAACAGATTGGTTATTATTTTACTAGTGGTAATACTTAAATATATTTTTGCCACCACCCTCTTATTCTGACGTCCTAAAATACTTTCCTTGGTCTCTCATAGTATTTCCAAACTCTTGGTATTAGAGTTTCTGTCATCAAGGTGTCTCTCTGAAACCAACCTATTTTTCTGCATTACCGCAAACTATTATTACATTAAAACGGTTGTTTTAATTAAAATAGAAACAACGAGCACTATAGAAGTCTAAAGGAAGGAGACATTGTTATGGGCTGGGAAGCTTATAGAAGATTTTACATAAAAGGACACACTTGAGTTGATCTTTAAAAATGTGCAGAGTTCAAGTCATCCAAGAAGAGGAAGAAAAGCATTTTAGTTAGAGGAAATGAGGTGAAACAAGGAATGAGCCAGAAATGTATAAGGTGTGAGAGGAGGGGGGAAGTGGACTGGTATGAATGAAGCTCCGTGTAGGATAGTAGAGGGATAGGAAGATGAAAACAATATATAATGGCTAAATTGGGGGATGGTATTGAATACCAAGCCAAGGATTTGAACTTCACCTTTGCCTTGACCTAGGTGGTTTTGAAAGCTACTCAAAGCAGTGTAAACCAAAGTGGGTGAGATGACTTCAAAAGAAAGGGACCTGGAGGAACTCTAGGCAGAATGGGCAGCTGGGTCTCCTCAAGGCCTGGAATCAGGAATGAAAAGCTATCAGGAGCTAGTTTCCTCGTCTCGGCCCCCAACTCCACCCCAGTCATGTACGTTATCACCTCAGCTTCTCTCTGCATGTCTGCCTCAGCCTTTCTTGTCTGCTCAGTAGAGTATTCTGTTCCCTATGAATATGGTATAAAACGATCCACTCCACAACTCACACATCTACATCTCAGTTCAAATGATCAACAGAAGCTACCAGCATCTTTGACTTCCAATTCCAAATTTCTGTGAAAGAGAATCCGAATGCTATTCCAACTACATAACAGAAGCGATGTCATATTGAATGAACTTGGCTTCTGGGCCCCACCTCCAGGACAAAGCAACTCTTAGAGCAGAAAAGGGGACTGCAGCCTGGGCAGACGCACTAAAGGAGAGCTCCAATAGCTTTAGAGCCAAATGAATGTTTTGGAGGTGGGGGAAGAAATAAAAGTAATCTTAGGAATCTTCACCAGGAAGCAGAATGGCTTAGAAGGGAAGATTCTGGAGGCAGGAAGACCAAAGAGAAGCTATTTGAATCTAAGCATTGAAAGCTTGAAATAATGTGACTGTGGCCAACCTGACCACTATTCCCTAGAAAATATACTTGGCTCAACAAATATAACTTAGGAGGTAGTCATGAGAAGAACATTTCTTATTTCATGGCTCAGAGCCAAACCTGAGCTATTGGATAACATATGTGCTCCTTAAATGTTGGCAATTGATCTCTCTTTATCCAGTGGTTGCCAAATTCTTGCTTTGAAGTTGGAACTTGGGTTAACCTAAATCAGTAGGGGGAACCCATGAAATGAAGTAGGTTCCATGCCATCCTGCTCTAACTAGTACATAGGATGTTATAAATTTTCATTCCCTGAAGCTGGGCAAAATTTGTTTTTCATCTGTTGCTAGTTAACTTGATTGGTTAGCTGAGGTCATCGTTGTTGGTCTGAGCCCACACATGGGACAGTCAGCATCACTCTGTCCTGTGGCCACAAACCATATCCTCATGAGGCTCCATCCTCCGGTCCAGCTATGGGAGGGTTGGGAGAGCAGAGACCAAAGCCCTACCCCAGCATATGGGGGAAAAAATGCAGCCACTCCTCCAACATCTTCAGCTTCCTCCTGGCCATGAGATGACCTGCTACTCCTGTGTCTGTGACAGTGTTACTCAGAATAATCTTCTGTGGTCTTCTGGCCTTGATTGGCACAGGTTCTCTCTGCTTCTCCTGTCCTCAGACTTGTGGCCACTTGCAATAGGATCATACTGCTACAATCTATTTTGTGTGTGTGTGTGTTTAACAACTCAGAACAGAAAACACCAGTCAAGTGACTTAAACAAATAAAAAAAATTGTATGGCTTTATATATCAAGAAGGCCAAACCTAGGGCTGCCATAACAAAATCCCACAGACTTGGTGGAGGGGTGGGGGAGGAGTTAAACCACAGAAATTTATTTTCTCGCACTTCTGGAGGCTAAAGTCTGAGATCAAGGTGTGGGAGGTTTGGTTTCTCCTGAGATCTCTCTCCATGGCTTGCAGATAGGCCCCTTGTATTTGCTGATGCATCTCTGGTCTCTCTCTCTCTCTCTCTGTATGTCCCAATCTCCACACCTCATCAAGGCACTGATCAGATTGAACACTAGATGTTTTAGGGACCACCCAGTGACTGCATTGGACCTTAATTATCTCGTTAAAGGCCCTATTTCGAGGCACTGGGAGTTAAGACTTCAACATGGATTTGGGAGAGACACAACATTCAGTCTGTAACCAGCAGCTCTGTGGTTGGTCCATTCAGTGTTGCAGGTACAGCCTCTGCTGAGTCATCTTCGACATCTGGGCCTTATCCTCAGGCTAGTTCCCGTCACTGACGGCTTCACATCCAGATGTGATATGCTTAGTAGAATAATAAACTGTCTCTTCCTGTGTGTCTCTCTTTAGAATCCTTTTCAAAAGAACCCAGCATAGACTTCTCTTTTCTCACTGGCCAGATCTTCATGTGCAGATGCTTAAACTAATCACCAGCAAGACAGACTGCCATGCTTACCTTGGGCTAAATAATTCATCCCCTGGGGGGAGAGGCCAGAGTCCTTGTGAGCACAGTGTTGCTTTAAAGAAAAAGGGGATACTTGCATACAATCAGGGTCCTGTGCGGAAAAAGGAAGGGGAGAAAAGGAAACCGACAATATCTGCTGCAGCAGCTTGCTCGCTGGCTTTCTATGGACCACGTTCATGAATGTCACCACGACTGCAGACTCTGAGGATTGCTAGTCTACGAGCTGCCGGTAAAAGCAATCTTTGCATCTGCAATAAAGAGTCCTATCACGAAACTTCAGTTTCCCTGCGCTGACTCACCAGGAATGAGCAGTCTCCTCCAGCTTGTGTCTCCTCTTCCTTATGGCCATGGACCCACCCCAGGTTTAGCTGCATCTTTTGACACAACCAGCATCTTCTGCTCAACTAGCATCCAGATCTCAGTTGCTCTGCAGAGATGGAACAGCCCTCTCCCTAGGCAGCCACTTGGCAAATAGGTACCATTGCGAACAAGAGGGTAAGAGAATAGGGATCTCCGACTACAGAAGCATCACCAATAAAAACCACGTCACACGAACAGCAGGTTACTAGTTAGGAAATCCTTTACATGCGTTGGTTTACACTAGGCCCGTATCATTATCTTTCAGAACTTATTTCTTTACTGCCGATAACTTGAGTTTAGAAGGGCTTTCTACCTTCTTGTTGCCTTTATTCTTGTGTTGCCTGCATCAAGAATCATATTCTTTGCCTGTGTTTCCCCAAAAAACCATCCTGAAAGAACTTAAAAACCCACGGTCTATTTTTAATCTTCCACCGGTCTCTTATTCTCTTATAGTTCAATTTATTTGAGTTAGAAATGATTTTGCTTCCAAGAAATAAAGGTTATTTTATTTTGCTTTTTGATGAGCAAATAGCAATGTGCAAATAATTAATACAGGAAGGAAGCTTGCTTTCTTCTATAATTTCTATTTCATATTATCAGGGTCTTTCTAAATATGAGCTTGCTGTGTCCCTGATCACTTATTTAAAAACCACGTTCCAGACCCCAGCTCTCCTTCGGTAAATGAAAGCCACACTGGGTTTGATCCTTCTTTATGTGCCCATATTTTTTTTCACCAGCATTGAACAATCACAACCTTGACTTTCTGCATTGGCCTCTGCTAAGCATAGATGAGAGGAATGAAAGGGCCCTTTCTCTGGAGTGAATAGAGGCGGAAAGTGTCAGAGAGCGGGTCACCAGAAGCACACTGGTCACTGCCCTGGTGGCTGGTGAGCTGCGTGGCTGGTGAGATGACAGGGACCTGAATGGTGAGGGATCTGGAATCCAAGTCATGGTTTATGAAATTAGGGAAATTAGCCTTGAGAACAGATGGAAACGTTAATAACAACCTTTACGTGTTTTTCATGAAGAAAAAACAGACAATAATAATAGCTAAATTTTACTGAGAGCTTATTCAGATGAAGGCGCCAAAGAAGTAAATTATGCGGATAAATCATGAAAAAAAAAACACACCCATAGCCATCTGAGACTAGCATGGGCTGCCTGGTAAGCGACTGCCCCTGGGGTATTCAAATGCACGCCATCTGCTCCTCTGTCAATAATGCCCTAGAAGCGGGGTGTTGGGCTAGATGATTCCTAATTTTCCTCTATGCTGATTCTGTGATCCCTTAAAAGCCAGGGGAGCTCTTTGATTCATGGCACTGTCTTAGAAAACATTTACTCCAGACTCTCCCACAATACAGAAACACCCTCTGCAGCATCTGTGGTTGTTCCGCCTCCTAGATTCACAATACCCAGAATGCGTCTCTTCTCTCATTCATTCATTCATTCATTCACTCACTCACTCACTCTACATGAATGCAATGAGCTCGTACTGTGTGCTAGGTTCTGTGCTAAGCACAGCAGATCCAAGCATGGATGAAGGACACAGGTTTATCCTCAGGGATCTCATAGTTCATTAGAGGAAGCTGATAAATAAATCAAACACATAAATAAGTTGTGCAGCTTTGGATACATAAAACAATAGAAGCATACACTTGATAGAGAGAGTTATGGACTCCATCTCTGGAGTCAGTGAAAACTTTTTTAAGGGGGAAAAAAGGTAAATTGAGTTTTCTAAAACAAATCCAAATATTCCAGGTAGATAAGGGATTAGGGTATTCCAGAGAGAGAGAGAGAGAGAGAGAGAGAGAGAGAGAGAACAGAATGGCCAGGGAGTTAGGAATAAAGCATACGGAGGATGAGTGGAGCCTTGCTGGCCATATTTTTGCCATCCTAAGAGATTGTTGCCATATTTCTCTGCTAAGAGATTGGAGGTCCCCTTATAGGGATGGAGAGCCACAACCAAACCTCCATTTCTAGAACTGATGCCCCTTGGAGCCACTGCACGCTCTACTCTGCCCAGTCCACCTACCCAGGCTCCCTTTCTTGTCTGCTTCTAGTCTTCCCATGGGCCATTGACAGCTAGAAGGGAGAAGATGACTCAGAGGGCAGTCCCGTCCCTCGGACATATAGACCTTTCTCCACTGCCTCAGGAACCACACCCGGACAAATTCCATCCCCCGGCCAACCTTGCTACTCCACCACCTAGACACCAACAAGATTAGACTTCAAGAAAAACCTCCTTAACCTACCTCCAGGTTTTCCTGAGTTTTATGGACTGTTATTTCTTTGCAAAGTAAATGCTTCTTTATCTCAGGGCATGTGCTATGCTTCTTAGTGATATATGTTCTATGGTTTTACAGCTACTTAGAATAGAAATTTGCCAAATTAATGATCAGGGCTGTTGCATGACTGATGATCATAAAGCTAAATTGAGAGAGTAATGAAAAAAGACTCTTAACCTGGCCCAGAATAGGTCAGGATGACTTCACAGCTTATTTCACTTCTCACTTCTAGATTGAAGTATAATTTCAATAAAGATGATTCTGGGCAATTACTGAGTCAGCCACACATTGAGTTACTGACTTTATGACTTTTGCAATGAGTCACATTTTATTACACAGCGCTTGTGTCTGACAGAGCTTCAATCCATCATCCTGTGAAGAAGTCAAGCACAAAGAAAAAATATCCCAGGAAGCCACAGTAGAGGGAACGTGATAGAGAGAGTCCCCTTTATCTGTAAGCAGTGTTACATCCCCCCGTGGTTATTTTTAACCTATAGGTTTTTCTGAACCTATCTATGAAAGTGTTAGAAGGCAAAGATGATCTCAAAATGTGAAACATTGTCAGCCTAATCTAATGGAATATACTAAGGCATTTTTCTCCCTTCTTAAACTGGCAGCTTGTGTTGCTCAAATCTTGTGTTAGATCTCTCAGTTGTGAGCAAATGCATAAAAATAGCTTTTCGTTCTGTAGTTGGGTCAAAGCCAATTAATAAAAATAAGGAAATGACTCAGTGGAGAGTCTGAGATATTCTACATTTTAGAATTCATATGACCCACTCCCACCCCCTACACACACACACTCATTTAAGAATGGACTTGAGCAAGACCTCAAAAAAGTGTAAGATGTTCCCGTCATGTGGATATGATGTTCCAGGGAGTCTCCAAAAGAGAGAAACATGTCCAGTGATAAGGATTCAGGGGCAGAGTGAACTGTTCCCCATGCAAACCATATCTCATAACTATTGTTCCAGAATTTTCCATGTCCTTTCAAGTTCTTCTTATTGCACAAATGAGAGAGCCTGTTAGGGTGGTAATTTGAGTCCTACACCTCTCTTTAAACATACTTGACATTCTCACTAGTGAGTTTAGGGTTACCAATTTCCCCTTTGACAAGAAGGTTGAATTCCAGCTCAAAGCATCCATGAATAGCAGAAGCAGTGGGAGAGAAAGGGGTGAAGCTATAGTAGGGCTGCTCTATAATGTTTAAGAAAGCAACACTGAGCCCGGCCTGCGTAGCTCAGTGGTTGAGTGTTGACCTATGAAGCAGGAGGTCACGGCTTGATTCCTAGTCGGGTTGTGGACTTGACCCCCAGTGTGGGGCATGCAGGAGGCAGCCAATCAATGATTCTGTCATCATTGATGTTTCTATCTCTCTCTCCCTCTCCCTTTCTCTCTGAAATCAATAAAAACAATTTTTTTTTTTTGTAAAGAAAGCAACAATGAGAATTCAGAACAACAGATCTTGAAGCTTCATGGCCCTGGTGTATCCCACAGAGCACAAAGCTGTTGTTCTCTGACGGAGTTTATGAAAGAGGGAGCTGGGATCCCATTCAAGAGAGGCAGTGATCTCGGGGAGGCTGAGGCTATAGAGGGGCTGTCTCCTTTAAGAGCATGAAAAGAGGAAGACTTTTTTCATCTTAGCCATGCAGCAAACCTCAATTAAAAGTGACAGGCGTGGAGAAAGATTAGACCATTGGGAGAAAAACGAAAATAAACGAGGTTTGGTGGTGGGACGAAAAGCAAGGGAGAGAAGCTAGGCAGAAATCACAAACGTAAAAGGAAATGTGTTGGAGTTGTGACAAAAGAAACGAAAAAGAGACGTGTGAGTAAGTTCTCAAAGCAAAGAAAATTGATGTAGGCAAGGAGCTGGGAACAGAAAACCAGAATAACTGGGGAAGAAAGAGAAAGAAGAGACGGAGCAAGAAAATAACGTATGCTCTTATTAATGATAAATGGCTAACTCATACTTAATGCATTTTTAAAGAATGAGCCACTGTGCCAAGGGAATGCTAAGGCTGGCCACGGCAGAGGCTGTATGATCCATGGCATTTTTGTGTAGGAACAGAAACAAAGCCACAGGGCCCAGCCGCTTGCCGCTGAAAATGACTCCAGCGTGGCAACGGTTCTTCCAGACACTCGCATGTATTCCTGGGGTGTCGTTCGCATGTATCCCTGGGGTATCGTCCATAACCCGCAGGGGGACTTATCTTCAAAGCATGCCGTCCATCACACACGCACTTACGACAAAGTCTCTGTGTGATCCGTAACAATTAATTCTGATTTTATTCTATACCTATCACCCTGCTAGTACAAAATACAATTTTTGTTGATTAAAAATAATAAGAACCATGAAGGCTCCCTCCATTGACTGAGCCTCTAACTTTTAGCTGCCCTTCTGGGAGATTTGCTGTGTTTCCCCTCCCGTTGATTTTTTTTCCAGAAGCCCAGACGCCGGCCTGGAGAAAGATGGCGTACGGATCCCTAAGAAGAAATCGGATGCACATCTTGGGGGTGATGAAGCTGGGCATTTACAGACATGGAAGATGTGAGCTGAGATGTTCCTTCACAAAGGAAGCTGAAGATTGAGGAACTCGCTCATGGTCAGACATAAGGCATGACCCCTCTCCTCCAGGTGACCCTGAGCTGGGAGGGGAGAGAGGCGGGGAGTCCCTGCAGCCCTCAAATTACTGATGATTGAATGAGGAGCAAACAAATGGAGTCTTGTTTTATTTTGTTTTTTCAAATTACATGAGTGCAGTGTACTTTTTATAAATCCTTGATTCAGCACCATGTGATTCCATATAATTAGAAGGTGTGATTACAGGCAAATAGAATATTTGGGCGACCTCTTGGCAGTTATGTCTTTAGGATAATTTTCACCCACCACTAGTTGACTAGACTACAAATCATAAAAAAGCTACCACTCCTGACATCCCCATGCTATTGACCCTTTGTAATTCTGGAAATGACGTGAGAGTCTGGAAGGAGTTTCTTCTGGGTGTGAATCACAACCTCCCACCCACCCACAAAACTGAGTCTCCGTGGGACTGTAGGAACACTTCCTAAACTCGTCTACACTGCTGAAAGGGTCGGACGTTGGTACAACAGTCCTGCGAGGCAAAAAATTCAATTCTAGAAAACTATGCTGAAGCAGAAGTCATGAGCGATTGCAAAAATGTAGCCACATGCCTGTTCATCAGGGCACTGTTTGAAACAGCAAGGAACGAGACTCAATCTAAATTTCAACCCACATAGGTTAGTTCAACAAACTGGAAATTCTATTAAAATCATGGTAGATGAATGTGATGAAGTAGCAGAATGTATACTGACCTGGGACCATGTTCTCAAAATATTAAATGAAAGAAAAGCAACTATGATTCCATATAAGTATAATCCTGTTATGGTTTTTTAAAGTACCTGTATGCATATATGTGCATTAAAACATTAGCAATGGCCCTAGCTGATTTGGCTCAGTGGATAGAGCATTGGCCTGTGGACTAAAGGGCCCTGGGTTCAATTCCAGTCAAGGGCACATGCCGGGTTGTGGGCTTGATCCCTAGTAGGGAGTGTGCAGGAGGCAGCCAATCAATGATTCTCTCTCATCATTGATGTTTCGAGCTCTCTCTCCCTCTCCCTTTCTCTCTGAAATCAATAAAAATATATTTTTTTAAAAACATGTTAATAATGGTCATCACTGGGGAGTGGGATGGTGGGTGATTTTTTTCTGCTCATCATTAATGAAATGTTGTGTTTGTCAATGAATATGACTTTATAATAAGTAAAAAAGATAAAATTTTTCAAAAATAAAAATGCTCTCTAAAATAAAAGGGTTAAAAAAAATCCAAAAGCTTGTAGCCTGTTAAATATTGAACCTGTGTTTCATCTGACCGTGCCCCAAACTCTAAGTAGGTTAAGCCAGAATGTGGGAAAAGGGCCCTGAACAAAAGACAACTATTATTCTTGGGGACACTCCATATCTTCCTGGCATTTGGGGTGGGCACCAGACTTCCCCCTCACTGGCTTCCAATGGGACCTTCTGCCCAGTGATGAGCAGCACCCTCTGTCCACGCTGAGCACTGGGGGCTCTGAGGCCCCAGGAAGTGCTGACCCCACTCTTGGGGATCTGTCAGCAGTGGGCTGGCCTATCCCCCACCTTCCCTGGGAGACATAAAATCTTGGCGGGGCCCTGACCTAACTGTCTCAGAGGCTAATATCCTGAGACACCTAGCAGGACTGGCTGCATAATTTGCAGGACTCTATGTAAATTAAAAATGCAGAGTCCCTTGTTCAAAACGAATAAGAATCTCACAATGGCAACAGCAGGACCCTGTGTAACTGCGCGGGCCACACGTCCCTGCAGCCAGCTGGCACCGGCCTCCTTATTTCTTACTCGAGTTTGTTCAGCTGGAAAGTGTGGGCAAATTAGTTTGTTCCTGGCCCTGAAAACGTGACCCCAGAAAGGGAGGCCATTTAAACAGGGCCAAGATGACTGTCAAGGACCAAATTCTGCATCATCGTGTTGTAATCATGGCCACGTGGTTTGAGAGTGTGTCTCTGTCCAAAGGGAAGGAGGGGAGGGACGAGGACAACCTCACCACGACCAAATCAGCTTCCTTTTCTCCCACGAATGGCCAGGCGTGGACATCACACACCCTTGCCATTACGGCAGCTAACTTCCAATTAGTCAGCAGCTCATTATCGAGAGGAGGATTATCTGGACCAATTCATTAACAAGTCAGCTTAGAACTTGGTTCCCAGGAACTCTGTGGTGCTCAGGGCTCAAAGGGATGTTAGGTGATTAGCACTTTCTCTTTCTCCAGTTTGAATGTTTCCGAAAGCTCTACCAATAGGATCCCACAAAGGGGGCCAGGACCTATGGGACAGCGCCAGCTGCTGCCGGTGGCAGGCGGTGGTGGGAGGCAGGCCGTGTGGGGTCTGCAGGCACCGAGTTCTTCCTGTTACCTTCGCGCTGGGTGGTCTGGGGGATGCCCCATCATCGCTGTGTCTTGGTCTCCCAATTGTAGGCAAAGATAATGCTCACAGCGTTGTGGGGAGAATAGAATACAGTAACACGGAGAACTTTGTAAACTGTTTTCTTTAAAGCGTATACTGGGTCATAATTATGAGTGGGTCATTGCCCCAAATAACAGTCATTGGGTATACAACAAAGGGAGGGTGACCAGGTGCTGAATAGATGTCCTGTTTTCTTTCAGAAGGAAGTAGCTTGCTTTCCCGTATCTAGGTTCACAGGGTAATATCTGGACAAAATGTTTCTTTGAAAAGGAAACCCATGTCCCTTGGATCCTTCAGCCAAAATCATCTGACTGTCTTTTGTTCTAGAAATTGGCCAAGCCTCGTGACGCCCTCCACGTTTAGGGTCATCATGATAGACCGCGGAGTACAGAACAGAGGGCCCACCAGACGGCAGCATGGATTCCAGGTGCTTTATCCTCAAACTGCATCGCAGGAGGAGGCGCTGGGCGGCCTTCCATGTGGCGGCTCTGACGCTCAGCCTGATTTTCCCGGGCCCTTTCCCAGGGACAGACCTGACACCGCCCGCTCAGGCCCTGCACACAGATCCCGGGGTCACCGAGTCCTCCGAGGCGATGGTAAGGGGGGAGGAGACCTACTCTAAACACTTCAGCATTCAAAAACCTGTGGGGGGTACACACCTGCATCAGCCCGGGCGGGGGCTGCCCAGGTGAAGTGGAACGTGGAAAGCCACCGCTCCTGGACCCGCGTGGACCCGCATTCACATGCCAGCTGGACCCGCGTAGACCCGCATTCACATGCCAGCTGGCCCCGCGTGGACCCACATTCACATGCCAGCTGGACCCGCGTGGACCCGCATTCACATGCCAGCTGGACCCGCGTGGACCCGCATTCACATGCCAGCTGGACCCGCGTGGACCCGCATTCACATGCCAGCTGGACCCGCGTGGACCCGCATTCACATGCCAGCTGCCCGAAGGGCCTCCGGGACGGGCTGGCCGTTGGGGGCTCCGTGTTGGGAACCCACACTGGGAAGAAGCAAAAGGGGTCTCTGTGAGCAAGACCTCAGCAGCCGCGGTCCTGGATGCAAAGAACTGGCTCTTCCGCGGCTTGCGAACTGCCCTCGTCCGCTCGGAACTCAGTTTCATGGGCCCCGTGGGGTCACGCTGAGGGGTCGCTGGGTTTCAGCAGGGCTCAGCTGGGACCGGGTTGGGATCCGAAGCCCCCTGAGCGGGTTCTTCCTGGGAAGATGGGGCGCTTCTCCTCGGTCACAGCTGCACGGGTGGTGAGGGGCAAATGCGGTCAGCGATGGGAGCTGTGAGCACGGGTAAAGAGAGCGGATACGGAGGAAAACGGGCTCACATTTGATGACTGAGAAGCGTCAGGTGAGTAAAAGCCATTTAAGTTCCTCCCGAGGTGACCTGCAGCTCGGGAACTCCGTGTCTCCAGGAGTCAGTGCCGGGGGACAGGTTTTGGAGTGCTGGCTGTATGTCACAGCCTGTCTCAAGGACCAGCGGGGGAGCCAGAGGGAGAGTGGTGAGCTGGTGCTCAGTGATCTAACTCAGTGGTCGGCAAACTCATTAGTCCACAGAGCCAAATATCAACAGTACAACGATTGAAGTTTCTTTTGAGAGCCAAATTTTTAAACTTAAACTTCTTCTAATGCCACTTCTTCAAAATAGACTCGCCCAGGCCGTGGTATTTTGTGGAAGAGCCACACACAAGGGGTCAAAGAGCCGCATGTGGCTCGCGAGCCGCAGTTTGCCGACCACGGACCTAACTAATAAAAAGTAAAAAAAAAAAGAGAGAGAGCCAAAGCACGTGTTGTGCCCGCGACTCGGCTGGACGGGACACCTGGATGCCGCCACCGGATGGACAGAAGGCCGCCCTCCGCAGCACAGCACGGCCCTCGCGTCCCATTTGTCATCTGGCCCCAGAAGTCCTCGTGGTGCGTCAGGCCCTGTTCGGAGCCCACTCCTCTCAAGAGCGCCGGGAGGAACTTACGGGAAGGCTCAGGAAGAACGGGGCTGGGAGGGGGAGGCCTGGACGCACAGCCAGGCCCTAAGCAGAGGGTGTAAGCCTTCTTCAGTTCTGGTGGCAAAGGGCCAACTAACTGATGGAACCCAGTCAGCCAACTGGGTTCTTGGCTACCTACTATGTGCCAGCACCATGCTAACGACACTGTGCTGACCACAACAAAATCCCCATCTCATGGCCTGACATCCTGTTAGGGGAGATAAACCAGGAAAAACAAACACACAAACGAGAGGCTTGGAGATGGAAAATGATGGGGTGGCTGCCACATCCAATGGGGGAGCGGGCCTGCACTACCTGAGGAGAGCGGAGACCTGGAGGATGGAACAGTCAAGGCCAAGGGCATGCTAGTCCAGGCGGAGGGACAGCAAGTGCGGGGCCCGGAGAAGGCCGTGCGGGGCGTGAGGGGAGGGAGAGAAGTGGCTGTGGCTGGAGGCCAGTGACCAAGCAGAGGCTGGGAGAAGAGGTGGCGGGCTGTGAGCGCACATGCTGCGGGCCTGGCAGGCTGAAGCCAGGGGTCTGGGCGGGACTCTGAGCACGAGGGGAGCCACCGGGGTGCTGGAAGCAGGAAATGGTTTCTGCTGTCGGGAGATGGCTTTGGCTCTGGTGGTCAGGCCGGAGACTGAGCGCAGGGAAGACAGGAAACTGAGGCTGGTGGGAAGTGAGCATGGAGAGAGAGGAGAGAATTCCTCTGGAGGCAGCCGTAGGCTCCACGCCGAAGCCCTCAGCCCTCAGCCTATTGGGATCTACCCTGCTCTCCACTGACTCACCAGCCTGGGGCGACCAACCTTTTCCCGAACATCTCCGGACGCTCTGTCATGCTGAAATGCGGATGGGGAAGAGGTTGGCTGGTGATTGCTGAGAGAAGCCATTCACAGGAATAACGGATAAGTGGCTATGTTTTGAGCACCTCTCCAGGATGGAAAATTCTAGAAGCCTAAGGGGTCAGGGAGTGGAGCGTGGTGGGGGCCCCCAGGCTGGAATTCACAGTGTGAGGCTCTGAAGTCAACGTGTAGGTCAGAGGCCACCTGAGGGGCCACGGCACCGGGTTCTGAGGTGGGGAGTCCGCGGTGGGGAGCGGGCCAATGGCAAGACCTATAGAGAGGGCGGCCTCACCCCACCGAGAAGTGACTGAGACACGAACAATGCCTCCTGGCCTCCTTGATAATGAACCCAAATCACACTTTCAGTGGCCTGCAGACTCTCCAGGGATGGTGGAGTGAGAGTTGCCTGATGAAATTCTAAAATTCTCATTCCTTTCTGTATCTTGAATACACTTTTCTAGAACCTATTCCAGCACAGCCTGGCGAGTGTACCTGGCAGCGTCGTCAAAGGGAAAGCATGGCGGTTTCAGAACCAGAGAAGCGTTTGCTCACAGCGTGGCTCAGCCATGTCCTCGCTCTACTGTCTCCGTCAAGGACTTTAACGCCCTCAGTCTCAGTTTGCACATCTGTGTAATGGGGGTTGGAAGGATTATGAATAACAATAGTTGCAAAGTGGCCCCTGCCAGACACTGGATAAATATCAGTATTGTAATTACAGGGCCAGGGACACTGATTTCTTTCTCATATGAACTAGATGAGGGGGGAGGGGAGAGGAAAGAAACCTCTTTTCTACATCCATGGATTGTTTCAGTGCTGACGTACACAAGCTGTAACACAAAAGAGGTCCTTGAGGGAGCGGGTGAGTGGGCACAATCCCTTCCTGGCACAGCCGCAGGAGCAGGAGCAGCACCCCCATCACACCCGTGGGTTATTTGTTACCTTCCTTTCGGAGGTTTCGGATGGAAACGATTAGAGTTCGGGAAATGACTGAAATACTTTCCCCCGTCGTGGAATTCCGTCCGCCCAAAAGCTCCAAGGTCCTTCAGCGGCCTCCAGGCTCAGCGGGGTGGCGGCCGGAACCCGTCTGCTTTTAGGACAAAAATGAGGATGGTGCTTTACCTGGAGCTGCTCACTGCCCCCGGAAGGGACAAATCCCAGCGCCGCTGATCGTGCAGCACACTCGGGAGAAGCTGCCTCCTTTTGCAGGAGGGATTCCCACCGCACAGCCCGCTCGGCCCCCTCCCTTTGTCTGGTTGTAATTAAGGGCTTCAGTCTTGAGGTTTCTTATCCCCAGAGCCTCCCTGCAGAAGAAGAGTTACCAGAGGCTCATTTCTGCCTTGGCAAAGCCGGGGAGAGCGCCCCCCGCCCCCCACCACCACTGTCTGAACATTAAACCACAGGCCCTAGAACTTGGACTGGGCCTTCCTTTCCAGTCTTTTGATATTCCTTCCAACATCCCAGTGTGTGAGACTCCAAAACCGGGAAAACTATATTGTACGTTTCCCGAATTGCTTCTGTTTGTTTATTCATTGCTACTTATAGCTGATATTTCCTTCTTCAACTTTCCTAGTAGGGTGGGGGGGTCCAAAACAAGTCACCCCAAGATGTGCCTCTGTGGTACGCAGATGGTTTTGAGCTAAAGGCAACTTTAGCCACAGGCTCAAGAGAAACTTCCGCCCCCTCTTGAAACTACCTTGAAGAATTTGAATTAGAGGCCTTGGCCTTAATAGATGATTAGAGGTAACTTCTTTGGGCCTATCCATCGGGCAGGGCAGACTTCTATTTACTAAAGCTTTCCTCCTCGCAACATCCTGCGATGACCCTTTGGTCGCTAAGGCACCTTACCTCCCCCCCCCCCCCCCCGCCCCTCACTCCGGTCTCTGACTCTCTCTCCCATTCATACGTGTGTATTAAATTTGGTTATTTTTTATTGCTCATCTATTTGATTATCAGCCCATCCAGAAGAACCTTGCTCAAAAATTTCCCCCCATCAGCCCACAGTTCTTATCAGGACTCTCTTGTGTGCGTCAGCTCATTTTAACTTCCTTACAACAAGTCTCGGGAGATCTGGAATGAGCACACCCAATGCCATCATCACCCAACAGAATGCAGCTTATTTTTCACCGGAGGAATGACCACAGTCCTCTAGATTTTCTCCCAAATTAACAAGTGTTTTACTGGATTCAAGAAAACAAGGCACCCACAAGAGAGTGAAGCTGCGTTCGTTTTGTTACTAAGATACCAAAGAGAACTGCCTTTCACAACACAGCGCAAGGCGGGATGGGCTACTAAACCCGGGGAACACACACAGGCAAGCGTCAGAGGGGCAGGGGCTGGCGATGCTGGAGAAGTGTCCACGGACTGACTCCTTCCCTCCCTCCCAAAGCCTCCGTGTTTTCATCTTCGAAGTGGAGATAAAGAAGACCTACCCCCTGACTCCCTCTAAGGTTTGTTGGGAAGGCACATGATACCATCTTTTTGAAAAGCCTTTGAGAACTACAAAACGTGGTTCAAGCAGAAGGCATTGACTCATCTGTAAAATGAGAGGGTTGGCCGCGATGGAATCTCCTGTTCTCCTTGCTCTAAAGGCCTACGACGCTACTATTAGCCTCATTATCTGATGCTCAGGCTCAAATGATGGGTTTTATAGGCCTGAAACGCCCTCCTCTCGTTCTGCCAAGAAAATGTAATGGGAGGCTCTCAGCCTGGGAAACACCACTTCCCAGGTGGTTGTTTCCACAGAAACACCCATAACCCTAAAGTCATGCAGGAATGTGAACTGTTTGAATAGGAAGAGGAAACCGATTTATAAACCAGGAATAGGCCCAGCCCCCTAAGAAGAGAACAGTTTCTCTCTGTACATCGCAAGTAAATATGTAACCGAATCCCACATCTGGTAACCTCTCTGCTCCTTCAAGTACGGCGTATGATGCTACCACTGAAATGACTGAAAAGTGGTTTTAGAAAACTGGGGCTAAAGCTTAGAGGTTGAGAACGATGAGGCCTAGAGTCCTTCTTATTCCCAAACTGCCCTTCAGCCACAGTGCCTAGTGTCCGGCAACTCTCTTGTGTTTTAGAAAGGGAATAGGAGCCATAACTGGTTTGGCTCAGTGGATAGAGCGTCGGCCTGGGGACTGAAGGGTCCCAGGTTCGATTCCGGTCAAGGGCATGTACCTTGGTTGCGGGCACATCCCCAGTGGGGGGTGTACAGGAGGTAGCTGATCGATGTTTCTCTCTCATTGATGTTTCTAATTCTCTATCCCTCTCACTTCCTCTCTGTAAAACATCAATAAAATATATCTTTAAAATAAAAAAAGAAAGAAAGGGAACAGGAAACATAATCATCTTGCTAGATATAGATTTATCACAAGTTGTTTGATGACCAGTAATAGATTAGAACCACTGCTGACACAAAAGGTTTCCTGGGGCGGGGTGGGGGGGCGGGCACCGGGCAGAGGGGTACTGGGCTGGGGGCTTTACTTGTGTCTTCTCATTCATCCTCACAAATTCCCCAAGGAAGAAGGCACTCTTACTGGTCCCATTAAACAGATGAGAAACTGAGACCCAGCGAGGCTAGTTGACTTGCTCAGAGTCCCATGGCCAGAAAGTGGTGGCCCTGGGACCCAAAGCCACAGAGCCTGGAGCCACACTTCATCCTTGTGCTCACCTGGGCTAGCTGGCCTCTGACTGCTTACCATGATTTCCCAGAAACAACTTTTCCAAAACAAAAGATAACCTCCTGCCATGTGTGGAGGGGTGGTTGGGAAGGATCTCATGAGAAACAGGGGCTCTGTGATGCTCCGCTTACCACAGTTAAGAATGAGTAGCATGTTCAGTGTTCTCAGCAGATACAAGCAGTCCATGCTTTCCAGAATGGCCAGCTTAAAACATCAGCGGCATTGTGCGTCAGGAAAGGCTCAGACTTTCAAAATGCCTTCTGTCCCACAAATAAAGGGGAGGCCTCCTTAGCCCAGCCCGCAACCATTTGGAGGGAAGACAGGAATTCCATCCAAAACCAGGTCTCTCCGTAGTGGTGGACCGAAGCATCAATTTCAGCTCCTTCTTCCTGTAGCTCAGAGCGGTAAAGCGTGTGGAAAGTGAATGAGACCCTGTGGAAAAGATTCCCTCCCATTTTCCAAGCAAAACCCTTCAATCAAATGTCTTCTTCACATGCATTTAGACAAATGTTAGAATGACATGTAGAGAAAAACAAACAAAAAAATTATATTAGCTTCTCCCTTTCTTCGGTTAACCATAAGTGTTTGTGGGGCACAAAAGCCTGTGGTGGGGAGGAAAATAATAATGCGGTTCAGTAATAAACTTCTATTTCTGGAACATAATTACCGAGGACAGAGATCAGTGGCATGCATTTATTGAGCACTTACTAAGTGCCTAGCTGCGTGGGCTAGAAAATAAGGGTTAGTAAGGCCTTCATTAACAGACCCCTGGGAACGAAACACTGTAAAAGCAAAGCAGCAAACAACAATTCTGTATACACTGGGCGAGGAAATCTGCCAAAGGGAAGGAAACAACATGAAAGGCATGTTGCCAAGTTTGGGGGGGGGGGTCCTTTCCTCCCCAGGGGAGCAAGAGCCTCGCTCAAATTCTCTTCACTTTCTCTTTCACTCAACAGACCGTGGGGGCTGCTGCTGCTCTGGTGGGGAGCAGGGAACGCAGAGGGAAACCAACTCCCACTACAGGCTCTGACTCAGCCTGGACTTACAGACGTCCCATCTCTCTCCTGTCCCCACCCCTCCAGTCAAAACCCAGTGGGATAACTAGCCACTCACACGGAGGGGTGGCTTGGCCAATTACAGTTCAAACAACGCTTATTGACACTGAAACATGACCGCCGCCACGCTTTCGCATTTTAAGTCTGTTTCTCCCCATTGTGGGTAGGAGTTTCAGATACCCCTAGGCAGCTGTTAGGCGGAAGAAGTTGGAGCCTAGAATCAATTTAGTCCTGCTTATCTAGCTGGCCCTGAAAGTCTCAGCTCCAATGTCACCTCTTCGGACAGTCCTTCTATGACCTTGATCTAATGTTGGTCTCCTATTACATTATGCTGTTTTATTTTATCTATAGCACTTATTATCATAAATTGTCTCACTTGTCTCCTTATTCTGTGTTCCCCTGTATTTTTCTCCAACCACTGTGGGAGCAGAAATCTTGTCAGATTTATTTTCTCCTCTGTGTCCAGGGCCCAACACACTGGCTAGAACATAGAAGGTTTATCAGAGTGTCATTGTTGAGTGAATGAGTGAGTCAGTGAATGAATGAATATATTGGACTGCCTGATTTAATTCCTCAAGAGTGTTTCATAGGACATGTACAGTCAACTAATATTTGACAAGGGAGTCAAGAATATTCAAAGGGAGAAAAGATAGTCTGTCTCTTCATTTAAATAAATCCAGGGGAAATGGGATAACCTCATGCAGAAGAATAAAATTGGACGCCTATCTTACCCTACTCACAAAAAGTAACAAAATGGGTTAAAGACTTAAATGTAAAGCCCAGAACTAAAAAAACTCCTAGAAGAAAACATAGGGAAACTTTCCCTTCATATTGGTCTTGGCAATAATTTTTTGGATCTGACACCAAAAGTATAAGCAAAAGTCAAAAGCAAAAAATCAATAGGTAAGACTACATCAAACTAACAAGCTTCTGCACAGCAAAGCAATCAACAAAATTAAAAGACAGATGGGAGAAAGTATTTACAAACCACATATCTGATAAGGAGTTTATATCCAAAATATATGAAGAACTCATATAACTCAATAGCAAAGAAAAATCAGATTAAAAAATGGACAGAGCGCCCGGCCAGCATGTCTCAGTGGTTGAGTGTTGACCTATGAACCAGGAGGTCATGGTTCCATTCCCTGTCAGGGCACATACCTAGGTTGCATGCTCAATCTCCAATATGGGGCGTGCAGGAGGCAGCCGATTGATGATTCTCTCTCTTCGTTGATGTTTCTATCTCTCTTCCCCCTTTCCCTTCCTCTCTAATATCAATAAAATATGTATTTTAAAAAATTGACTTACAATATACAAATATCAAATTATTATGTTGTACACCTGAAACTAACAATGTTATATGTCAATTATACTGCAATAAAAAAAAGAAGACATAAAATAGCAGAGGTATATAAAAAGGTACTCAAAACCACTAATTATCAGGGAAGTGAAAATAAAAACCATACTGAGATATCACCTCACACCTGTTAGAATGCCTTTCATCAAAAAAACAAGAGATAACAAGTGTTAGCGAAGATGTAGAGAATAGATAACTTGTGTGCACTGTTGGTGGTAACGGAAATCAGTGCAGCCACTATGGAAAAGGGTATGGAGGCTCCTCAAAAACAGAACTACCAAATGATCCAGCAATTCCACTTCTGGGTATATATATCAAAAGGAAACGAAAACAGAATCTTGAAAAGATATCTGCACTTCCACATTGCTTGCAGCATTATTCACAATAGTCAAGATATGGAAACAAACTAAGTGTCCATAAGAAAGAAGCAAATTGTACCATTTGTGACAACATAGCTGAACCTTGAGGGCATTGTGCTAAGTGAAATGAGGCAAAGACAAATACTGTATGATATCACTTACTTGTGGAATCTAAAAGCCAAACTCATAGAACAAGAAAGCAGAGCGGGGCTACCACTGGGCTGTAGGATGGGGGAAATGGGGAGATGTTGGTCAAAGATTACAAGTTATTAGGTGAATAAGTTCTGGGGATCTAATGTACACCATGGTGATTATAGTTAACTAGAGGCCCGGTGCATGACATTTGTGCACTGGGGAGAGGGTCTCTCAGCCTGGCCTGCGCCCTTTCGCAATCTGGGAGCCCTCAGGGGATGTCTGACTGACGGCTTAGGCCCACTTCCCACGGGTATAAGCCGCAGGTGGACATGCTTAGCGCCGCCGCAGAAGCGGGCCACTACACTCTCCAGCCATCAGCCCGGCTTCTGGCTGAGTGGTGCTCCCCCTGTGGGAGTGCACTGACCACCAGGGGGCAACTCCTGCATTGAGCGTCTGCCTCCTGGTGGTCATTCTGCCGTTCGGTCAATTTGCATATTAACCTTTTATTATATAGGATTATTATATAGGATAATGCTGTATTATGTACTTGAAAGTTGCTATGAGTAGATCTTAAATGTTCTCAGTGCAAAAAGGAAATGGTTATTATTCGATGTGATGGAGGTGTTAGCTAATGATGGTAATCATTTTGCAATATGTAAGTGTATCAAATCAACATGTTATACACCTTAAACTTACACAATGTGATATGTCAACTATATCTCACTAAAGCTGGGGTGAGGGCAGGGTGGGAAAGATCAGTTGGCAGGGGTTTGAAGATTCAGAGGGTCACATACTGGTCTCCATGCCCCAGACTAGGGGTAGAATAAAGTTTTACCGAAACAAAGCCACACCCATTACTTCCCACATTGTCCATGGCCACGCTTGAGCTCTGGTGGCAGAGTAGAGTAGTTGCAAGAGACCACAGGGTCTGCAGTCTAAAATTATTTACCATCTGGCTCTTTTAGGAAAAGTCTGTTGACCCCCACCTAGACTTGTGGGAGGGGGGGTTGGTTGCGGGGGAGATGAACTGAGACGGTTAGATGCCCTGGGCAGCCTGTGGATGCTGTGACTTCCTAGTGAATGAGGCTTCAAGTCCCATTCAACTCCCGAGTGTATTAGGCTTCATGTGCGATTCCATTTGCTCCCTTCCTGTGTGAATGACTAGCGCCCTACGCCAAGGAAGTGCCTCTTTCCATATACCAGGTGGCTTGGTGTGTTGAGCTAGAAGTATTTTATTTTATTTTTTTAAATATATTTTATTGATTTTTAACAGAGAGGAAGGGAGAGGGATAGAGGGTTAGAAACATTGATGAGAGAGAAACATCGATCAGCTGCGTCCTGCACAACCCCACTGGAGATGTGCCCGCAACCGAGGTACATGCCCTTGACCGGAATCGAAACTGGGACCCTTCAGTCTGCAGGCCGATGCTCCATCCACTGAGCCAAACCAGGTAGGGCAGGAAGTATTTTAAAAGTAATGTTTCTACCTGAGTTTCCTGAACCATGCAGGTAGAGTAAACACTAAACCTCCATGAGGATTGTAACTTCTCAGGAGAGATTGTTATGTTGTTTTTCATCCCTTTGACCTAGGCCTGAGGCAAACACATTTCCTCCTTGGCTTCCTTCTGCCAGGGGATGTATTCGTTTTTTCTAACCAACTTTCTACTTGAGAATATAGATGGTTTTGCTTTTGTTTCCAGTTTTGTTTTGTTTTTAATTTGTTTTGTTTTTGTTTTGGGGAGTGTAGATGTTTGAGAACCTTAGCTTTTCCCAGAAACTCAGTGCTCATTCCCACAGGCCTTGACTTTACCTTCCCTACAGAGATCCCAGCTCCCAGGATCAGCAAAGTCCCAAAGCAAACCTAGGCTTCAGGGTGCAGACGAAAAGGAGCCACATGCTAGGCCTGACAAGCTCAGATGAGGCCTGTGTGCTGGCCTTACAACCCCAGAGACCTAAAGCAGCCACACAGGATGGTCTGAAATGAAAACTTGCTAGCTAAAAGCGAGTCAAGACAAGTAGTCATGTCCTAGGCCAGTCTCTTCGCTGACAAAGGCCGATGTTTTCCTTAACTGCACCTGTCTATTGTCTTCTTGCATCTACGATAAATACCTTTGGTATGCTAGAATAATTCCCGCCCCCCCCCCCCGCCCCCCGCCCCCGACTCCTCAGGGCACAACCACAGCCCCAGAGCAGAGACCACAGATCCCCTCATTGTTATTGTTATAATGTTATTGCTGACTATGCTATACCCACAAGTATGGCCCTAGTTGGTTTGGCTCAGTGGATAGAGTGTCAGCCTGCAGACTGAAGGGTCCCAAGTTCGATTCCAGTCAAGGGCACATGCATGGGTTGCAGGCTAGATACCCAGTGGATGTTTCTAACTCTCTCTCCCTCTCCCTTCCTCTCTAAAATCAATAAAGATATATAATAAAAAAATAAAAAGTAAATAAAAGAAGTATGTGTCTATGCGGTTTACCTTTTATCCAATCCCAGGGATTCCCTCCCCCTCCCCCCCCCCCCACTTTGCTTTCTCCCACCTCCCTAATCTATCACCAATGGATTTCATGGAACCTCTTATTGCTTAACTCCTTTGCTTGGAATGTATAAAATAAAGTCCAAAACTGCCATTCTCTGGAGCCTTTTCTCAATCAGGAGAGATTTTGCTTTCCAGCAATTGTCATCAGTTTGGCTCAAATAAACTCATAAAAATTCTCTACGGGTTTAAATGCTTCTTACATTGACAAGAGTTTGCTACCCACTCTGGTTTAAAACTCTCCCCTCTGCCCACACCCCCGCCCCCGCCGCCCCGTGAGTGTAAGTTTCTTATAAGTTTAGCTGTGTTTTTAACCGAATGCCTGATGTATATTATCCAGTGTTTTATGTATTTGTAATGGAAGTTTTCTCAGAACTTCCAGTCAGCCGCGTGACTAGAGGCAGACGCCCATTCCCAGCTCTGGAGGCCGGGGCTTCTGCCCCCACGAAGTCCTTCAGCTGCGTCTGCTCTTGCCTCCTTCCCTTTGTGCGTCTGTGTGGGAGGCTCCCAGCCCACGGGAATATTGTAGCAACCAGGTCCTGGGCCCGGGGCCCAGAAAACTGGGGTTCTCCTCTTTGACTGTGCCCCTTAGACAAATCTTTAAAACTCTCTGTAACTTAGTTTATTAATCTGTGAAATAGGATAGTGATTATTGCCTTGCTTATTATCCTATCTAATAAAAGAGTAATATGCAGATTGACCATCACTTCAACACACAATATGGCTGCCCCCATGTGGTCAAAGATCCTGCCCCCATGTGGACACAAGATGGCCACCACAAGATGACCAGCCGGGGAGGCCAGTTGGGAGGCACCAGGCCTGCAAGGGAGGGCAGTTGAGAGGGACCAGGCCTGCAGGGGAGGGCAGTTGGAGGCGATCAACCCTGCAGGGGAGGGCAGTTAGGGGTGACCAGGCCAGCAGAGGAGGGAAGTTGGGGGCAAACAGGCTGGCAGGGGAGCAGTTAGGCATCAATCAGGCTGGCAGCAGAGTGGTTAGGGGGTGATCAGGCTGGCAGGCAGAAGTGGTTAAGGGCAATCAGGAAGGCAGGCAGGCAAGCAGTTGGGAGCCAGCAGTCCTGGATTGTGAGAGGGATCCCAGATTGGAGAGGGTACAGGTTGGGCTGAGGGACACCCCCCCCCCCACCCGCCGTGCACGAATTTCGTGCACTGGGCCTCCAGTTTTTTTTTTTATAATCGAGAGGGTTTAAATGTGATAAGCGGGTGTGGAAGTCCTTTGCTAACACCAGGCCGCTCTGTAACTGAGCGACTGCCTGGAGCCCGCCTTCCGGAGGAGGACGCACTGCGCCCCTATGAGCTGCTCCTGGGGGGCATTTGCCCAGTGAGGGTGTCCAGATGCCTTGGTGAGGGGTACAGAAAGCTTTTAGGGAGCTGGCACACAGTGTCTATACGACTAGTATCTTCCTTCCCCTTATAAACAACACAATTCCACAGTAAAAAGCCAGGGATGGAAAAAAACCTCTTAAGTAGAAGTTGTATATCCTTGCATCTTGGGAATTCAGCCTATCTAAATATTTGTGCTCATTCAATTCCATTTCTTTGGTTCTATCTCACTCTTTGGAGTTTTTTTTCACATGGTTAAAAAAAACAAAGTCAACCGAGTAAAGTGGAAGATCTAATTGGCTCTATCAAGCCATTCATGAATCAAGCAGCACCCCAGCTAGAGCACCAAGAAGGGCTCTTGGAAGGTTGCACAAAATGGGAGTTTTTATAGGGGGAAGGGTGGGGCCAGGGGTTATATTAACAAAAGAAAAGAAAGGATTCTCTTGGGCCTGGGCATCTTGCTTTGGGAGAAGGGAACCGGAAGGGTTTTTATTATGCAGATTTTCTCTTCTTCCTATGGTGTATTTGTGTGTGTGTGTGCGTGTGTGTGCGTGTGTGTGTGTGTGTGTGTGTGTGTGTGTGTGTGTGTGTGTGTTGGGAGAAGGGGGTGATAAAGACACCCCACATGAGAGATCACCTTACTCGTGAGCAACCAGGAAATTTCAGACTAGTTGACTAAGATTGTTTCTGGGAGATGCTGAAACTAAGATTAGATCAGATATTAAATCTAGGTTTGGGATCATGGGTTTTTAGCATAAGTGGTGCCATTTGGGGACTGTCATTTTCTGTTTAACAACATCATCTGGGCTCCTCGCACCGAGCAAAACACCTTCATAACTGTTCCCTGTGGCACCTGTCCATCTAGTTCACCCTGACCAGGGGAGCCACTCTTAACATGTCTGAGTGTTGCCATAGTGAGCTAATTTCTGATGGGAAGGGAAGCAAAGGGGAGACTGTTAGGTGGCCGAAGGATGAACGCATGAGGCCAGAATGGTGAGGGATTACCAATTTATTCGATCATCCGCACCCCAGGTGGCTGAGCCTGGATGGCACCAGCCCCCAGTGATGGGAGTTAGCGGCTTTTAAAGGTCTTTTGCGGGGCTTTTTTTCTGGGTGGAGACTTCTTTATGCAGACCCTGAGGGGAGATAATGGAATGTGGTCACCGCAAGTGAAATGTGGTCTCAGCAAAGGGAATGTCCATAGTGAAATGACCGGAGAAGCCAGCTCCCGGGGGAGGGACATCAATTCAACTGCTTGGTCAAACCTAACAGAGACATGGCTGAGCTCGGTCAGCTGGGAAGCAGAGGCCTGTTGGCTTCACCAGGAGGCGACAGCTTCACACTCCCTCCAGGGACCCACCAGTCCATTCCTCCACAGATCCCTGGGGGAAGGGATAGGAAAGGGGGGAGGTAAACACCTGAAGTCCAAATGGCACAGAAGGAGGTGCTTGACCCTAGAAGCCTGTCCATCTAACCTGGGACAAGATGATTGGCCAGGGGCTGGACCCCAATGCAAGCCTAGCAAAGTTTGGGAAGTTATTATCTATTTTGTTAGATCCCTGTCACTTAATGACCTCCCATCACCCCACAACCAGAATGTGCTCACAAACTCCTGTCCAAGAAGAGTGTTCAGTTTGGGTTCAAGTTCTAGCCTGGATGTTTTCTTGGGCGAGTTTTGTAATCTTCCCTAATCTATTTCCTCAATTCTAAATGGAAAAAATAAGAGTATTGAGGGGAAGCAGAGTTTGTCATCCCAAAATATGACTTAAAAAATGATTATTTTAAGCTGGTTATTTAAACAAAAAACACAAAAAACAAAAGACTCAGGAAAAACCTCTGACCTTCTCCCTAAACGCCTATGAGAATTTAAATAGACCTTCCTGCTCCGGGAAGGGAGATCGAGCATAGATAACGATCATATAATACAGACGAGCGTGTGATAGACAGAGGTTTGATCAGGGTCCTCTCTGGGCCACAGTGTTCAAGATGGTTCGGCAAACTTGCATTTACCAAACATTTGCTTTTCCTTCTCCATGTGAATTGCCTTTCTACCCTTTGAAATCCCAAACCACAACCCCACCTTCACCCCCACCCCCTTGTCCTTGGCTCAAGATAGCATATAAGCTTCAACTGTCTGACCTGTGCTGGGGCCTCATATTCCTATGGAACCCCTGTATGTACATCTCTATATATAAAAGGCTAATATGCAAATTGTCCGTTCGGCAGTTTGACCAGGAGAGCACGAGTTCGATCGTTCGCTATGATGTGCACTGACCACCAGGGGGTGGTGCAAAACATGGTGGGCGACCAGCAGGGCAGCGGGGCACTGAGGGAGAGTGGGAAGGAGGAAATGGGGAGGCAGGGAGGCCAGGCCTAGGGACCCTACCCTGCACAATTTTCGTGCATCAGGCCTCTAGTATAGAATAAATTTGGTCATGTTCTCCTATTAATCTGTCTCATAATTAACTAGATTATTACTCCAGCCAGAAGAAGTGAGAAAAGTAGGAGGAAATCTATTTTTCCACCCCCACAATATCTACCCCATCAAGTTGTTGCATTTTCAGAGTTAATGCTTGGAAAGTATTCTGCTGAAAAATAAGCACTGATAAATTTTAACATATTATCAAAAATGCTTTGGCAGAGACGGCTAGATGCCTGCCTATGGTGAGCTGGCACTCTGGTGGTCCCAGTGAGCTGTGCTTCCCTGCACTCATGCCTTTGTGTAATCCCTGCCCACGTTGACTCTGGACTTGGCCATGTGATTAGCTTTGACCAGTGGGAGCATGGCCTGCATGAGGTAAGTGGAGGCTTGAGCACGTGCACACTGGGGCTCATTCTCTTGGAATTCTTCTTGAAAGCCATCCACCAGTCCACAAGGAAGCTCAGGCAGCCGTGTGAAGAAGAACGGAGGTCCCAGCCAACAGTCTCTGGCTGATCTGCCGACAGGGGCCAACACCACTCCTACTGGCTCTAGCAGTAAGGCCATCAGATCATTTGGCCATTTCAGTACTCAGCACACACCACATGAAGCAGAATCATCTGGTCAACCCACAGAATCATGAGAAATAATAAATTCCATTATTATAAGATAAACTAGAAACCCGGTGCATGAAATTCGTGCATGAGTAGGGTCTCTAGGCCTGGCCAGCAATCAGAACTGATCGGGGCCTTCCAGCTGCTGGCCGGGACCTTCCTTCATTTTGCACCGCCCCCTGGTGGTCAGCGCGCATCATAGTGAGCAATCGAACTCCCGGTCTCCCAGTCGAACTCCAGAGGGGACACTTTGCATATTAGCCTTTTATATATGTAGATAAATTCTATTGTTTTAAGTCACTAAGTTGTGAGACTGTTTGTTTTACAGCAACAGATAAAACTAATATCAATTCTCCCTTTTTCCCCATTAGCAAAATCCCAATTTTATTTGGTATGCAATGTACCCAACTAAAAATCTATACTTCCTTCCCTTCCTTTCTGCCGGAAGTGACCATGTGACACAGTTTGGGCCAATAAAATTAAGAGATTAGGTGGGGCTTTCAGAAAATCCCCCTAAGAGGGCAGACAGCACAGGCCTATCCACTGGTCCCTTCTTCCTGCCTGGGACACAGGTGTGGTGCTGTAGGTGAGTAAGCGTCTTCTCCCAATGAGGGAACATTCTAGAGAATCTCAAAGACCTCAGACCCGACATCCTTAAGCCACTGATCCAAAGCAAGCAACTTTTCAAAATCTGAAGAAAACAAGCCTCTTTTTGTTACAGCCATTATGAACAGCATTGTTATCACTGTCACAGGCAGCTGACCCCAACACCCATGAAGCTTCAATTGCAACATTATTTACTGGCACGGGAGCTGCCTGGTGTCGCCATGCGTAACCCCGGCTGCACATGCGAATAGGACTCTCTGCGGGCGGGGAGGAATTCACTTATAGTTAGGTTCCACAGCACACTGCTCCACCAGATTTCTGCAGGAAAGTATGCCTCACATTTTCAAGAGCAAAGCATGCCCTGCAATATGGCTTTGCAAAGCTGCAGAATAGTGCAGACGAACTAGAAAGCAACATGGGGTCATTTGCTGTGTCCTTTGGGGGACTCTTGGTCCGTGTGTGTCTATAGGCCGTCTCCCCAAATAGTTTGGAAGCTCCTTGCAGGTTGAGAACGTCTCATTTCCTATGTCTGTCTGTGTTGAGTGCTCTACCTTATATATTAGTTGGTAAGTGTCCATATACGACTTAGCAAATAGTATCCTAGAAATGTTTATGACATTTTAAACATATTTTTATTGATTTTTAGAGAGGAAGAGAGAGAGAGAAACATTGATATGAGAGCAAAACATCGACTGGTTGCCTCTTGCCCACCCCTTACTGGGGATTGAGCCTGCAACCTGGGCATCGAACTGGCTGGGAATCAAACTGGCAACCTTTCTGTGCACTGGATGATGCCCAACCAACTAAGCCACACTGGCCAGGGCACTTGTGACATTTTTAATAACAGTTGAATTGATTTCACTATACAGCACTGTTTCTCCCCAGATTCTATGAATCTCTTATGCTTCTCCATATTAGTAATAATCACCAATATTATGTATTTACCTCTTATTTTGTGCCAGGCACTATTATTGTACATGCTTCATGTGTAGTAATTATTTAATCTCCAAAATAACCCAAGAGTCAGGTACTAATATTTGTCCTATTTTGCAGATGAAGAAACTGAGGCCAAGAGAGATTACCCGGAATTGCAGTAAGTGGAGAAGTCAAACACACTACCTGACAAAGTCTTTTCTTCTGTCTTTCTTTCATTCTTCCGTTCTTTCTTTCATTTCTCCTGTTTACTCCATGTTCAATAAGGAAGCGAAAATAAAGGAGAGGTCATCATGATGGCTGCCCAGTAGCCGACAAGTGCTTTGAGTGGAGAAGCCCACTCGTTAGGCCACGCTGGGAGGACTCGGGCCCAGATACTGCTTTCCCGATCCTCGGCAGAACTGGCCTCACACATGCTATTCTAAACTTTCTCCAAAATGCCCGTCTAACCTCGGATCACTTCCCACCCCTCTGAACGGAGCACGCAAGTAAGAATGCCCAGACCTGGAGCAGAAGGCCGCGTGGTCAGGGAGCGAGGATCAGCTTGAGAAAGAACACACTGGATGTTCTCATCGTTTATATTTCTTAATATGAGTGTGTTCTGTTGGATGTGAATGGAGAGTCCTCTTAAGGCACACAGTTTAAATAAAATGTTTTCAAAAACTTCCCAGAAGTCCACAAAGCAAATATGAGACCCACTCAGACCTCCATTCCCCTCCCTTGGCCCCTGGGTCTTTCGGTGGCAAGTCTCCCAGATCAACTCAGTGCCAACCGACTCTTCTGGTTCCTCAAAGGGCCTCCAGACGCACTCCCCTGTTACATAATTCGACAGGACAGTTCCCCTCTGGTTGGCCAATAGTGACCTCGATATACTGAACACCAGAACCCCGCCCCTCCCTTTTATCCGTCTATTACTGTGAAGCCAATCCATCTTCTTGGCATTTGTGTTCTCAGGGTTCTAGGAATCACGAGAGGAAGTCTCTCTTCCTGCTTCTGCAGCCTCTGTGGCCTCCCGGTGCGCGCAGCTCTGTGGAAGGACTGTGTCCACAGTGATCATTCTGGCTCCTCCAATTCTGCCCGCCTCTCTTCTGGCTTGTCACCGGGCAGTCAGCACCGTGATCACCCTGCTCCTCCTCTCCTTCTGGGACTCAGGGAGTCGGGACCGTCAATCACAGGACTGTCTCTGGGAGCAAAGGCAGCCGAGGAACCCCAGCGTTACCTTGGAAGAACCCCGTCCTGAGTGTGGGAAACCTGCTCACGGCGCGTCCTTGGAGAGCTGAGGAATTCGTGTTCAGGCAAAGCAAACAGAGGACCTGTGGAATCTGGCTAAGTATCTGCACAGCAGTCACAGATGCAAGCACTAACCGTCTGCAGTGGAAAGTGTCTCTTAAAAATGCGTTTGCGCGCACAGTCGAAAGGCCAGAGCTGAACAGAGCAAGCAATCTACTTCACGTGGCCTACTGTGACTTTGTTTATTTATTTATTTTTAAAATATATTTTTATTCAGAGAGGAAGGGGGAGGGAGAGATAGAAACATCAATGATGGGAGAGAATCATGGATCGGCTGCCCCTGCATGCCCCACACGGGGATCGAGCCCACAACCCGGGCATGTGCCCTGACTGGGAATCGAACTGTGACCTCCTGGCTCATAGGTCGACGCTCAACCACTGAGCCACGCCGGCCGGGCCAGAACCTCCTTTAAGAATGTGAGTTATACTCTAGCTCTTAATCAGGCAAATTCAGACCTGATTAACCTGTGTTAATGTAAAAAACCATTGAAACCTGTAAAGAATTTTTGTGAGTTTATTTGAGCCAAACTGTCGACATCTGCCAGGCAGCAGAACCCCAATGAACTGAGATAATGCTCCCCTACTGATGACTTTAAAGAGAGCGACAAAAATGGAAAAGTGACCATGAATGACAGAAAGGCTACAAAACCTTTGAAAAACATAGACAAGAAGCCATAACAGATGCGAACTAACACCTCGGCACCAGGAGCACACGGGTTTATTGTGCGTGCACTGCTTGGGCAGGGGAAACACCACTGAGAATATCGCACAGGAAGACGTGGATCCCAGTCAAGAAGACAAAGAACTCAGAGCTCAGGTTTAAGGCCCGAACAGAAAACAAGTGCACCAGGCCAGCACAAGCAGCAGCTCGCTCTAGCAATAGACCATTCTGGAGCAATGACTTTTGCAAGGGCCTTTGCGAGCAGCACCCCACCCTTGTCACCTAACCTCACTCTGCTAAATCAAGCAGAGGCTCCAGGCATGGCAGGGGCAGACAATAAAGCATGGCCCTACGCCATCGAGATCTAGAGAGAGAGAGAGAGAGAGAGAGAGAGAGAGAGAGAGAGAGAGAAGAACATGCCGATGCCTGGCCCTCACACCAGGCCACTTTAATCAGTGTTCTAGGGGATGGGGCCAAAGCAAGTGGTGGTTTAAAAAACAACAACCCATGTTTTTATTGGGTTCAGAGAGGAAGGGAGACGGGGAGAGAGAGAGATAGAAACGTCAATGAGAGAGAAAATCACCCCCTCCTGGGGATCGAGCCGGCAAGCCTGGCATGTTCCCTGACCGGGAATTGAATCAGTGACCTCTTGGTTCATGGGTCAGTGCTCAACCACTGAGCTACACCGGCTGGGCCAATTGGTGATTTTTAAAGGCAGTGACTTTAATGGGTGGCCTAGATCATGACCCGCTGCAGAGGAGGAAAGAAAAGCTGTGCCTGGCACACTCGTGGATTTCCATGCCAAGTTATTGCTTCTGGGTGTGGAGCTTGGCGGAAGGCCCTTCTCTTAGCCTTTTGATACAACTAACTCCCTTCTGGATGTTCATGAGGCCCTCCTAGCGCCCTCCTGCCCCGTGCAATGGGAGAATATTTTCTGGAGTTTCCAACATGCATAGCAGAACAACCAACCTGGAGCACAGTGGCCATTCGGATGATCTGAAAACGTTCCTTTTGCAGATGCAGTGGCCACCACGATGGAGCTGTCCGTGGCTGCTGCCTGTCCCACGGTAACGGCACCTGGGCCCTACTCCTCTCTGACCCAGTCCTCCTCCAGAGGTGGAGGAGCAATGCGGTCAACAGGAGAGTGTTTAGAAACAGAGGTGGGCCCTAGCCGGTTTGGCTCAGTGGATTGAGCATCAGCCTGTGGACTGAAGGGTCCTGGGTTCGATTCCGGTCAAGGGCATATACCCAGGTTGCGGGCTCAATCCCCAGTAGGGGGTGTGCAGGAGGCAGCCGATCAATGATTCTCTCTCATCGTTGATGTTTCTATCTCTCTCTCCCTTTCCCTTCCTCTCTGTAATCAATAAAAACATATTAAAAAAAATAATAAAGGGAAACAGAGGTGGCCTGAAGGCAACACAGGGTGGTGGGTAAGGAGATCCCTCTGGAGCTGGGCATCCCAAGCTTTGATTCTTGGCCTGACTCTTTCTGGTTCTATGATTTGGGGGGGGGGGGGGGGGTGTCTATTTGAAACTCAGTTTCAGCACCTGCAAAAACAAGTGGCTGTGAGGAATAAGAGAGACTACATCTACTAAGTCCTCAATCCTTATTAGCTCTTAAGGAGGCAGGATGGCAGTTAGGAGTGAAGGCTGCAGAGCCAGACGGCCCTAGTTGGAATCCCAACACTTCCGTAGCTGTGTGACTTTGGGCAAGTTACTTCATTCCTCTGTGCCCGGTTCCCTCGTGTTTGAAAAGGGGATACTAATATAGGGTTGAATAAGGATTAAATGACCTGCCATTAGGGTGGCCTGGCATCTCAGTTTGCTCAGAACTGGTCTAGTTTATGCCTCCTGTCTAGAATCTTGGCTGGTTTAGAATTTGCCTGCCCCGTTTCACTATCAAAAGTGTCAACAGTGCTCCAGATTGGATAATTAAGTATATGGCCATGGCAGTTCATGCATATGTCACTTAGAAAAGTGCCTGGTATGGAGTCGATGCTGAATGTGTGTCAGATGCCAACGTTAGCCCCTAGGGCAGTGCTATCCAACAGGAATATAATGCAAGCCAGATAATACTTTTTAATTTTCTAGTTAACCATAATTTAAAAAGTATAAAGAAACAGCTGAAATCAGTGTCAATAATATATTTAACCGAGTATGTTCAAAATGTTAACATTTCAGTATGAATCACTATAAAAATTAGTGAGAGCCTGGCCGGCCATGGCTCAGTGGTTAAGCATCTACCTATGAACCAGGCGATCTCAGATGGATTCCCAGTCAGGGCACATGCCTGGGTTATGGGCTCAATCCCCAGTGGGGGGTGTGCAGGAGGCAGCCGATCAAGGTCTCTCTCATCGTAGATGTTTCAATCTCCCTCTCCCTTCCTCTCTGAAATCAATAAAAATATATTTTAAAAAAATTAGTGAGACATTTTTCTTTCTCCCCCCCCCCCCCCCAAGTCTTTAAAAACTGTGTGTGTTTTGCACTTATTGCACATCTCACTTTGGACTCGTGGCATTTCAAGTGCTCAGCAGCCCAGTAGACTAGTGACGTTTCTGGTGCTGACACGTGGCTGGTGGCTACCCCCTGGACAGCACAGGCCCGCAGACTTCGCATCCCCCCTGTGGGATGATGGGCCAGCCTTAAGAAATTCTCCTCTGTAATGTCAAGGTTGAGATGCTTAGCGTCTCTGCCATACTCCTCCACGCAGGGCTCGGGTGCAGAGCTTTGGATAGTATTGTTGCCAAGCATCTTAGTCTCACCTCCTGAGCACATGTCCAAGGTCACTGAGAAGGACAGGGTAGTAACCTACCCTTAAAAAAAAAAATCTCTGCTGGCTTCCTGGCAAGTGGAAAACCATGGCCAATCAGTGTTTGCAGACTACTTTATTACCAAGATCTTATTAAACTATGAAAAGCAGGGTTAAAGTTACTTTGTTAATTTCTCCCAGGTCACAGTTTCCTCCTATTTGAAACATTCCCAAGAAAATACAAAAAATAAAAATAAAATAAAGAGGTTTTTCTATCAATATTTCTCTGTAGGTTATCTCCCTCCAACCTTCTGATGGCGTTTTTGTTGCATTCTCTGGCCTGGGCCCAATGTGGCCACGTCCCTCTCAATCACGCTGCCTCGACGCAGACCCAGAAGTGCAGTCAGAACCTGACCGAACACCCAATATGGCGGAGGGTTACTTTTTGGCTTTCGTTGATACCTATCTCTATTTCCTCCTTCAGGGACAGTTTCCTGTGGCCCCCAACAAGTCTTAGCTTTGATAACCCCGACTAAAGAAGCTCGTCATCTGAAAGATGGATGAGAAATGGAGCAAGAAAGAAGGGATGTAATATTTAACTTGGAAAATGAGAACTTGGCCCCACCAATCAAAGAATTTCATTTACAGATCCTCTAAGTCCTGCATGGCAACACCCTTAGGAGTTTAGGATGTTATTGGAAAGGCAAGACTGGCCTGCTAGGACGACCTGAGAGCAACGAACGCTGTGTTGTGAAATGTAGGACAACATTGCTTGTGAGGGCTCTTTAAGCTATCAGCATGGGCTTAGGACGTGGGAGCTGGGAAAATTCCGAGGCCATGTAATTTGATGTTCTTGTTTACTGACTAGGAAAGTGGGACCCGGAAACACTTGGTGAAGTTCAAGTGGCAAGTTAGTAAGACGTGCTCTTATTGCTCCTAGCACTACCTATCACACCACGGTTACCTTGATTTAAGGGTAATTCCTCTATTGACAAAAAGTTTTTACCAACTTCATGCAGGTTAGGTGGCTAGTTTATCTTTGTTTTCTTCTCTCAAACACTTTTACCTGGGCCTGATCTCCATCAAAGGGCGGTGCTCAATGCATTCTAAATCCGATTAGCATTTCTAAAAGACCTGGGCAAAACCAAAACAACAACTATGAGAAGGCTGTTCGATCCCATACTCCACTACCAGTCCCCTGGCAGGTGGCTGAGCCTGAGCTATGGTCTGCGTTTCAGGAGGGGGGCTCTGGGAAAGGGTCTTGGCACATCGGACTAACTCTGAGTCCTTTCCTCCTCAGCAATCCCTCAGGCAGAGTTGCTGATGTCAGCAGGTGGGATTCTAAACTGAGGAGAAGAAATACACAAGCCACCTCCAGAGCCCACAGCTGACAGAGGCAGGTGGGCACCTAGGCAGGTGGCTGGGGCAGGCTCCCACAGTGTAAAAGAGGGGGGCTGGGAGAGGAGGAGGAGGAGGAGGAGGAGGAGGAGGAGGAGGAGGAGAAGATGGAAGAGGAGGAGGAGGGGGGAGGAGGAGGAAGGGGGAGAAGAGGAGGAAGGGGAGGGGGAGGAGGGGAGGGGGAGGGGGAGGGGGAGGAGAAGGAGGGGACAGGCCTTCTATGGATAAAAGGCTGATGACCTAGCCTTATACAATGATTGTTTCATGTTTGATGTTTTAACTCCTTCAACTACAGAACATGCTCGTGTTAATTTTCCAAGGCAGCAGGATACATACCCTCTTCCACACTTCAAATCCCACCCTCCCAGCTGCCCCTTTGAATGAAGACACTGACAGGCTAAAAGCAGAACCGAAAAGTCTCAAGTGGCAGTACCATTCCTCCCAGATCCCCGACAGCACGCCATTAACATGAACCACAACGGAAACCGTCCTGGAGAAATCGCTGGCATTAAACAAAAAAACCCCACAAACAAACAACCCCCCCCCCCTCCCACAAAAACCTTCGCCAGGTCGCACTTCCTTTGGAGGCGGTTTTATCGGAAAGGGATGACAGACAGGAGAGGGGTGGACATCTTGGTTTGAACTGGCCGTCCATCACTTACTTCTCCTAGGACTCTCTGGGTACCACCGAGAAGACCCTGCTACTAGTTACATAGCTCTTGCTCCCTATGTGCTAAGTCACTTGTTACAGCCAAGACAGGCTGTTTCCTTGGCTGCTGGGGAGGGGGGTGGAGGGGGAAGGAGGGGTACAGATCAAGTCGGACCTGCCCATGTCAAGATCTGGCCAAGACGTGATACACTGAACTCTGTGAGGGCGAATTCCACCTTGGATCTTTTATTTATTGACTCTTAGAGTGGCTCCCACCGAAAGGGACGCACCCCACTTCTTTAACCCAGAAAGCTTCCCGCCAAAGCCAAGGACTGGGAGCTCACCCGAGCCGAGCCCAGCCCGAGCGAGGAGGGCCTCTGGTGAACCCAGCCTCTGGCCCACAGCTGGTTGGCAGGACTGGAATGAATGGGAAAGCCGTCCCCCATTAGGCGGGTGGAGGGCTCTGAAACCCTTGGAGATGCCGGGGTCCACCAGGACTCCCAGGCCGGTCTCAGCCAGCTGGGGAACGGGGGGACGCTCAGGGGTCCTGGGGAGGGCGCCTTCCCCCTCGGCTTCCCAGGCCCTGCTTTGGGGGCGCTCCCCGGTCGCGCCTCCCAGCTCAGGCGGCGGCTTCTCCGGCCTCGGGGGCGCAGCCGCCGGAGCGGGGCCGCCTTTCCGTGGTCCCCCGAGGAGTGCGCACGGTCCCTGCAGCCAGCCCGTTCGGCCCAGAGCCCACGAGCACCTTCTGGCTTCCTTCCTGTTCACTTGGGACAACCTGGCCCCTGCGAGTCTGCTCAGAAGGCGCTGGATCCCCGACTTCCCCCCACGACCACGAGCGCCTGGGGAAGCTGCCCCGAAACGAGCACTCTCCGGGAACGCATCCGTCCCGAGCCCGGGGGTCCCGGCACCCGCCCTCCCACGAACTTTGGGGGAAGATGTTGAAACGCGCCCGCGGGGACCACGACCCCCGCACGCGGAGAGCGGGCCACGGCCGCCCGGGGACGGGGCGCGCGCCCGGGGAGCCCGGAGCACCTTCCGCAGGTCGGGCCGGCGCGCGGGGCCGGGTCACCTGACTCGCGGGATTTCGGGCCGCGCGGGTGGAAGGGGAGGGGAATGGTTAGCACCTCCCTTCCCGCTCCCGGGATCCGGCCGGCGGGGCCGGCGCCGGGCAGCCACGTGGTGGTGCTGCGGCCGCCCCCGCCCCGCAGCCCAGCCCGGGAGCCGGCGCCCGCTGACCCCCGCGGCGGAGCGGGAGGAGGAGGAGGAGGAGGAGGAGGGATCGAGGCGCAGGAAGCCGAGCAGGAAGCGAGCCCGGCGGCCGCGTTTTCCTGGGGAAGCGGCGGGCGGGGAGGAGCAGCCAGCGGGCCCGGGAGCCGCCGCCGCCGCCTGGATGGGGTGAGTGCGCGGCGCCGAGCGGGAGGCTCCCGGCGCGGGGTCCCGGCGCGTCCCCGCCTTTGTGTCTGGGCGCGGGCGGCGGCGGGAGCGGGGACGGCGCGCGGGAGGAGCGGCTCCGCGGGGTGGCCGCGAGCGTCCCGCCGCCGCTCCCCGGCCCCTCGCCGGCCCCCGCGGAGGGCGGGTCGGGGGACGGAGGGAGAGGAGGGTGGCGGGGATCGGAGCCGAGAGGGGAGGACCGAGCCAAGTTGGGAGACGGGGCTCCGCCTCGCCACTCGCAGGCCGGCGGGGCAGGGCGCGGGCTGCGGAGCGGGAGCGCGGGCGGCGAGGAATGACCGGCCCCGGCGGGGCGCCCCGGAGGCTCCCCCTGCCCACCTGCCGGGCCCGCCGGCGGCCGCTCCCCTGGGGTCTCCGCGGGGAACTTGGCGGAGCTGAGGCGGGAGGCGGGAGCGGGAGGCTGGGTGGCTCTGCGACTCTGCGAGCGGGTCCGCTATTGTTCCATCCCGACTCCGGAGCCCGCCGGCTGGCCCCGGGGTGCAGGCGAGCCCCCCCCCCCCCCCCCCCCGCCCCGGGCCTGAGACTGCCTCCCGCTGCCCGCTGCCCGCCCCGCGCCCCGGTCCTCCTGGTCCCTTCCCCGCCGCTGCCCTGAGCACGGGGGAGGAGGGATGCTGGAGTTCGGGCGGCTCGGGGCAGCGGGGACTTGGAGGAGCGAGGATGTGGAGCCGCGAGAGGGGCGCGGGCCGCCCCGTACCCCAACATCTGCCCGGGGGTGGGGGGTACCCTCCCCAGCCCACCTTCCCCTCGCTGCCGGCGTGGGCAGGTTTGTGCCGCGGTTTCGCTTCTACACTTTGCAGGGCTCACGGCCAACCCCTGGCTCACACGCTCCTTGGCGTTTGGACCTCGCTTAACCCCTTTGTGCAGTGTCGGGGGGCCGGGGGTGTCAGGAGGTGGGGATGGGGGGCTCAGGACTCGGAGCGGCAGCCGACGGGCAGACGGCGCGGGTGTGAAGTGGGGGAGTTTCCAGACACCCCGGGCGCCGGGCTGTGCATCCATCCAGGCTCGCGCGCCTCCCGGGAGCCAGGGCAGCGCAACTTTCTTTCCGGGGACGTGGGGGCCGACTGCGGGCCAGGCCGCTCCCTGGACCCGCGGCTCGGCCGGGCCTCAGGCTCGCGGGTGATGGGGGTGGATCTGCGTTTTCCCCCCCGGGAGGGGAGGGCGCCCAGCCGCCTGGGATGGGGAGACTTTGCAGGTCCCGGGGAATGTGAACTCCAGGCTGTAGGGCCTGGCAGAGGGAGCCGCTGCTTTTGCGGGTCCAGACTCGGCAGAAGCTCGCCGCACGCCGCGAGGAGCGTCTCACCGGCTTGAGGCTGGAACGGAGTGGAGAAGACGCGGTGCATCCCCGGGAGCTGGGTCTCCATGGCCCTGTCCCGGCCGCAGGCCCCTGTTTACCGTGGGGCTGGGAGTGTTATTCCCCATGGGTGTAACCTGGCCATCCTTTCTTAAGGGTGCCTATAGCCAGTGGCATATTTTTGCTCTTGGGCTTGTAAGAGAGATTTCACGCGAGGAAATCTATCCAGTTCGTACCATCTGTAACCAGTGCTTGCATCACATGGGTTGGGAGAGGCGTCCCGTGCTGGGCTGTTGGGGGGGTTTTCATTTGCATTCATGGAGATGCTTCATGAATGGATTTCTTGTATCATTTACGTGCCTTAGATTTGTTTTTATGGCTTTTTGGGGGGTAGGAGTGGTGAGCACAACCCTGTTGAGAAGTCTTATTACTATTATCTGTGAAACTGAATAAAAAGAAGGGGTGCCAGGCCCTGGCCACTCCGTGGGGGCATGGTGTCCCTGCTCATCCGCAGAGTACCTGGCCATGCAGCTCTGCCTCCCACTGCCGTTTCTCAAAGCAGCGTTGAGGCAGGTACACTTACTCCCACTCACGTTTAAAGGTGAAGAAACGGAGGTTTGGAGGTTAAAGAGACTGGGCCTTGGAATCCAGGGAACGTGATGGAGGAGTTTTGTCCCGATCTTTTCCTTCCTTTCAAAAAAAAAAAAAAAAGTATGACATACTTCCAGTGTTTCCAACATCAAAAGAGAATGTAAGCAAAGCTTCCATCTCCCCCCACTACCTACGTTTAAGAGTTGCTAATCTTTCCATATTTGCTTTCTATCCGCCTCATAAAAATAAACTACAGCCTGCTAATGTGAAGTCCACAAATAAAGTCTTCAAACATGCCTGGTACTTCTGGATATTACCTGTTCACAAACGGTCTGCGAGCTTGTGTGTTTCCCTTTTTATATAAATGGTATCATTCTCTATACGGACAACTTGCATTTTTTCACGTGTCCTTACGTTTCCGAGGTACACGTAGGACTTCCTTCAGCTGCTGCAGAGAATCCCGGTGTGTGAATAAGTTGGCTTCTGCGCACTCTCTCGCCAAGAGGGAATGAGAGTGTTTCGGGTTTTGCCCTGTGGACACCTTTTCTGCTGAGGCCATTTGCCCGGTTTCCACTTTTTTTGCTGTGGTAAATAGTGCCACAATAAACACCGGAGGCGTATTTCCCTAGGCGCAAGCTGCTCTGATACACACGTACGACGTTAATAGCTGGGTAGTGGGGTCCAGGTAATGCTACATTTATTATTTCTTTCACTTCTCAACAAGCATTTAGGGTGGTTATCTAGGGCCCTCTTGGTTATTTGTTGAATGAAAAAGTAAAATTGATCAACCTTTAGCTCTCAGAAGATTATGTTAGTTGACTGGACTCTTTTGCTGTTTTGTTATTATTATTTTTTTTAATAAGAAAAATACCTCTTAAATCCAAAGTTGGAGCAGGAGACGAACTGAGGCGCTGACGGGGGGTGCTTGTGCCGAAGGAAGCCTGTCTCAGCCAGTCCCTGGTGGTGTCCCCTCGGATGACTCACTCGGCCTTCTCTCATTTCTTGGTGAGATGAAGGGGTTTGAGTCAGCATGGACAGAGGCACACTCTTGCTCCAAGAGTTTGTGAAAATGTGGCTGCGCTCATGACATTTTGCCCCTCATTGTAAGCCCTTACTCCGGCAGCAGTTGGAGGCATTTCAATACATTGGCCTCCTCCTCATTCCTTCCAATCGCCAGGCACCCTCTTGCCTCAGAGCCATCGCATTCGCTGTTCCCGCTGTCTGGAACGCTCCTCCCCTAGATGGCTACATGCCTGTGCCCCTTGACCCCTCAGATCTTGACTCAGACATCACCTTCCCCCGCCACCCTCTTCCACCCCCCCTCGCTCCCCTTCTCCGCTTTATTTCCGTCCATGGTCCTTACTGCCTTCCAACTTGCCACGTGCTTTAATTTGTATTAGCAGGCTGTCCTTTGTTCGAGATTAGAAGCTCCAAGGAAATAGGGGTTTTGTCTCTTGTGCACTGTTCACGGCTATGTCCCTAGTGTCTAGAACAGGCGTCCTCAAACTACGGCCCGCGGGCCACATGAGGGTGTTTTTGCCGTTTTGTTTTTTTACTTCAAAATAAGATATGTGCAGTGTGCATAGGAATTTGTTCATAGTTTTTTTTAAACTGTAGTCTGGCCCTCCAACGGTCTGAGGGACAGTGAACTGGCCCCCTGTTTAAAAAGTTTGAGGACCCCTGGTCTAGAACAATGTTGACATATAGTAGGTATTCGAATGTCTGTTGAATGAATATAACGCTTTCTGTTGTGTTTTTCCACGTAGACTTTCTCCGGTTAGCACACATTGGGCATCCTAAGTGGCTGTAATTGAGTGCCCCGAGTGTCATATTTCCAGGTTCCACCTGGATAAAAAACGGTATCTTCTAAAGAAAGCACTGCTCTCTACTTAATTCATGTGATTTCTCCCTCAAAACACTTTTCTTCAGATTTTTTTCTGCCTCCCTTTGCCTAAACCTGGATTCAGAGGAAAACCTAAGTAACTCGACGCTCAGAAGGGCACCGCCTTCCCTTTTCTCGATCACTTAGCTTCCCAACATCTCACACGTGGAAGGTGCAGAAAGGACCCCGATTCTCCTGCGCACACCACGTCTGTGCAGACCGGCCACTCAGTTTCCAGGACTAGAGCGTGTATTTCTCTGAATTGCTGGGGGGCAGGGGAGGGGGGGACACAGTGGTTGCCCTGACTCTGCATTCATCCGTGAGGCTTTCTTTTAGAGGGTGGTGGAGATGATGACCTTATTCTAAAGATCCAGGAGCAACCAGGATGTAGGAGGGTGCTTAGAAGTGCTTATGGGCACATCATAAAACCTTAACTCACGGTACTGAAAACATTCGCTGTTAGGGTGCGGTGCGTTATTTCGCTAGAAGCCAAATGGATTTTCTCAACCTTGCATGATGAATACAGGAGTTGACAAAGCAAAGCTAAACATATTAATGGCCTCTTGGGTGTATTTTAAATGGGTGATCGGGGAAAGGAGTCTAGTGGGGAGTCCCAGGTGAGGCAGGTGGCATTGAGCAGGGACATGAAGATCAGAGAAAGATCTGGAACCCGGGCCCTTGGCATCTGCTGAGTGAGAACCACATCAACACATCTGTTTGTCAAGTTTTGTCAGTGAGCTCACAAATTCTGGGCCGAGACTCTTAGTTTGACAGGAAGGCTCGTGGAATTGGAACATCGCCTGTGAAAGGGGGCATACTAGTGATTGATCAGTTTTCAGAGGTGAAAGGGAGCCCTGACTTGCGGTGGACGGATAGGACCCAGTCACCCCGCTGCCAGGAGAAGCTGCCATGCACAGTGCCTCTTCCCAGACACCCCAAAGATGTGGGAGCTTGTGAGCCAGTAAGCTCATGGGCCGTGGGTAGCTTTTTCTCTTTCTCTTCCTTTTTTATGTCTTTATTGACTTTAGGGAGAGGGAGGGGGAGATGAGAGAGAGAGGGAGAAACACTGATGCAAGAGAGAAACATCGATCAGTTGCCTCACCCACGCATCCCCAACTGCGGATCGAACCTGCAACCTGGGCGTGTGCCCTGACCGGGAATTGAACCAGCAGTCTTTCGGTAGGTACACGGGAGGATGCTCAACCAACTGAACCACACCAGCCAGGCCAGCGGTTGCCTGTTTTTTTCCCCTTTGTTATTTAAGGCAGAGGAAATACAAGCTGTGGCCCAGCCACAACAGAGCTGGTGCCGGGACCCTGCCTTGAGCCATGTCCGGAGGTGCCCCCCCAGGGCCGGGTGGTGGTGAGGAGCCTGCTGTTCTCTCTCTGGCCCGTCTTCTTTCAGACCCAGTCCACCTTCACCACGGCAGAGAGTTGGTCCAGATGCTCTCAGAACCTTCTTGGATCTTTTTTAAAAATATATATACATTTATTGATTTCAGAGAGGAAGGGAGAGGGAGACTTAGAAACATCAATGATGAGAAGGAATCATTGATCCGCTGCCTCCTGCACGCCTCACACTGGGGATCGAGCCCGCAACCTGGGCATGGGCCCTGACCGGGAATCGAACCTGACCTCCTGGTTCATTGGTCGATGCTCAACCACTGAGCCACTACGGCCGGGCAGAACCTTCTTGGATCTTTGTTAAAAAACAAGACAAAAACTCTTTAGTTTTTTTGTTTGTTTGTTTGTTTTTTGAGAGGAGGCACCAAATCATTTTTCTATTTTGAGGGAAAAATGTTTTACATTTCTTTCCTATATGTCTTTTTAAAATTGGAAGAAACTATTCAAAATATAGGCATAGAAACTATTGCCCAATATCTGTAAGTCACCCAGGGTTTCCTAGGAGTTTTTCGTTTGTTTGTTTGTTTTTTAAGGAAAAACTCATTTCTGCTACTCACAGTTATGTGTGTCCAGCCAGCAACCGTGACCAACTCCTCGTTAGATCTTTTCTGTGCTGTTCAGCTTCACACCACGCTGGGCGTGCTCTGTGCTCGCCTTTTCTGTTGCTTTTCTTCTGGAGTCTCTAAAGCCAGACAGGTGTCCTCCGACTGCCCCGGCCCAGCCGCCTCTGGGCCAGGCCGCGGACGGCTGTGTCACCGCTCGCGCCTTGTTTGACAACAGCTTGCTTTCTTCCTCTCCTTTGAAACAACCCCTGATTATTTGAGGTGCATACCCCTTGGAACAAAGCGCATTGGATTCTCATTACATTGCAAGCGGGTGTTTCTGTCCACGGTGGCAAAACAAACAGAGGAGCAGGTACCCTATCCTGCTGATAGCGGCTTCAGGCGTGGGTGGCAGCCTGCCGGCGGGCTGCTTCTGTGTGTGTGTGTGTGTGTGGCTTCCAGATCCCCTGCCCAGGCCTCCCTCCCCGGGTGCTGTGTCTTAGGATGCCACTTCATTATAATCTCGGTGCTTTTAAAAAATAGGTATTTTTATTGATTTCAGAGAGGAAGGGAGAGAGAGAGAAAGATAGAAACGTCAGTGATGAGAGAATCATTTATCAATTGCCTCCTGCACACCCCCCACTGGGGATCCAGCCCAACATGTGCCCTGACCGGGAATCAACCCGTCAACCACCGAGCCACTCCGGCCGGGCATAATCTCAATGCTTTTCAATGTCCTGAAGAATTGTAGTACATGTATTTCATTTTTTATGGCTCGGACAGAGTTGTTCTACAGGGTATCCGAGTACTTGCTTAAGGCACAGAGATGTTCTGATGAGAGGGAGGCATCTGAGTGTCTGGGAGTTTTGCTTTTCCGGATCCTCACCACACCAATCTGTAGCTCACTCGCCAGCTCAGCTGAGTGTGAAAACAGCCGCCTCCCGGGTCTGTAATTATTTTTACATTTCGCTATAACTTGGTGTCTTCAACCAAGCTCTATGGAAAAGGAATGTTTGACTTGTGAGTTCTGTAACTTTGTTCATTAAGCATATGCTGTACATATGAAAACGACAAGGAAGTAAGAAGCGACCCTCCCCTGGAATGAGGCAGGGATGTGTGAGTGCGGGCACCCCGCCCAAGGGATGCCTTTTTCAAATTGGTCCATTCACACGTCCTAGAGGGAGCCGGTGTGTGCCAGCAGCCGATCGAGCGAGGACTGGCCATCAGTCAGGGCAGCTGGACTTTTTTGAAGTAGTAAACATGTTGGTCTGTTGGCCAGACGTTTCAAAATTATTAGTGGTGGTGTCTCCTAGGCAGCCTAGGGGTGTGTTTTGGGCTCAGGAGCCAAACCTGAGTTTAAACCCGCCTCCTCCACTTATAAACGGTGCCACTGGGCCAGATAAACGCCCTACGCTGCCATCTTCCAATCTGGCCACTGGGGATAACAACAGCATCTAATCCGAAGTGGTGTGAGCGTTAAGTGATAGGATACTCATGTATAACAAAAGAGTAGGAAAAAATAAAAATTTGCAAAATGAGATAAAAATTAAGTAAGTGATTGTTGTGACTGTTGCTATATTGTGAATGTTGCCATGTTCTATATCCACCTACCTCGCAAGAACTGCTGCTGTATTGGCCAATGTGATTATACCTGCCATTATAACCTATCGCAATAGCAATCATGAGGGTTGCCCCATATGTCAGTCACTGCAACACATCTGTGTAGTTCACAAGTATTTTCCCTGTGTTGTCAGTCCTCCGTTTAGTTCTGTTATCATGCCATTAGGCAATGTGGACAATGCAAAGACATGTTTCCTTTCGTAGTGACCAGTCTTATTTGAAACTGCATTGGCACGTTCCTCAGTTTCACCAGACAGCTCGTTTCAATCATCATCTAGGCACCGAGCAATAAAGTCACGTTCAAAATGACGATGGTGAAAACAAACAAGCAAGCAAACAAAAACAAAACAAAGTGAAATGGTTGTACTTAGGATGAGTGAGAGGGAGTTACATTTCCTACTGGATCCTTTGGAAAAGTGTCTATTTGTTGATAGACAAAAATACACACATGCTTTCTGAACTGTATATAACAGAGCAGTAGTTGACTTTGCCTCTAAGTGTGTCGGTCTTAAGTGAAATAACATTGTTGGTTAATCATTCCTTCTTTTGCATGTGGCAGAGTAAACCTTTAAAACTACACCTTTCATATTATCATTCACGTGCAGTTACCCTAGATTTTAAACTAGATCTGAGTTTTATGGTTTATGATAGTAAGTGAACGGTAAAGATGGTAAAATACAATTTTATGCTTAATTTTATACTTGCCTTGCTGCTGTTACTGCTAAATGGATGCTGTCATCCCAGTCTTAGAAGGAAAAATCTAAACCTTCACTGTCTCATAGAAATACAAGCAAGCCAGAAATACAAACCACAGAGGTCATTTTAGATTTTCTAGTAGCCACAAAAAAAAAGGGAGAAACAAATGAAATTAATAGTAATGATATGTTTTATTTTACCTAGTAGATCCAAAATATTATCAACATGTACTTAATAGAAGACTTAGTGGTGTAGTTGACATTCTTTTCCCATAGTAAGTCTTTCAAATCACTGTGTATTTTCTACTTATAGGACTTGTCAATTTGTGCTGGTCACCGTTCACATGTGGCTAATGGCTGGTCACCGGTCGCATGTGGCTAATGGCTGGTCACCGGTCGCATGTGGCTAATGGCTGGTCACCGATCGCATGTGGCTAATGGCTGTAGTATTGGACAGCATCAGTCTAAGTAACGTGTCACCTTGTCAGTCTTGGAACCCCAGTACCTCCTGAAACCCAGAATGCCCTCAATAAATGCACATTTGATTAAGTTTCCCTGTGTCTTTACCCAGTTATCAGGGATTTTGCTCACAGCTTTAAGCATTTCTTTAGAGAAATACAATAACTTCATCACAGACTGATTACATAGCATAATGGACATTTGTTGTTTTGGTTCACAGATCTGGATCTCTGCTTTTGTACATGTAATCTACATGGACTTTTTCTTTTTTTTTAACAGTGAAACTGGTTTTCGTAGGCAGGGGTTGTGTGTGGTCCACATTTCTGCGTGTCTCAGAGTTGGTATTCAGAGCATATGAGTAATTAAAACAGGATAGGTGTCTTGTTTTTCCTCTTCAGTTGCCAGTTCTTGAGTAGCTGTGCTATTTTTACTCTGTAAACCCTCCTGGCATCAGGGGCCAGGTATGTGTGGATGTGCGTGGGGAACGGGAGGAGCGTAGTAAATCTTTATTCCTGTTAATGAAACAGCCCCATCCTTCATGTTAGTGCGCTTTGTTTCTGATCCCCACACACAGAAAGTGGTCCAGGGCGTCAGCTCCCAGGGGTTTGTCTTCCCTGGGCGGGCGGCTCTAGGCCCCCGTAGAGCACAGGCCTGGGCAGCCTGGGCCTTCTAGTCGGAAAAGATCTGAAGGGCTCTCCATGGGCACTGCCAGGGCGACGGCGTGGCACATCCAGGCTGGCACAGCCCCCGGGGAGCGATGCCTTGTTGTCTGAGCCACTGTGTTGGGCTTCTCTCCCAGGAGTCTTGTTTAGAATGAATTAGGGCGAGTGAAGGCGGGTTTGCATCTCACATCTTCAGGGCCATTCAGGGATTAACTGCCCAGACGATTATCCTTGGGCCTTGAGGCCTCCTGGTCCAGCTGAGCCCCAGCCCCCCACCCCCGACCCCGCTCTTTGTTCCCTCCTATCCTGAGGGTTTCCCTTCTTCATCCCTAGCCTTGTCCCCTCCCGCAGCGGCTTCCTTGTCCCCCTCGGCTCTGGGGAGCCAAGTCCCCTGGGGAGCGGCAGTGGGACGGTCCACCCCGACTCCCTGTGGACCCAGCAGTGACCGTGGCTGTTTCTTTCGGGGGAGAGTGACAATAGTCTAGCCCTCCGCATCTCGAGAATTGCAGTCGCGTTCATTGTGAGCTGGCTCGTGTAGGAGCGGCGGAGGGGGCAGCATGGGCCTCCCAGAGCGCAAATGGCCCAGAAGACCCCGCGGGCCGGCGGCCAGGGCTTCTGCACCGATAGAGGTGAATGGTGAATGGAGCGCTTTGGACGTGGTGGGGACCCGGGCATGAGGGTGGGGACCCGGGCATGAGGGTGGGGACCCGGGCATGAGGTCTGGGGCGGAATAGATCCAGGAGCAGCGAGGAGTCAAACAGATGAATGAACAGTTTGCCCTGCCTGCCCTGCAGGCTCAGGGGGCACGGTCGTCCTGTTCCGTCCATCCAGGTGGGCTCCGGAGAGGGGGAGGGAATGGTAGGCTCAGGAAGTGAGTTTAGCGCTGACTCTAGAGACGCGCGAGCAGACAGATGGAGCTGCGGCGTGCTGAGGTCCAGGCTCCCTTCTGCCTGGAGCTGAGATGATGGCCTGAGTGCATCTGCGTCCTGGAGAAGGTTCTGAGGGTGTGTCAGTACTTAGGTTACAAGTGACAGGAGCCCAGCGTGAACTGGCTCGGGCGAGAAGCGGAGTGCCTTCGTTATGGACCCCGGATCCTGGGCTGCCCACAGCAGAGCCTGGAGCCGGGCCTGCCCGGGGCCTCTCGCACACCAGCCCTCTGCACAGGTTTGGGCAGCTGCCAGGCGCACACTTCCCAGCTTCTCCACCAGAGAGGAAGCTCTTTCCTTCCTCTTCCCCCTTCCTCCGCTTCTGTCCCCTCCTCCCTGTCCCCTTCCATTCTCCTCTCTCTCCCTCCCTTTTCTGCCCCCCTTCCCTCCTCTTCCCCTCCTGTCTCCCAACTCCCAAAATCCCAGGGAGTCTCTCTGAATGGCCTTGCTGAGGACTCACTCCCATCTCTCAGGGGCCAGCTGCAGTCAGAATCCTGGAGTGGGGGTGGGGGGGGGGGAGGATAGTTTTCTAACAGGGGGAAGCACAGTTATCAGAAGGTGGCGGGCACTGAGGACCAAACCAAACCCCCTGGGTCCACCACAGCGTGCAGGCTGAGAGCAGACGTGAACGGAGAGGAGGAGACCTGTCTCGCAGCCAGCAAGCTTCCCCTCTCTGCTGGCCTGGAGGTGAGACATGCTTGTGTGTACACGTGGTAATGGAGTGACATCCAGACACGGTAGGTAGGGAGGTGGGACAGCAGAAAGAATGTTTGTGTCCTCCACCCACTCCCTCGTGTTCCCAGGGCATCAGAGTTCACAGAGTCGGTTTTAGTGGCTTCTCTCTTATTCCGAAAAGTGTCTGAGACACTGGGTGGTTGGGTAGAGCTTCAGCAGGCCAAGCAGAACCACTGTGATCATGGCGAGTGGCATTTGCAGCATTCCAGAAGGTGGGGAGTCCCAGTGCTCCCCAGTAGGCAGATGTTGGGCAATCCAGTCTGTCTTCATAATGGAGCCTATCACCTCGCTCCAAAGATGCCTTTCATCACCTTAACAACGTGGCTGTGACCTCCTTTTCTCTTTCTGTATTGGAGCTTTTAAAAAACAGCCTCCTTGACGTATGATTTACATTCCAGAAATTCACCAATTTCAGTATACAGTTTAATAATGATTAGGAAATCTACAGAGTTGTGTAATCACCCCCACAATCTAGTGTGTGTGTGTGTGTGTGTGTGTGTGTGTGTGTGTGTGTGTGTGTGTGTTTAGGGCTAAGTGTATACATACATATACATACAAATGTATGTGCGCATACATATATATATATTTATTTATTTATCTTTATTGTTTAAGTATTAGAGATGTTCCCCCTTTTTCCCGATTGACCCCTTCTAGACCACCCTCACCCCTGCCCCCAATCTGGTTTTAACACATACACTTCTCTTACCCCCCAAATTCCCTCATGCCCATTTGCAATCGCTCTGTTACCATTCCCAGCCCTAGACCCCCCCTACCCTCCTTCCTGTCTCTATCCATTTGTCTGGTCTGGATGTGTCCCACAGACGGAATCTTACAGTCCGTGGTCTTCTGTGTCTGCCCCTCACTTGGCACAGTGGTTTACGCTTCATGCGGGCGCCTTGCCGTGTGGGGTGGACGGTCGGTATCCGCAGGGCAGCTCCTCTCCTGCGGGGACGAGCGCTGCCGGTTAGATGGTGCTGTTGACATCGAAGTCAAAAGATGTGGAAGCAGAAGGAACCTTTTAGAGGTCATCTTTGAAATAACCTCAGAGCGGGTAATCACATGGTGTTCCTGAGGCCTGGGATGCCTTTTCTGTCCCAGAGGTAGCTTGTTTGGGTTAAGCCCGGGCCTTGTTAAATGGGATGGATATAGGGCAGGAGGTAACCTTAGGGCTCTGCTCTGGGAGGCTGATTGGAGCCTGTGAGCAGCACATTTGACAGATCAGATGGCGACGCTGCCAGCGCCTGGGTTGGTTTTTTCCTAGCGCTCGTGGCTCTGCTTCATGGGCCAAGATCGGTCCTGGTGGATGGCAGGTCTTATTCACGGGCCGAGGTCGGTCCTGGTGGATGGCAGGTCTTATTCACGGGCCGAGATCGGTCCTGGTGGGTGGCAGGTCTTACTCACGGGCCAAGATCGGTCCTGGTGGATGGCAGGTTAAAGAAGGATGTATTTGTTTCTCGAGAGAAATGTCATCCCCTGGCTAATGGCAAGTTCTGAATATAGGGAGGGAGACTGATGTTCTCAAGAGAGTTTTACTACATGATTATGATGATGCAATATCTGAATGACATTTGTGGCTTAAAAAGAATGTGGTCATTTCTTTGCCAAAAAAAAAAAGAAAAGAAAGAAAAGAAAAATTGTTAGAATGTTTTAGAAAGGATTCACTGCCAAAATGAAGCTACTGCTTTTATCTCCCCTCCCCCCTCCCTTTACTTTTCTCTTCTTTATCATCTGGGAAATCTTTAACACACCTGCTCCGTAGTTAATGCATAAAAAAGATGACATCTGTGAAAGCTCCCATCCCATCATAATGCTCAGCAGAGTTTACTCGTGTGTTTATTCATCCACCCATCCATTTATTCATGTGTATCTGGTTTGCCGAGTAAGTAGCCGCCTAAGATGTAACCACTGAGCATCTCTGTCTTAATGTCCCACTACCTCTTTAAAATTTATTAAGTGAATTCTTTGCCTCTGGGTAAAAGCTATGACTTTTCTGATTAGTCTTTAGTACAAAAAAGTTCTACAGTCAATTTCAGTTGCTAAATACTTTTTAGAAATTGAGGTAAAATCTTACCTAATAATAGACAAACATGTAAATTGACTGTACCTCCGCTGCACCCACAACCAATCAGGAGTGAGAATGCAAATTAACCTGACAAAGATGGCGGGTTAATTTGTATATGCAGGCGCGGAGCGGCCGGGTGGGGTGGGACTCCTGCTATTGGGGGGGGGGGGTGGTGAAGCGAGCTACAGGAACAGTGCTCCGGCCGGGAGCGAGGCCTTGCAGGCTCCCAGGTGGCCAGGAGCGAAGCCAGGGAAGGAAGGCCTATTCTTGCACGAATCTTCGTGCAACGGGCCTCTAGTTGATCTATAATATCCTATTGATATATAATGTATCTAGTTTTAGGTGCGCTGTATAATGACTTGATATTTGTATATATTGCAAAATGATCACCACAATGAGTCTAGGTGACATCCCTCACCTCACATAGTTACAGAATTCTTTTCCTGTGGTGAGAACTTTTAAGGTCTACTCGCTTAGTATTATGCTAAGTGAAAGAAGCCAGTCAGAGAAAGACAAGTATCACATGTTCTCACTCATATGTGGAATCTAATGAACAACATAGACCCAGAGACATAGAAGCATGGAACAGATTGCCAAATCTCAGAGGGAAGGCAGGGAGTGGGTGGGCGGAAGGTGATCAACCAGGGAACTTACATGCATGTATGCATAACCCCTGGCCACAGACATAGGGTGGTGGAGCCCTGGGGTGGAGGGCAGGGGGCGGGGGGCGGGCTGGAAGTGGTCAATGGGAGAAAAAGGGGGACATATGTAATACTTTCAACCATAAAGATAAAAAAAGAAGACCTCTCTTAGTAACTTTCAGACATGCAGCACAGTGTTGTTAACTGCGGCCGCCAAGCTGCACGTGGCTTCCCCGCAGCTTGTTTTATAGCTGGGGGTTTGCACCTTCTGACCCCTAGGGTTTCTGTGTGACGGTCCTTGCTCTCTGTAGACTCTCACATTCCGTTATTCAAAATGGTCCGTCCCTTGGCTCAGCTCATTGTGTGGGGGGAGGTGATGATGCATGCGGAGCCACGCAGCGAGTGGGGCGGGGGAGGGCGGGCTGGAGGGAAAGGAGGGGCCACTGGGTAAGACTTCGTAGGCCCTAGGACAGTGATGGCGAACCTATGACACCGCGTAGCCATTTCTGATGACACGCGGCCGCTGAGGCGGCCGCATGCCGAGGATGAAACATTTGCTGCTCCTGAGGATGAAACATTTGCAAAATAATGTTTTTTCCTCAAAGTGACACACTACCCGAGTTATGCTCAGTTTTTTGGCGAAGTTTGACACACCAAGCTCAAAAGGTTGCCCATCACTGCCCTAGGAGTTGGGCTTTTATGTACTTGTTTCTGACTCCTTTAGTGCTCTTGTATGTATGCGGTAAAACCTCATCATCATGCTGCATTTACTTAGATCCAGCGCGGCTAACCCAGTGGTCTTGGCAGAGACAGTCTTGCTGAGGTCAAAGGTGAAGTCTAAAGGCGATCCAGGGTCCCAGCCCAATCTCTGTCTCACACGTTAATGCATGAGACATGTATCGATCGTATGCCGATGGCCAGCACCCTAGAGAAATGAACGCCAAGTGAAAATCCCAACCCGAAGACCCGCCATTCCTGGGTTCGCAAACAGGGGTGCACATTTTCACATTCGCTGAGCAAACTGCTAGCGGGGCTCCTGAGCTCACTCACACGCGGGGTCTAAAACGGGGCCAGAGTGTGTGCAGGTCGGGGGAGGGTCTTTCTTTGGAGAGAACTGTGCAGGGATTCCCACCACCTCTACGCAGCCTCCTGAGAGAAGCTTCTAGGACAGCTTAACAAGACTGGACAGGTGTCTGGCCCTTGCCTGGAAAGTCTGGGATGGGCAAGTGCCCTCTTGTGGGAGGGGACTGACGAGATGCCCTTCCCCCTCAGTGTTTGCTTTAGGCTAGCGAGGTCCCTACCCCTGTTGTGAAGACCTCTCTGATTTTTCCCCAGCCTCCAAAGATGTCTACTCCTTGAATTTCTGTATTATTTGACAGCTAATTATTAGATAGTTTTGTGTCATTTCCTTCTCAGACCCTTGGTTTCTATTCACATCCTCCATCGTGCTTGCCCAGTGCTTACAATTTTTTCCATGCATATATACAGCGGCATACTACTGAGCCATTAGAAAAGATGGAACTGCCATTTGGGACAATGCGGCTGGATCTTTTTGTGCATTAACGAAGGAGCCTGTGGGGGGCGCACCTGAGTGTCCTGGTGCTGCTGAGGGCTCCGGAGAAGTGTTCCCAATCCCAGGGTGGAAGGATGAGCTAGTGAGAGGACGTTGGCATTGCCTCTTCTCTTCCAGAGCTGCGCGGTCACAGGGACTTCACTGCCCTTGACTCCTTTCGGATGGATGCTAACGGATGCTTGTGACTCAGGAAAATGCAGAGCTACCATTTGCCTTTGCCAGTTAGTACTGGTCCCTCGTAGCCATGGGGAACCAGCTGGTTGCTCTCCTAGAATTTAGAGTGTGGAGGGCTCCCCTCCCAACTCCCCATCTTTGTTAGACTCTGTTGTAAGAGTCTAACAAAGTCAGTGCTCGAAGATGTTGATCTATCATATCTATTTGTACAGTGTCTCTACGTTATTTTTTAATGAAGTGTCAGTTATAGGTATAGTATCGTTGTGTCTAGGACAGTGGTTCCCCCAATCTAGCTGAGCATCCAAATCACCAAGGAGTTAAAACAAAAATTACAGATTCCTGAGCCTCACCTCTGATTACAGGATCAGAATACCTGGCTGGGGCCCCTAGAGAACACTCAATGCTGACATAATTGGCAACCTGGCCTTAAAAATAATCCTTGGGTCATATGTGGGGGTGTGAGTGGGGGGTGAGGAGACATAGTCTGAAGATGCAAGAGGAACTCTCTTCCTAACCACTTCAATCAGGGGTGTGTTGTGGTATAGAAATAGTGAAAGAAAGAAATACTAGGAGCAACCACATATTAGTGGGAAGGGCATTATTGTTCATCTCTGATCCTTTAAAGTTTCTTTCAGTCAGTCCAGGGGTTTCTAACCTGGAATTTTCCTAACTCTTAAGGATTGGAGAAGGTAATGGAGATTATTAAGCTATTAGAAAACAACAGTTTTTTGTGTTTTGTTTTTGAGATATAATTTACATTCTATTCAATTCACCTACTTGAAGTGTACAATTGAATGGTTTTGGTATGATCACAGGTTGTGCAGCCCTCATCACCCCAAAAGGAAACCCCATATCCATTATAAGTTACTTTTAATACTCAACGAACTCTAACTTATTAGTTTATAATAAAGCTCAATAGGCTAATAGCAAGGTTTTTTTTTTTATTCAGGCTAGAATTACATCAGATAAGAGTCGTTCATGTTAAGCTTTGATTGCGAGCTACATTATTTTTTAAAGGAAAAAATGGATTACTAAGTAAAGCCTGTTTGTGGGACCCAGTCTCTTACATGAGAAGGCACCCAGGCTTGCACCTCTGCACTGCTCCATCCTGGTGGGCTGAAGCACGGCTGACTCAATGTCATGTGATGACTGCTGACCAACGATGGAAGCCATGTTTCAGTGACTTACTTTGGCCTGAGCAGGAAGTGAACTGTCTCATAGTCCTGCTCGGTGGGTGGAAGTGCTTTATTCTGCTCGAAATGGAAGAATTTAGTTCAGCTTTGCCCACGTAAGTGTAACACTTCATCCTCTTGAACGAAGCATCTTAAGTGACATTTCCAAGGACTGCTAGTAGTGTAGCCTTGCTAAATTAATGGATGTCACCTTTCTCATGATAGCTGGTAGCCCAGTTTTCGCTTTGGAAGTTTGGATTTGGGAATCGGAGCTGTGAGATTCCAGCTGACCCAAGGAAGGCAAGGAAGTCCCTGATTTACTTGTAGGCCCTCTTGGGGAGGAGGAGATGCTGAGGCAGAGGGAGCCCAGCATCTTTTCAGGGGCAGGTTACTTCCCTCTAGTCCTGGCTTCCATGTGTTAGAAAGCAGTGATCCATTCCTAACTTTAATTACCCCAGCTACCATTCTTGGTTTTGAAGGTACTCTCCTGTAGGTTTCCTGTGACCCCTATCTCTATCATCCTGAAGTTCTGCCCATGGACCACCCAGCTATCTCACACCAGCGCCATGATTCCAGGAAGACAACCATTTCACAAAGCATCCCTTCCCCTGGGAATTTTGGGAATTCGTTGCTTTGTTTATTTAATTTTCTTCAAATACAAGAGTTTGCATACTTCTCACTGGCATGCTTTAATAAAAAATTAAGCCCTAAAGACAAGCACACACATCATACAAAACTAGTACAACACCTATGAAAGCCCACCAGGACCTCACATGGAAGTCTTCCCCACCATGACTGAAGGAATGCTTTGGGTGGTTCTGCCTTGGTGGGCTACACAGTTTGTGGATTATCCAAGCCGTGGCCTCTCTTCTCTCCCTTTCCTGTTGCATGGATTTGGCCTCTTTCTTTGGTTATTAGCACTTCGCCCAGAGGGTGGAAGGACTTGAACTCCAAGGATGATTTCCATTTTCTAGCTGCAGTTGGTGGAGGACCATGATTACTTCCACTTGCATTCATCAGAAGGTGGTTTGTTTTGGCATGAAAAGGGGCTGTTTATAAACCAGTGCAGTTCAGACAAGTGTATTCCATTCCCTGTTTATCTACCTCAATCCTAGGTTCTCAAACGTCAGTGCGCAAAAGATGGAACCAAGTAAATTCCTGGGCCCTGCTCCCTAAGATTCAGTTTCCGTGGGATGTGGACTAGGGTTTTGCATTCAGCAAATTGTCCCCAGGTCCTTCTGATTCAGATTCATTAGGGGCCAACCTTGAGAAACAGTCCCCGAATTGGCACTTTGCTGTTCACATACCAGCCCCGCCTTCTCTGTGGTCACATACTTGGCAATTACCAAGGTGCAGTTACAGCGTGTACAGTTTCCAAGGCAACGTGCATTTTGTCACTTCTACCTACCAGGCTGGGTAGATGGAAAAGGGACCACAGGGAGGCCGAGTAGCCCGTGACCTCCAGATGAGTGTCACTGAAGTGCTTTGTGGTGCCTGGCTCATACCGTTCATCCGCGGACCCTGCTGAGTGGCCGCAGCAGCAAAGAGAGTGAACACATTGGAAGCCAGCGAGGTGGACACGAGGAGGGATGAGCACAGCCATTCAGCTGCTTGCATTTCCCCCCTGTGTCCGCAGAACAGTCTGGTCCAGCAAGGTCAGGACGGTGGAGGAACGAGATACAACCTTGCGAAGCTTTAGAGAAACAGTGGCTAGCGGTAGTCAACATTTGACCACCTTTTCTTAGTTCTCCAATGGATAGTGCTGGTGAGGTTTACCTGGCCTCACTTGCGGACACTTGAGGCTTGAAGTGGCATTCATAGAGCGCTCACGCCCGCATTGATGGGGACTTGCACACAGATTTCCTTGCCTTTTTGACCTAAACGCAAAGGTTCCGCACGCTGTGCATTTTCCACGTTGAATAAAGCCCAGACCATATTTTAGCACAGGATTCTGCTTCTCGGCTTTAGTTTTAAAGTGAGAGGGCGGCGGGAAAAGCGTTCAGCGAGCAGACCTTGGGGCCTGGTCCTGAGTTCTAGCACAAGCGGGCCTCGGAGTCTCCTGACTTCTCCGAGGCTCTGCTTCTGGAGAACAAGGGGCTTAGACCCCATCCATTGTCCTAACTTTTGGAGGGTGACGACCCCCCTGCAGAGCCTCAGATGAACACTGTTTTCTTCCCCGGAAAAAAGTACAAACTTAAGAAAATTATATTCACTTCTCAGGGGCCACAGACCCTCTGAAGTAAGGGGACTTTTAAGACTGTTTCAGCTCCAACTGGGAATGGCTGGGCCCCACAAGGCCCTGGGGAGTCTTTTTCGTTGTTTCAAGTGGCCTCCTGAGGGGCGAGGTATGTGCTGAGGGAGGTTTTGTTGTTCCTGGCATTTTCCGCTGACTGCCCTGTGGGGGGGGGGGGGGGAACCACACCGAGGAAAATGAACAGGGAATGCGTGGCATCTGGGGTATGAGCCACGGCGTCCTTATGGGTCTGCAGTGTGGTGACCCCTCGAAAGGCGGTGGATGGTGCAGTGATCACATGGAGGGTGTGGAGGAATCAGTCCGGCCTACAGATCCTGTGTTGTGTACAATGACAGCTGAGTAAAGTTATTCTCCTCTTAACGTTTGGGAAGTTGGGTAACATGTCAAGATTTGGTTCACTTGAAAATGTCAGAAGGTTCCAGGGAGTAGTCTGTCATGGGTGGAAACATGTCCTTTCCCACGTCTTAGCTCTGACTGCCTTCCTAACTCAGCCCCAAGCTCCTGCGCAAGGTGCAAAGTTGTAGTCCCCTCAGGAGGGAGTATCCCCTGAGGAGGGAGTATCCCCTCAGGAGGGAGTATCCCCTGAGGAGGGAGTATCCCCTCAGGAGGGAGTGCCCGTGGGGTTATTTGGAAACCTCGGTCCTTGACCTCTTTCTTTCTCTCTCTCGTAGGTGTTGAGCAGTCTCCCCTAGAGCTTTGGAAGCTGAATGGACTGAACATGAAGAGCTTGAAAGCCAAGTTCAGAAAGAGCGACGTAAGTACATGGGGACGCACGCACCCTCTGGAGCGGCCGGGAGGTCAGAAAAAAAGGACATTTTTAAATTCCTGGGGTCTGGGCCTAAGAGAGAAAGGAACGAATTGCACATCTTAAGGAAAGAAATCACTAAAAACCTCGGCATTTCTTAAGTCCCCCAAATCCGATTTTCAGAGGGAGCTAGTCTTAGGAGGTGGTTAAAGAATTACCTCTTAGCATGGTTTGTGCTGAGCCTTAGGGAACGCTTCTGAGCTTCCTGTCAGGGCTTTTATGGTAAAAACAATATCTAGCGCCGCTCTACCTTCACTCCCCCTGAATTCCTGGGCTTCTTACTCATTTGTTATTCATCATAAGAGACTTTGGGTTGGAGGAACCCGCTGTGATGTCAGCATTGTGAAACACAGCTCCCGGAGGAGAAAACGGAGAAATAGAGCATAGCAGCGGATTATACCCAATGCTGTTTCAACAGAAGGTTGCCTCACAAACCCTGCTGAAGTCCCAGCTTTGCGTTAGCTGCATTCCAGATGCTTCCAGCAGAATTGTTGAGTGGGAGAAATTCACGGAAGGGTTTTGCTGGGATTCTGGCTACGTCATTTTCATAATGGGCTTGCTTGGCTAGCCTTTAACATTAGGTAATTGAAGGTGAGCCCGGGTTTCATTGCTTTGCCGTGAATTCTATGACACCTTGGCCCAACCACACTTTTTTGTGAGAAGTAGAGGCTGTGACTTTTATGGCTCACACACACACACACACACACACACACGCACACCTCCTTTTGGCTGAAGCTTATCTCCTGAGGTTGCATCATGACAGTAACTTACTGCTCTGATAAGACCCAAGCCAGAGGAGACGCTTGCGGGATGATTGCAGAACCTTATCTTGCTTGAAGGAAGTCAGACCTAGAAAGGTTTTCCAGGGAGAAGTTGGCCTCCTCTTCTCCCTCTTCCGGCAAGCTAACCGGCGCTCAGTATGAAGTGTCTGCGGCAGAGTCATCCATCCAGCCTTTGGCCAGGGACAGCCTCGGTCATTGACTTCCTTAAGTTCCTCTCCTCCCCCCGAGAAACTCCCGCAGCCCCCTCCTCTGCTGGCCATACAACCCTGGAGCCTATAGATCGCATTTGTCCTTCTGCTCAGAAGGAAAAGGCACTTAAATGGAAAATGCTGCCCGGTTGAGCGGAAATGGATTTGAAAAATGTGTGGCCAGGTTAGCAAATGTCTTTTCCATTCCGGGAGAATCGGGCTGAGAGTGCTTGAGCAAAATTGGATCGGTCTGGAGTTCATGGTACCTGCACAGGGGCAGGGGGAAGTGAGAGACACACACACTTTGGGTTTAAACAATTAAAACCTGTGGCAGTAGGGAGGGTGTTGCTAGTTTTTAAATGAAAACGGAACTCTTTCCACGATAACATGAAATCGCGGTAATAATACTATTAAAAGCTCCTGGGGTTTGGCAGCACAAGGCTTGTGCACTTGGCAGTGCGCGCTGAGAGGAAATGCGAGTGGAGCGAGCTTCGGGGAGGGAGAGAGGAAATTGGTATGATGGGGCCAGAAAATAGCCAGTGGCTCCCCAAATGCACCCCAGATTGCTTCCCAGAGCCACGCTATTGTGCAGCCAAAGGCGGGGGGTGCAAACCGGGAAGAAAGCCCTTCCAGACCCCAGTTAGTTCCTGAGCCACGTGACCGTGTCACTGAGCATTAGAGATTCGCCGAACAGCCGGTGCTCTGCCCGGCTCTTATGGGAACTCATTTAACCTTGCCGTGGCCTTGCGTGGTAGGTATTCTTGTTAGGCTCACTTTACCGATGAAGAAGCTGAGGCCTAGGGAGGCACAGGAACTCGTCTGGCTTGTTAGAGTTTTGTGTTAGACAACCGACCAGTGCTTTTGTGACAAAGCTGCCGGTTTCCAGAGCCCAGGTTCCCTGGAAGAACAAATCTGGCTGGAGATTGGATTTTACGAAACAGGATAATCCAGGCGGTCGCTTGGGAAAGCAACTTTGGGCCTTGATGTGTGGCCTTGGGCAAGTCTCTTACCTTTGCTGAACCTCAAGTTCCTCCTCTGAAAAGTAGAGAAAATATTAGCCTTAAAAAGTTGTTGTTTCATGACAACAACTTTTTAAGGCTAATATTTTCTCTAAAAAAAAAAGAGGTTGTTGTGAAGGGTATATGTTCTCATGTATGTAAAACACACATCTTAGGACCTGGCGGTCAGGAGATGCTTGGCGAACATTTATCCTTTTCTCTTAATCAGAAACGCGTGATAAAAAGGGGGATCGGGAAAGCATCTAAGGTCTGGGGGGTCGAATCATCTGGTACCAGTTGCTGCCCCTGAAGATCCGGGAAACTGAGAGCTGGGGGTGGGTCCGGGAGGGAGGCTTGCTTTTCAGTGGGCGCCTTCCGGTCCGACTCTTTTTGTGTATGTATGTGCACATACGTGTAATCACTTGTTACAAGGATAGTAAACGTCCAGCAGTGTACATGCAGTTAAATGAGCCCAATGATAATCTTCTTCACCTGGAGTGAGTGGTCTCTCCCAAAGAATGAACCCGAACCATCAGCCATCACACTTTCCGGCTTGCCTCCGTGTGCGGCTGAGCGGAGCAGCTGGGAGAAAGCGCTCCTTGTGTTTTCTTTGGGGCGGCGGGGGGGGGGGGGGGGGGGGCGCGGGTAGGAAGAAGGGGCGGCAGCTCCTGTTCGTGCTTTCAGAAAGTGACCCTGTGATCGTGTGATCCTGAGATCGCGATTCAGCCCGCCTGTGCCTGGCGGTCGCAGCCTGGCCGGCTCGTGGCGCCCAGAGCAAAGCCCAGGAGGGAAGAAGGACACACCGGCCCAGAGGAGCCCCGTGGGTGGGCCTCCGGTCCGTCTGCTGCTCCAGGCCCGTCGTGCGGGAGAGCTGTAGTCGGGCGGGAGAGCTGTAGTCGGGCGGGAGAGCTGTAGTCGGGCGGGAGAGCTGTAGTCGGGGGGGAGAGCTGTAGTGGTGCGGGAGAGCTGTAGTCGGGCGGGAGAGCTGTAGTCGGGCGGGAGAGCTGTAGTGGTGCGGGAGAGCTGTAGTGGTGCGGGAGAGATGTAGTGGTGCGGGAGAGCTGTAGTGGTGCGGGAGAGCTGTAGTCGGGCGGGAGAGCTGTAGTCGGGGGGGAGAGCTGTAGTCGGGCGGGAGAGCTGTAGTCCTGCGGGAGAGCTGTAGTCGGGCGGGAAAGCTGTAGTCATGTGGGAGAGCTGTAGTGGTGCGGGAGAGCTGTAGTCGTGTGGGAGAGCTGTAGTCGGGGGGGAGAGCTGTAGTCGTGCGGGAGAGCTGTAGTCGTGCGGGAGAGCTGTAGTCGGGCGGGAGAGCTGTAGTCGTGTGGGAGAGCTGTAGTCGGGGGGGAGAGCTGTAGTCGTGCGGGAGAGCTGTAGTCGGGCGGGAGAGCTGTAGTCGTGTGGGAGAGCTGTAGTCGGGCGGGAGAGCAGTAGTCGGGGGGGAGAGCTGTAGTCATGTGGGAGAGCTGTAGTGGTGCGGGAGAGCTGTAGTCGTGCGGGAGAGCTGTAGTCGGGGGGGAGAGCTGTAGTCGGGCGGGAGAGCTGTAGTCGGGCGGGAGAGCTGTAGTCGTGTGGGAGAGCTGTAGTCGGGGGGGGGAGAGCCGTAGTCGCGGGGGAGAGCTGTAGTCGTGCGGGAGAGCTGTAGTCGGGCGGGAGAGCTGTAGTCGTGCGGGAGAGCTGTAGTCGGGCGGGAGAGCTGTAGTGGGGGGGGGAGAGCTGTAGTCGGGCGGGAGAGCTGTAGTCGGGGGGGGGAGAGCTGTAGTCGGGCGGGAGAGCTGTAGTCCGGCGGGAGAGCTGTAGTGGTGCGGGAGAGCTGTAGTCGGGCGGGAGAGCTGTAGTCGGGCGGGAAAGCTGTAGTCATGTGGGAGAGCTGTAGTGGTGCGGGAGAGCTGTAGTCGGGCGGGAGAGCTGTAGTCGTGCGGGAGAGCTGTAGTCGGGGGGGGGAGAGCTGTAGTCGTGCGGGAGAGCTGTAGTCGGGGGGGGAGAGCTGTAGTCGGGCGGGAGAGCTGTAGTCCGGCGGGAGAGCTGTAGTGGTGCGGGAGAGCTGTAGTCGGGCGGGAGAGCTGTAGTCGGGCGGGAAAGCTGTAGTCATGTGGGAGAGCTGTAGTGGTGCGGGAGAGCTGTAGTCGGGCGGGAGAGCTGTAGTCGGGCGGGAGAGCTGTAGTCGGGCGGGAGAGCTGTAGTGGTGCGGGAGAGCTGTAGTGGTGCGGGAGAGCTGTAGTCGTGTGGGAGAGCTGTAGTCGGGGGGGAGAGCTGTAGTGGTGCGGGAGAGCTGTAGTGGTGCGGGAGAGCTGTAGTCGTGTGGGAGAGCTGTATTCGGGGGGGGGGAGAGCCGTAGTCATGCGGGAGAGCTGTAGTCCTGCGGGAGAGCTGTAGTTGCGGGGGGAGAGCTGTAGTCGGGCAGGAGAGCTGTAGTCCGGCGGGAGAGCTGTAGTGGTGCGGGAGAGCTGTAGTCGGGCGGGAGAGCTGTAGTCGGGCGGGAGAGCTGTAGTCGGGCGGGAGAGCTGTAGTGGTGCGGGAGAGCTGTAGTGGTGCGGGAGAGCTGTAGTGGTGCGGGAGAGGTGTAGTCGTGCGGGAGAGCTGTAGTCGGGCGGGAGAGCTGTAGTCGGGCGGGAGAGCTGTAATCGCAGGGTGCTTTCTGGAACTGCTGGCTGGGACGACCACCCCCTGGAGGGCAGGTTTATGGGAGTGTGATAGGGGAATGAACCCGATCCTGTGGACCGTGGGTACATAATGTCATGGTCTAGTTGCTTTAATCCCTGAACATACTTGGGAGCCTGCAGGTAACGGCCCAGAGAGAGGTATGGAGCCACACACGGTCCTTCTCCCGTGCATGGCCTTTCCCAGTTCCCCTCTATGACTTCATTTTGGGCATCCTTAACCGTGGGTTGGATACTAGAGAGAACGCGGGAGGAATGTGAAGTTTGGTGCTTGCCTTGAAGAAGCTCATAAAGGGAGGTGGGAGGAGGAGAAGTGCATGGAAGAAATAACTAAGGCACAATTCAAATTGTGCGGAATACAGGTTTTAAAGGGACCGTCTGGATGAGAGAAGCCAGTTGTTAAATTGTGGGGTCTCGATGGTCAGTGCTGTGGGATTTCAGAGAAGGGCGAATCACTAGGAACGGAGAGCAGGGAGAGCTTTCTGAGGAGGCTTTTTCCATGTAGAGCACGGGTGAGAGGGAGGAGGGGAGGGGAGGGCATGGAGCCAGACGTGCAGCACAGTGGTGACTGACTTAAAATTCTGCCCTTGACGTTGTCATACTTCAGGAGCCCAGGAGCGTGCCCAGGGCATGGCTCTGAGTCTTTTAACAAGAACACTACGAATGTTTCATTCTCGTTTTAAGAAGGGGTGTACTTGACTTTGATGCTTATAAAATGAGCACAGAGTCCTAAATCATCATCATTTATGTCTTTTATGGCTACAGTTTGAAAGTGAGTTCTTTACCTCTTTAAATATCTGCAGCAACTTGTACGTGGTTCCACATGGAAAAATGAGCTGTCAGCATGAGCAGCGAGGCCAAGAAGGCTGGGATTTCCCTTTGCTAATAAAACGCCCCGGCTTCTGGAATTTCTTTGTCAATGCCAGTTTTTGGTGCCGTGAGTGAAATGGGTGGAGGTTGAGGCATGGGAAATGGGGTGGAAAGATCTTTGTCACAAATCTTGAGGTAGGCCTCTCAGACACGACCGAGGCCTTCGGAGTTGACTTTGCGGGCGTGCGCGTTTAATTGGATGAAAGATTTGTTCCCAATTATGTTTTCCGTGGTAATAGGGAAGCACTGGGCATTCCTTAAAAAAAAATAAAAATCAAAGAAGCCAGTTAAAAATGGCTGGCTCCGTGAGAGATGAAATTGATGGTATTCTTTATGCAGCAGTCATTAAGGGGTGCAGCCTTCAGCCCAGACATGCACACACCCCGTGGACCCCAGGAACCAGACCTGCTCAGTCAGGTGCTTGAATTCCTTGCCTGTTGAGGGAGTAGCTCTCATGAAGGTCGATAATCGACATCTCTGCCAACGTATTTTTTTTCTAGAAGATTTAGTCCTTTCTTTTATTTATTTATTTATTTATTAATTTCTTTATTGATTTAGGTATCACATATTTGTCCTCATCCCCCCATTCCCATCCCACACCCCTCCCCATGCATGCCCCCACCCCCCTGTTGTCCTTGACCGCTGGTTAGGCTCATATGCATGCACACAAGTCCTTTGGTTGATCTCTCCCCCCTACCCCCACCCTCCCCTACCCTCCCTCTGAGGCCCGACAGTCTGATCCATGCCTCCTTGTTTCTGGGTCTGTTCTTGTTCATCAGTCTATGTTGTTCATCATTTCCCCTAGTAGTCCTTTCTAATAAGTTCTTACACGTGCCCAAGCCTCCTTCCCCTCCCCTAACCCCCCCCCCCCGCCCCCCGCCACCACACACACACACAGGAAGACAGGAGGGTTGAGAATCCAAGTGTGCCTGTTGACAGAGCCCAGGCCTAGCCTATGGTAAAGCTCAGCCGCTTTGTCTTAGGCTGATTTCAGGCTGCATCAGGGGTGACCTTATTGGGTAGAGGCACGAGACTCGGCTTCTGGAGAGGCATTCGGGCAGGTCTGTGTCACGCCGCGTACTTTCCGGGGCTCGTCAGCCCTTCTTCCATGGGGCATGTGTTTGCCGCCCGACTTCACCTTGTGTAGCCTCCCAGGGCTGCCGGAAACGGAAACCTGGCTGCTCAAGCAACTGGAATGTGTTGCCTCACGGCTCTGGCGGCTAGAAGTTGGGGACCGAGGTGTTGGCAGGGCTGGTTCTTGGCACGGCTGTGAGGGTGGACCCGCCCCAGCCTCCCCCAGCGGCTGGTGGTTGGCTGGCAATCCTGGCTTGTAGGGGCGTCAGCCCGATCTCTGCCTTCGTCTCCACATGGTGCCCTGTCTTCCAATCCCCCCTTTTCCGAAGGGCACCGGCCCTGCTGGATGAGGGCCCCCTCTGTCGACCTCCTTTTAACTCGATCGCCTCCGTAGAGACCCCACCTCCACATCAGGTCGTGTTCTGAGGTGTGTAAGACTTCAGGTTTTGTCTGGGCCAGGGGCACAATTCAGCCCCAAACATACCTCCGTGCCTTCCTCCTAGAGCCGGTTCTCCGAAGCCCTGGCACCCCCCACCGAGCATGCACACCCACGGGCTTCAGCTCCAGGGGGCTGTCTTCAGTGTCCGATAGCCAGAGACCAGAATACCACCGATTTTCAGAGGGTGACCCCGAAATAGCAAGAGCGAGCACGCATTGCCCGCTGACCTCCTACCCCAGAAAGGAGAAGAGCCCTCACTGGCGGAACGTTTACCCGGTGCCGGGCACTGCTCCGAGCCTCGGTGTGCCCTCTGTCACGGGATGTTGACAAAACTCGGCCCAGCAAAGAGTGCTGTTATCATAGCGGTTCCAGAGGAAGACGTTAAAGGCCCAGGGGAGGGAAGTCATTTGGCCAAAGTCACACATTTGATAAATGGCCGCGGGATCGGAACCCGGGACCTGCCTTGCCACCAGCCTCCCCTCGTTAACCACGGCACTCGCTTGCTGCTGCAGGGCATCCGCGTTCCTGAATCCAAAGCTTCAACCGGAATCAAGTCAGTTCTGCCCTCTGGTCCTCAGTGTGGAGACCCAGGCAGTGGTTTTGGGTCATGGGGCGTGCTGTCCGGAGTGGCCAAGCTCACCGATATCGCTGTCCTTCCCCGGGGCGGGGCGGGGCGGGGCTGGGGGACCTGGGGCTGTTTCCTGGAAGGTAAACGCACTTCAGACTTAAGTACAAGAGAGCAAATGCTACTTCCGCTCTTCCACCAGAGCTACTAAAACATCTGTTCCCGAATGGAGCTCACTGGGTCACAGCTTCTTTCTAGTTACCCTCGACCCTGATTCCAGGAATTCTTGGTCAAACCTGATTCCATCCCAGCTGCAGCGGAGGCCAGTATGAAACTCGGAATCTGGCACCTAAACGTGGGAAATCTCATCTGCACGGCAGTGAATCATCTACGTTATTACCTCTTATCTCTTTCCCCCCCCCCCCCCCCCCGAATTAATTACCTCCTAATCATTTCAAACTGTTGCTGGCCTTGGCGTTTTTTGTTTTGACAAATTCTTGTATGTCACGTCTCCTAGGGAGCGAAATAGAAACCGCTTCTGAGTTTCCTCTGGGGAGATTTCCAGCTGGGTTTCTACTCAAAGATCTTTGCTATAGAAGGGTGGTTCTTTTCATCGATGTGACTACAGGTGTCAGCCTTCGCCAAAGGCCAGCTGTGTCTGTGAAGATGGCAATAGTGACCAGCTTTGACTTTCCTCGTGTTTGAGTCCCCACCTCCTTTTAAACAAGGGAAGTCAGCCTATTTTGATCAACTTGATTACCCAGCTATTAGTTTTATCACATTAATGAAGTCATTTTCACTTATTAGGAAGCACTGCCTGGCGAGATTTTATTTTTCATTTTCTCCCGAGGGCAGATGATCGGATGGTCTTTGCTCCCTCCTTCCTCCTGGGCTGTCCAGCGGGCTAGCTGGTCGGGGACTACAGAGATTGAAAATGTGGGAAGAGAAGGGAAGAAAAAGGCTAAAGGTCCACATCTCCTTGGGTGGGGGTATTCGCGGGTGTGTTGCCCAGCGCTGAGGCTGTTTCTGTGGCAGTTATTCCAACTTGGCTACATTTGTGGAGGGTTTTTTTTTCATGGGAGTTGGTGTGACCTCTTGAAGCCATCCGTTCTTCGAAGGGGTGTTTCATGTCTGAGCAGCCGCATGCTCCGCCTGTGAGGTCCCCGTGGGCATATTTATGGAGATACAGGATAAGCTGTTATAACAAAATACCTGAAATCAAATAAGATAGAAGTTGTTTTCTTCTCGAGAAAAAGTTTCAAGCACGTGAGGGCCAGCGGGACAGCATTGCTCCGTAGATTCATCCAGGACCCAGGTCCCTCTGCGATGCCCTCTGCTGCCCTCCAGGGCTGCCCCGGGCATTGCTGTGACCAGTCACCCCACGTGGCCTTGAAGAGTTGAAATGTGGCGAGTCCAAGGGGAGATGTTCTATAAGAATAAAATACACACCAGTTTTCAAAGGTTTAACATCCCCCTCCGAAGAGTAAGGCATCTTAATAATTTCTTTATAATTACACATTGCAGTATTCATATTCTGGACATGTTGGGTTATATAACTATATTAAAGTTAATTTCGTCTGTTCCTTTTAATTTTTTTAATTAAAACTTCAAAATAACTTAAGTCTTGCATTAAAATTGTTTTGGACAGTGCTGGTCTGGGGTGTTGTTCATGGAACTGACTGGAACTTGGGCACATGCCCCTGCCTAGCTGCAAGGGAGTCAGGAAAACATTTTTCTCTACCTGGTAGCCATAAAACCAGGTAAACCTCCAGGGGAAGGAGGGATGGATACTGAAGATGAGCTCAGTGTTAGGGGTTGAATTGCCACCCTCCCCTCAAAAGATATATTGAAGTCCTAAGTCTTTGTACCTTTGAATGTGACCTTATTTAGAAGTAGGGTCTTTACAGAGGCAATCAAATTGAAATGAGGTCATTAAGGTGGGCTCTAATCCAATATGACCTGTGTCCTTATAAAAGGTGGAAATTTGGACACAGACCAACATGCTCGGAGGGGAAACTATGTGAGGAGTCAGGGAGAATGTAGCAGAAGATGAAGGCAGAGATCTGGGTGGTATAGCTGTAAGCCGAGGAACACCCGGGAGGGCCAGCAAACCACCAGCAGCTGGGAAAAGGGCATGGAGCAGACCCTTCCTCACAGCCCTCCAAAGGAACCAACCCTTTTGACACCTTGATCTTGGACTTCCAGCTTCCAGAGCGGCGAGACAAGACATTTCTGTTGTTTGACCCACCCAGTTAGTGGTACTTGATCGTGAGAGCCTTAGGAAACGAATACGTTTAGCTACTGGCAGTTTCCACAATGAGTCTCATCTGCGAGTGGGAGGACCAAGATGTGCCAGAGGCTGTTGGTTTCATTACTTGTATCCCAGAAGGGAATATTGGCCCAATTCCCCACTGTCCCGTTGGCCGATGCCCACTGCGGCATGCTGGTTAGGGTGAAGTTAAATGCCTTTTCCGTGTTCGAAATGGAAACTGCTCCTGAGTGTTACCAGCTGGTGACATTAGGTTATCCTGAGCCTTTTCCTTTTCGTCCAGGAATACGTCAGGGGACCTGGTTTGATAGGACGTGGGATTAACACCATTCACAGTCGTCATTTTGGGGTTGCTCACACGGATAGGGACTGGGATGACCTGATCCCACACCTTCATACCAAGGCTTGGGACTGATATCAGCCTTGGAAGGATGCATGACACACTTAGTTATAGGTTACATTGGGGGGTGTGTATTCAGTCAACACGCATCTTACAAAATTGTGAAATATGAAGGTTCTTAATTATATCAACTTTATTGGAAGATCTATGCTAGTTTGACTCTAAAATTGTGGGGCTTAGAATTCTCAGCAAAACATTAGATTTGTTGCCAAAAAAAAAAACAAAAACACACACACATAAACAAAACCCCCCCACCAAAAACCACACCTTAATATAGTGGCATTCCCACTTCCCAGACATACAGCTCTATTACTGTGACCTAAGATGCACCACTTTTTTCTGTAGCCACATTCCCTCCTGATTCATGCGGGGTTCATTGTCAGCTCTTTACCACAGATGCTGGCGAGGCCCTGTCTTTCTCCGTGTGCTTGTGCTGTTGGATATTTGAACCCAAACGCAGGGCACTGTCTTGGTTAAGTTTTATTTTGTTAGTTAAATGTGTTTAATTTTGTTCGGTAAATATATTGCTCTGATTTTTGCATCATTTTAAATTCTGACTCTTACATTGAGTTATCCACGAACTTGGTAGGCATCCCTATTTAACCCAACTCATTGATGAGTGTATCGAACAGCTTCGCCTTCAGATAGATATTACTTTATAGTATTGTTATTACATATGTATTAAGTGTATGACATTGTCACATATTTTACACATATATATGCCACCTAGCTATTTGTATCCTTCCAAATGGGCAGCGCTTTAACCCTCATTCTTTGGGGTCTGGTTCTAGCTCATCAGTTATACTGTTTCTCAGCCCTGTTTTCTATCTTGTCCCAGTTCTCTCTCTTCTTACCTCTGTGCTATTGGGCAAGTTCCATAATCTCTCTCATTTTTGGTTTTCTTATCTGTAAACCAGGGTGGGGCCAGCCCTCTCTCACAGCGTCGTCATAAGGATTAGGATTAAGTCTGGCACACAGTGAATTCTCCATAAAGGGTAGCTGAGGATACCTGCTACCCCGGTGGCTTGCACGGTGCCTGGCCTTAGCGGGCTTTCAGTAGTGTGTGATGAATGAATGGTCTCGAAAAGTTTCCTGTGTCGTTGAGACACTGTGGTTAACATGCATGAAGCAGTTAAAGCAATACAAGGCTTGTGCCATTCCAAACAAAGTCAGGGGTCCAGGCCACAAACACCACGGGAGTTTAGAGGGCTTCCGAGAAAAGTGTCGGTTGGGGCGGGCATACTGATTGGGTAGTTGGGGGTTAACAGAGGAAACCAGTCCTGGTGAGGGGAGGTCAAGAGTAGAGGTGAGGGGAGGACATCCAGGGACAAGGGAGATGCCCATGAAGAGGTGATAGGACATGAAGCCAGATGGGGTATGGACTCCTCAGCACCGCATTGGAAGCTGGGGGCGGGTGGGGCAGGGGACCTGACCAGGGAGCTCTGGAGAGTGCGTTGTGGGCAGTAGGCTGATTCGGGGGTTTTGAGAGGCCACGCAGAGAAAAGGGCTAGGACTCGGGCCAAGGCTAGGGTGGTGGCTGCTCTGGGGAGGGGAAGGATGTGGCGCTTGGAGTGGGCGTGGGATGAAGAGCAGGGAGGAAAGCCAGATTCCTGCTGATACAGAGGCCACGGCCTGCTCGGGGCGTGCCACCAGGGGACATGCCCTTCATCTCCTGAGAAATCGGGCGTGGGCTTCTGATTGAGCTTGTCTCTCAACGAGCAGCTCGGTGGGAGGAGACATTGGGAAACTAGAGAGAGAGAGAGAGAGAGAGAGAGAGAGAGAGAGAGAGAGAGGAAGTGAGAATCTGTTTGATTAAGAAAGAAGGTTTGGAGAATATTTATTTAGCGTTCACATGCACTTCTGTGTGTGCCAGGTATCTTTCTAACCAAGCGAACACATTGGAGTTTATTTATTCCTGTTAGGGAAGTGCCATTCTTATCCCCATTTTACAGATGGGAAAACTGTGACCTAGTAACCTGCCGTGTTAGCTTGCCGTCGCTGTTGTGAGAAAGGCGTGTACATGGAGTGGCTTGGACAGGAGAGCTCTGTGTCACTGTTCTGGAGGAGGGGAGCCCCAGACCAGGTTGCCAGTGGCTCTGAGCTGTGAGGGAGGCTCTCCATGCCCCGCTCCCCACTCTGCTCTGCTGGACATCTTCGGAGTTCTTTGGCTTAAAGATGCATCACCAGATCTCTGTCTTCATCTTTCCCTAGCGTTCTCCTGTGTGGGTCCCTCTATCCAGAGTTCCCCTCTTCACAAGGACACCAGTCATATCGCTATTGAGGGATCACACGAGTGAGACTCCCCTTTCACTAGTGGGAGTGGGGCTCTTAGGGCGCCACTGGAATGAGCACTTCCGGGGGCTCCCCCAGAAGGCTGAGATGCGGGAAAAGGCCTTGTTTCCGTGGCGTTGTGTTCCTCGGGTTGTAAAGTCCCATTGTCCTTAAACCCGTCCTGGAAAATATGTAGCTGGGGCTTTCGTAGAAGTAAAAAGAAAGCCAGGGCCCTGGGTTCCGTTCCATGGGGCAGTTAAGTCCTGTGGAGCATCAGGCTGGACTCGGTCCATCAGTCCACGGTGCGGGTCCCACAGGGCTGTGAGCCACGTGGGTGAATGCAGGGCATGGGAGCCCCCACAAGCCAGGAGCTAGGTGAGAGCATGAGAGAGAGAGAGAGAGAGAGAGGAGAGAGGAGGGAGAGAGAGAGAGAGAGAAAGAGGGAGAAAGAGGGAGAGAGAGAGAGAGGAGAGCGAGGAGAGCGCTTCTTTTGTCCAGGAGTTAAGTGTATCAGATTTCGAGCCCTTGCAGTGGCCGGGCCTATTTTGGCCACTGACTGGCTCCCAGGTGTGACGACAGGTAAGCATTTCCCCGTGTCACCCACACCTCCTGGGCATGCGCCCATTGTCCCGTCCCTTCCCCCGGCGGCTGTGGGGGTAGAATGGGAGATGCTCGCTGCACGTCCTGGCAGCGCTGTGTGAAGGCATGCCTATGCCATCTAGTCTCCCCTTTGCTCCTTCCTGTTAATAATAACCAGGTTCTTCCCGGTATCAGGCCTGGATTCGGGGCCCACCTTTCTCCAGAATAACTTGATCTTAGCGAATTACAACACTCCTATCTCCAAATAAAGTCACCTTCTGAGGTGCTGGAGGGTAAGGCCTTGAACAGATGAATCATGGGAGGACACAGGTCAACCCATGACCCACGTCCAGATCTCGAAGGTGAAGTGGGAAGCAGGACTTGTGCCGGGGACTCGGTTCCAGAAGCCACGGCTTCACCGCAAGGACAGCGGCTGCTGATGGGCTCAGGGGTTGCTGGGGGGACACACCAGGTTCCCGCCCATCACCCAGAGGCCTGGGCCCGGCTTTCAAACCTCCCCACATTCCCAGTGGCAGCTGAGCCAGGAGACTCGCTGGTGCACTTTGACCGCAGCATGCTTCAGCACAGCCCAGATTCGCAGGGATCCCTGGGAGCCTCTGGTGCCCGAGATAAGGGGTGGGGGGGTGGGGGGGGGCGGGGAATATGGAAAGCAAAGCGGTTAGACCTGTTTGGGGAGAGGAGGACCTGGAATGCAAATCGGGACCTGACACTTCAGGAATGTGTGTATGGTTTTCTGTTTTTGCAATATCAGAAGGGCAGGGCTTAGCCAGGCTGGCTGTGCTTCTGAAGGTTTCGGGCACAGTCGTCCCCTGGGTGGTGGCTTTGGCCCCGGGACAGGTCTTAGGGCACTGGCTGTGCCCTGGGAATAGCTGGAAGCGGGGTGTTGGGTAAGCTCCGCCGCGTGTGCAGCAGGCAGGCATGTCCCGCAGTCCTGGGAGTCCGCTCCTGTGGGCCCTGCCCTTTCCAGTGGGTTCGAAAAGCCACCCCGCCATCCCCCCACCGGGAGCCCGTGGATCGAGGTGGCAGGTGGCAGTGTGGGTGCTGGTGGGCAGGATGAGGTCATCATCCCTGCTCTGTCTGCAGCACCCAGCGCCGGCACCAGGCGCTGTGTGGAATGAATGAATGAAGGACTGAGGGCAGTGTGCAGTGCTGACAGGCACCAGGCACTGTGTGGAATGAATGAATGAAGGACTGAGGGCAGTGTGCAGTGCTGACAGGCACCAGGCACTGTGTGGAATGAATGAATGAAGGACTGAGGGCAGCATGCAGTGCTGACAGGCACCAGGCGCTGTGTGGAATGAATGAATGAAGGACTGAGGGCAGCATGCAGCGCTGACAGGCACCAGGCGCTGTGTGGGATGAATGAATGAAGGACTGAGGGCAGCATGCAGCGCTGACAGGCACCAGGCGCTGTGTGGAATGAATGAATGAAGGACTGAGGGCAGCATGCAGCGCTGACAGGCACCAGGCGCTGTGTGGAATGAATGAATGAAGGACTGAGGGCAGCATGCAGCGCCGGCACCAGGCGCTGTGTGGAATGAATGAAGCACTGAGGGCAGCATGCAGCGCTGACAGGCACCAGGCGCTGTGTGGAATGAATGAATGAAGGACTGAGGGCAGCATGCAGTGCTGACAGGCACCAGGCGCTGTGTGGAATGAATGAATGAAGGACTGAGGGCAGCATGCAGCGCTGACAGGCACCAGGCGCTGTGTGGAATGAATGAATGAAGGACTGAGGGCAGCATGCAGCGCTGACAGGCACCAGGCGCTGTGTGGAATGAATGAATGAAGGACTGAGGCAGCATGCAGCGCTGACAGGCACCAGGCACTGTGTGGAATGAATGAAGGACTGAGGGCAGCATGCAGCGCTGACAGGCACCAGGCGCTGTGTGGAATGAATGAATGAAGGACTGAGGGCAGCATGCCGTGCTGACAGGCACCAGGCGCTGTGTGGAATGAATGAATGAAGGACTGAGGCAGCATGCCGTGCTGACAGGCACCAGGCGCTGTGTGGAATGAATGAATGAAGGACTGAGGGCAGCATGCAGCGCTGACAGGCACCAGGCGCTGTGTGGAATGAATGAATGAAGGACTGAGGGCAGCATGCAGCGCTGACAGGCACCAGGCGCTGTGTGGAATGAATGAATGAAGGACTGAGGGCAGCATGCCGTGCTGACAGTCACCAGGCGCTGTGTGGAATGAATGAATGAAGAACTGAGGGCAGCATGCCGTGCTGACAGGCACCAGGCGCTGTGTGGAATGAATGAATGAAGGACTGAGGGCAGCATGCAGCGCTGACAGGCACCAGGCGCTGTGTGGAATGAATGAAGGAAGGACTGAGGGCAGCATGCAGCGCTGACAGGCACCAGGCGCTGTGTGGAATGAATGAATGAAGGACTGAGGGCAGCATGCAGCGCTGACAGGCACCAGGCGCTGTGTGGAATGAATGAATGAAGGACTGAGGGCAGCATGCAGCGCTGACAGGCACCAGGCGCTGTGTGGAATGAATGAATGAAGGACTGAGGGCAGCATGCAGCGCTGACAGGCACCAGGCGCTGTGTGGAATGAATGAAGGAAGGACTGAGGGCAGCATGCAGCGCTGACAGGCACCAGGCGCTGTGTGGAATGAATGAATGAAGGACTGAGGGCAGCATGCAGCGCTGACAGGCACCAGGCGCTGTGTGGAATGAATGAATGAAGGACTGAGGGCAGCATGCAGCGCTGACAGGCACCAGGCGCTGTGTGGAATGAATGAATGAAGGACTGAGGGCAGCATGCAGCGCTGACAGGCACCAGGCGCTGTGTGGAATGAATGAATGAAGGACTGAGGGCAGCATGCAGCGCTGACAGGCACCAGGCGCTGTGTGGAATGAATGAATGAAGGACTGAGGGCAGCATGCAGCGCTGACAGGCACCAGGCGCTGTGTGGAATGAATGAATGAAGGACTGAGGGCAGCATGCAGCGCTGACAGGCACCAGGCGCTGTGTGGAATGAATGAATGAAGGACTGAGGGCAGCATGCAGCGCTGACAGGCACCAGGCGCTGTGTGGAATGAATGAAGGAAGGACTGAGGGCAGCATGCAGCGCTGACAGGCACCAGGCGCTGTGTGGAATGAATGAAGGAAGGACTGAGGGCAGCATGCAGCGCTGACAGGCACCAGGCGCTGTGTGGAATGAATGAATGAAGGACTGAGGGCAGCATGCAGTGCTGACAGGCACCAGGCGCTGTGTGGAATGAATGAATGAAGGACTGAGGGCAGCATGCCGTGCTGACAGTCACCAGGTGCTGTGTGGAATGAATGAAGGACTGAGGGCAGCATGCCGTGCTGACAGGCACCAGGCGCTGTGTGGAATGAATGAAGGACTGAGGGCAGCATGCAGCGCTGACAGGCACCAGGCGCTGTGTGGAATGAATAAATGAAGGACTGAGGGCAGCATGCAGCGCTGACAGGCACCAGGCGCTGTGTGGAATGAATGAAGGAAGGACTGAGGGCAGCATGCAGCGCTGACAGGCACCAGGCGCTGTGTGGAATGAATGAAGGAAGGACTGAGGGCAGCATGCAGCGCTGACAGGCACCAGGCGCTGTGTGGAATGAATGAAGGAAGGACTGAGGGCAGCATGCAGCGCTGACAGGCACCAGGCGCTGTGTGGAATGAATGAATGAAGGACTGAGGGCAGCATGCAGTGCTGACAGGCACCAGGCGCTGTGTGGAATGAATGAATGAAGGACTGAGGGCAGCATGCCGTGCTGACAGTCACCAGGTGCTGTGTGGAATGAATTAAGGACTGAGGGCAGCATGCCGTGCTGACAGGCACCAGGCGCTGTGTGGAATGAATGAAGGACTGAGGGCAGCATGCAGCGCTGACAGGCACCAGGTGCTGTGTGGAATGAATGAATGAAGGACTGAGGGCAGTGTGCAGCGCTGACAGGCACCAGGCGCTGTGTGGAATGAATGAATGAAGGACTGAGGGCAGCGTGCAGCGCTGACAGGCACCAGGCTCTGTGTGGAATGAATGAAGGAAGGACTGAGGGCAGCATGCCGTGCTGACAGTCACCAGGCGCTGTTGGAATGAATAAATGAAGGACTGAGGGCAGCGTGCAGCGCTGACAGGCACCAGGCGCTGTGTGGAATGAATGAATGAAGGACTGAGGGCAGCGTGCAGCGCTGACAGGCACCAGGCACTGTGTGGAATGAATGAAGGACTGAGGGCAGCATGCAGCGCTGACAGTCGTCTCCCTCTGCCCCTGCCCCTCTGCCCAGTATTCACTACTTTCCTCAGAGAGGCTTCTAGGTGGGTTTCCTTTAGAGGGGTCTGACTGACTGCCCTCCTGGCCACTCGTGATTGTGTTACGGAGCGGGAATGGCATTGTTGGGGCCTGGCTTATGGACAACCCACTGTGTCTTTGTTTCGCATCCAGGTGTGCGATTATTTTGTGTCAGTCGGTAGCTTGTTAGCTTACGTGGTTGGAGAGCCACACTAGCCAGGCCAGTCCTGAACGTGGACCTGTGCAGGCTCCTTAACTAGCCTGTGCTCCATGGGCAAGCTTCTAAATTTAGACCCAGCTTACCGACTGACATCTGCATCTCTCTTGGCCATAAAAGGGCCCGAAGGCTACTGATTAGGAACACAGCCACCCCGTCCCGGAAACCAAGCGCGCCTGGGTCCTGGTGTGGGGACAGCTGACTCAGCCTCATTAGAAGGCGCGAGAGGCCATCACCATCCCGGTTTTCACATTTGTGAGTCAGTTAGCCGAAGTTCGTCAAAGATTCTGGGCAACTTGCTCTTAGCTGGGGAAGAATTCTTCAGAATGGTCACGTGAGCCTTCAGAACCCACAGGGTAAGGACCTTAGTTCATGACCTTCGTTTGTGGCCTGAGTTCACGACCTTAGCTCATGATCTTCGCGAATGTTCGCGGCTCCGATAACCTTACAGCCCATTGCGAACCCTGGTCACACATTCCATTTCTTTACCACAAACCTGTGTTATATAAACGGTACGATTGGGTTACCACTGTTATCATTGTTGGCCCACGTAAGGGAAGCTACGTGAAGAAAATAATCATAAAAATGGAGTCTTTGTATTCTTATTTATGTTATTGGAAAATGAAGAGTAACCCATAATTTGGAGGAGTAGGCAAATAAATGATGTTACATCCATAGCGAAGACAGTTCTAGAGTCATTAAAAATTCCTCATCAGGACACATGCCTGGGTTGCGGGCTCAATCCCTAGTAGGGGGTGTGCAGGAGGCAGCTGATCAGTGATTCTCTCTCATCATTGATGTTTCTCTCTCTCTCTCTCCCACTCCCTTCCTCTCTGAAATCAATAAAAAAATATATTTTTTTAAATGTTAAGGTTAAAAATGATGCAGCAACTGGGAAAGTGCATATAATGAATGAAGTGGAGAGAGATTTAAGTTGCAAAATTATAATTACAAAAAGTGAAAAACAAACGCATATGCTACATATCAACACTTGTACTTAAAGGAGAACTGAGGAAATAGATGGGCAAAAATGTTTAGTTTTAAGGCTATTCTCTGTGGTGACACTTTTAAATACATAAAAACCGGAAACCACTTAAGTACATAATAAAAAAATTGGCTGAGTATATCTTTGGGGTACGTATTACAAAGCCATCAAAACAGACATCTATTAAAGAAAGCTGTTTCATTTACTAGTAGTATCAATAATGAAAGGAAGTTCTAAACATATTTGTGATGTTTAAAGTTTCTTAATGTTTTTCTCTTCCTAGAAGAGATTCCGGAATATAAACAGGAGCAAGAGGTCTCCCAGGGCAAATCCAAGTGTTGTGGGGCCTGAGGGTTATGCAGAAATACATGGGAATCCTTCTTTTAAAAACACCAGAAGATTGCACGTTACAGATTTTACCAAAAAGAAAAATGTGAGCACATGGGAGGCTCTGGAAGGACCCAGACAAGTGAAGGGGCGCCGAGGAGTAAGCTTCAGGGGTGAAGCAGCCTCTGGCGCCCGGGTCCGCAGTTTTGCGCCCTCTGACCCCACAGTGGGAGAAGGCGGCCACCTGCGGCATCGGGCACCTCTCCAGCTCCAGCTGTGACCCGGTGGCCTCCACCGAGGCCTGGCAAGCCCACTAAATTGCCCCGATGAACTGGTTCTTTGGAGAACTTGTAGCAGTTCCTGTCTTCAGGCATTTCCAGGGTGCGATGCCTGGACCCTCAGCATCCTGGGTTCTTATTAGAAATGCAAATTCCTGGGCTCCCCCAGATCCACCTAACCAGAAGTTCTGGGAGTGGGGCCCAGCAAAGCCCCCCACTCCAGGCGATTCTGGTGCAGCCTAAAGTGTGAGATTTCATCTGCTCTGTCGTTGTCAGCCTTCACTGTATACGACAATCGCCTGGCAAGCTTTTCTGACTGCTGATGACTAAGAGCCACCCCCAGAGATTCTTTGTCCTGTTGTTTCCGGGCTTAGCAGCTTGGGGTGTCAGGAGGCGTGGTTGGCTCGAGGTGTTGTATTACTTGCAGCAAGTAGAGGAGACGGGGTTCACCTTCGAAGCTCTGTCTCTCCCAGTGAGGCTTAGCCATTGCTGTGTCCATAGCTGGTCAGCTGCATGTTGATTTCTTTATAGTTGACCATACTTACCAGTTTGGGTTCCTGTCAAGGTTACCCTGTTTGCAGCTGGTCTGCAAAATGCTGTGCTCCATGCTCACATCTAGCAAGAATAGCGTTTAGTAAGGGTGGCCCAGCCCTTGAGACCCGTGTCCTGCCAAACACCGTGAGAGAGAACATACGTCACCACTTCAAGTGAAGCATGTACAGATAGCACTTTCAGTCACCGTGGAGAGCCGGACACGGGAGCACACCCATCCGTGTGCCTTGTCTTCCCTGCCTCCCCTAAACTCTGCGAGGGACTCTGCAGCCATGATCACTTCACCGGCTGGGCATTGTTCTGTGCACAGAAGCCAGAAACTACCTCCCAAGAGTTCAGTTCATGCATTCGTTCAGCTCAAATTCTGTGTGTCCACCTATGGTCTCTAACCTCTCTGAGTCTCTCTTTCCTCCTCAGTGAAATGGGAATTGTAGGAAAGCCCCTCACGCCTAGGATAGTGTGAGGATTGAATAAGGGAGGATTTAAGAAATGCTCAGGGTATTTACTTCCCTTTTCCAAATACTTTCTAACTCCACCCCCAGGTATAGATTTCATCTATCAACATATCTTGAACTTTATAAATCTTTTAGGTAACGAAGGATGACTTTTCGCTCCCTGTGGACTGACTTCCAGGTTTGTTCATCCCTGGTTCATATTCCGGGGGAAGTTAGACACAGAGATGAGGCTCTGTGAGGTGGGCAAGGATGTGTCAGACTCACGCTGTCTCCTGTAGCCACTGGCCCACGCGTCTGTGAAGCACTTGAAATGTGGCTACAGCAACAAGGAGCTGAATTTTTAGGTTTCACTTATTTTAATAAATTTAAAGTTAGCCCTGGCCGGTGTTTCTCAGTGGTTAGAGCATCAGCCTGTGCAATGAGGTGCCGTGGGTGTGAATCCCTGTCAAGGGCATGGACCTGGGTTGCGTGTTCTATCCCTGGCCATGGTTGGGGCACGTGCAGGAGGCAACCCATCGATGTTCCTTTCTCACATCGATGTTTTTTTCTTTCTCTCGCTCCCTCTCCCCCTTGCTCTTGCCCTTGCACACTTTCTAAAAATCAATGGAAAAAATATCCTTGGGTGAGGATTAACAAACAAACAAACAAAGTTTTTTAAATAGATACTCTATTCAAATACTGGAAAAGTTGAACACAACTTGAATATGTGAATTTCTTTTTCCAAGTGTAAATTTCACGAAATCTAAATACACGTCAAGTATTTGCAATAACAAGAAATGCATCGGAATTGAGATGTGATGTACGTATGCAGGGTTTTGAACACTTGGTATGAAACAAGAATGTAAAGCACCCTCCTAGTAGTTTTCATGTTGATTCCATGCTGAAATGATAATATTTGGTTTCGTTGGGTTATATAAAATACTATAAATAATTTCATCTGCTTTTTACTATTTAAAAACGTGGCTATCAAAAAAAAAGAAAAGAAAAAAACGTGGCTATCAGAAAATATAAACGGGTTTGCGTTGTATTTCTCTTGGGTGGTGCTGTTAGACTCTGTCATGAAAACAAAAAAATGGAAAAAGCAAACCTCACGCCTGTGAGACTGACGGTCAGGTCACCTCAGCCGTTTCTTCACAGTCGGGTCTGCGTGTTCACGCGTGGGGGCCGTCAGCCCCTTAGGTCCTCCTTTGTGGGACCCATTTACAGCCACTTTCCCTTTCCCCTTTGAGCTGTGCAAACGGGCTCAATTTGAATAAGTGATATCCTACTGTATTTGGATACTTTTCTTGCCCTCTGAACTGAAGGGGAATTTGAGCCGCAGCTGCTGATTGAACAACACTGATTTCAATAAGCCCATTTTTGTAATGCTGTGATTTGCGCTTTCGTGTGTGCTGTCCGAGTGTGCCCTCGTCGCCCAGGAATGCAATTGTTTTTCTCTGTCCATACAAGGGAGTTCCATTCCTGGAACTCAGCTTTATAACCACTTCCTTATTTTTGCAATGCCTCCTATCATACTTTTTAAAAAGGGACTTGACCCCGACATAATTCATACTTCTCCTTGAAATGTTAAATCGCTCATTCAGCAGCTGTGGCTCCATCTGATCCCTGGAATGTGTTTATCTTCCCATATTAACAGTTACTCATTCAACTGAGCACAATGAAGACTTCTTAGACGGTAAACATACATGTAATGTCACTTAAGGGTTACTACTTTCTGCCTTTACGTGGTTCTTCTTGTATTTGGTGGCCCTTACCCCCAGAATGTCTCAGGCTGAGTAATGGACTTGAGTCTGATATTTAGACACTGATGTGGACAATCAGTGGTTAAGCATTGGCAGGAGATAGTTCGATTCCCAGTCAGGGCACACGCCTGCGATCTGGGCTCAATCCCGGTAGAGGGTGTACAGGAGGCAGCCGATCCATGATTCTCTCTCATCATCGATGTTTCTGTCTCTCTCTTTCTCTCCCTTCCTCTCTGAAATCAATAAAGACATTTTTTTAAAAAAAAGATAAAACTTGGGCCGTGGGATTACGGAAGCAGTTTTTCACTTCAGGAGGACACTGCCCTGGTGTTGGGCCTGTGGTGCAATTAAGCTCTGTCGCCCGCCTCTGCGAGCTTTCCTCCTAACCTGGCCGCGCTCTGCTCCTGGTTCCTGTTACAGCACGAGTGTGTTTCTCCGCCGAAAGGCCAGGTTACCCGTGCCATCGGGTGGGCACAGAGGTAGCGCGTGGGCCCCTCTGCACACGTGGCTCTTTGACCTTGATCTTTGGAGTGAGATTGCATTTCTTGAGAAATAACCTCTTTCCACTCCAGAAAAGCTTTTCATCCTCTTACGGGGAGGCAGTAACTCAATCAAGACCTCCCACTCTCTCTGTATCCCGGCCCCTGCCCATTGTAACCTATTAAGAGATGACAAATATGTAAAACAGGAGGCCAGAGAGGCAAAGAGGCTGGTTCACCGTCGTGCCGTTTCTTCCGGGTGGTGCCAAGAGTTGGCAGGCGATTTTGTGGACAGAACAGCGGGCTACGTGTACTGATCTAACCCCGAGACTCCCCCAAGTCAGTTCACCTCCCCGGGGTTCCACGTGGGTAAAATAAGATGCTCTGGACACTCATGAAGCTTTAAAGGGCGGTATTTCCTGTTCAGGTCTCTTCCCAGCCCCTGGTGCTCCCATCCATCTCTGGGTCCACTGGTGATTGCATCTGTAAGAGTCAGAAAGCCGTACATGTGTTTCACTGCAAAGTCCCACGGGCATCTGGAAGGGAATATAATTGTAACAGAGCGTGTTGAAGCCTCCCTCAGAACCTGGTCAGAATGCCTCCTCTCCTGCCTCTTGCCCCTGAAGAAGGTGCCCTGTCATCCGTCCTAATGAAGAACAAATAGGGAGGACAGAGTGTGGTCCTGTGTGGACAGTGATTGTAATGACCTTCCCTTGGAATACGCAAGCCTTTCTTTGTGTTTCCCTCAGCACCAAGCCGAGCTGTAGACAGGAAACTCCAAGGCTCTGACCTCTCCGAGGGGAAAATCAAAGCTCTGAAACATGGGGAAAGGAGACAGAGATTGAGAGAGGGGCGGGAGAGAGGAAGAGAGAGAAGGAGGAAGAAAGGGCCCTTTATGTCTTGAGCGGCTACTGTATTAGGAATTTGTCTTTGTTTCTGAAGTGACTTAAGGGAAGGTTATCTTGTCAAAAAAAAATTAAAAATGAGGTAGTGTCAAGGCCAAGCTGCTCCTGAGTTTTATCTACATATAATTGAAGATAAAATTCAATATACTCTTTAGACCCATGCTTAAGTAACAAAACAGCTACGTGGGGAGAAAGAAATGTTTTTAAGAAGTTGGCCAAATTCTGACTGTGCCCCCATGTCAGTTGTTAAACAAGTAATTATCTTGCTAACTGTAAAAAAAAACAACTACCACACAAACTTTTCTTAAGTTTATTTCTAACATATTTTATAGGTGGTGAGTATCTTTGGATTTAGATACTTGGATATTTTTGCCAAGTTGTAATGGTGGAAATATCAGTAGTTGGTTTTTTGTTTGTTTTTACCTGCGATAAAATTTCACTTTCTATTAGAATGATGGAGGCCGGGACTGACTATAAAAGACTATTATGCCATAGATCAGTGGTCGGCAAGTCTCGGCTCTCGAGCCACCTGCAGCTCTTTGGCCCCTTGAGTGTGGCTCTTCCACAAAATACCCTGGCCTGGGCGAGTCTATTTTGAAGAAGTGGCGTTAGAAGAAGTTTAAGTTTAAAAAATTTGGCTCTCAAAAGAAATTTTAATCGTTGTACTGTTGATATTTGGCTCAGTTGACTAATGAGTTTGCCGACCACTGCCATAGATAAAATTGATGCCTGGGCCTAGAGCTGTTGGCAGTGGGGGGAATGGCACCAGGTGTTAGACCAATGGAGTTAGACAGGACCTGGGGGTTCAGCAACCTCGGTACTTGAGTTTTGGCTACGAAAAAATTCAGAGCCAAGACTCAAACTATAGAGGAAGTTTATTGAGGAAGTCATAGAGGTGGAAAGAGTGAGCTGTAGAGCAAATGTGTTCAGGAAACACGTTACAGAAGGGCCTTTGGGGTTTAGGAGAAAGAACGGGTAAAGGTAACGTGCCCTGGGGGCAGGTGTAGGAAGGAGGGGGAGGGGAAAGGTGTGGGAGTGCTCCTGGGAGGGAAAGCAAGCTGGGTCCTCCATCCTAAGGGCTTTTACGTGTAGGGATTTTAGGGGAGGTGGGGGCGGGAGGGGGAGGATCTCAGTAGAATATTCATCAGCTTTTCAGGTGTGTTCTTTCAGGGTACGGTGCCAGGGCAGGAGGTCCTGATGTCAGCCATGGCATTGCTTGTCTGGTTTTGCTGCTTTTCTGGGCCTGGAGCTAAACTACAGCTGAAGCCTAGATGCTATCTCTAGGGGTTAATGCTTAAGGGAGTGATTGTACCAGGGCCGCATGGTGTCCCATGAGGCCATTCTTTGGCCCCTTGTTCCTCCTCCAAGAGGGTCTGAACTGCATGACTAGCAATGTGCTAGGGAAGGAAAGGTCACCTGGAGGCGAGGTCCCACCCCACCCTACAATTGTCCCTTGCTAGTCACCTGGGGCTTTCCACCCTGGGGACCTTCAAGATCCTGGCCATCGCCCTTGCTCTGCTCATGTCCGTCTCACTGCCTACCACAGAACGACAACACCAATACACGGGAAAGAACCTCCCTTTAATATGTTTATTGCATTATTCCGAGGGTTTAATTCTTCAATCGTAAAGAAACAACAAGTTAAATATGTCAGTATCGTTTTCCCCTGTGGAGAGGTCATGCCAGATATAAGCAGTTTCTGGTATAATTAAGCCCCTCCACCCTTCCACCTCACCACATTTTCTCAGTATCAGCCTGGGCGAACTAGCAAATGAAATCAGAACCCTACATCAGTCCTAGAGCTCATTTATTCTTCACCTTTGCCCTTAGGTTGCCCTTGGTTCTAGAGCTGCTAGGATGGTAGACTATAGGTAACACAGTCCCCAGTACATTTGTTTGGAGGAAAGAAATGTTGCAATGGACAGGGACACAGGAGTGCAAAATAGGTGACTTCGAAATGTCACCAAGTACAGTCCACCTTTCCTTCTGTAGCTGTACTTTAACCCTCAAGAAAAACCCATCCGCTCACAGGCTCAAGGCCTTCAGGCAACCTTACTGCCCCTCAGGTGCTAAGGAGCAAAGAGACTCCAACACGTGTCAAACTTATGTCCTAGTTGGTAGAGCAAGATGGAAAAAAACAGTCATTTGAAAGCTTTCTGTATGGACGTGGGCTGATTGTTATCTGATCGTGTTTGTCGATGTGTTGGAACTGGCTGGTTAAAGCACTTGGTTGTTCGATTCATAATTACTTTTGCAATTCCTTTATGGTCCCCTTGGTCTCTTCCCAGGGGGTAGGCTCTCTGACAGAAGCGGGCTCAGGATGAGAGAGAACTTCCTTGTCTCCTGCTGCTTAAGGATGGACTGACCGCCTCCAAGGCCCCAGGTTCCAGATTGTGCTGAGACTGCCAAGCTGGGTGGAAGGTTAGATGTCAGATAAGAATCGCCTAGGGTGCTTGTTAAAAACAGGGTTCCCCAGGTCCTCTCCCTGGAGATTCTGGTTCAGGAGGTCTGGGTGGAGCCCGGGAATCTGTATTTCAATGAGGATCTCCCTGCCTTGCCTCCGCCCCCCACCCCATGCAGGTGATTATTGTAATTGATGAGTGAGCTTGAGAAACCCTGAACCAAAGGACTTCACGCCAGCATTCTGATCTTCTTTGTTAGTACTAGAATTCCTTATTTAGAATTTGGGATGCAGTGTAGTCAGACCACATTTCCCAGCCTCCTTTGAGCTGGCTTTGCCTGTGTGACCAGGTCCTGGTCAATGAGAAGTGACAAGGGGGACTGGGGAAAGTCTCCATAAAGGGACCTGTCACTCAGCTGAAAGCTACACATTATTTACCTATTCCATCATCTTTTTCTTTCTCTGCCTAGGCTGAGGATTTGATGGTTAGCGTCCAGCTGCCATTTTGGGCCCTGAGGTGATCTGAAAGGTGGAAGCCTTGTGTTAGGTTGGTAGAGCAGACAGAGGGAGCCCCAATCTCAGTGGTCCTTGGGTTGTCCTGTCGGCTTTGGACTGACTCCTCGTAGACCCTGTTTATATGTAGAGACATGGCTTGTGTGAGCAAGCCACCGCTCTTTGGGGTTTCCTTTTATACACAACTGAACCTATTCCTCATGGCTATATCTCTAAATTTGGAATGCCACGAGTTTCCATTGTGCTAAAACCATTTTTCTAATGTCTCTACATCTTCAAGGTAGAGTTCTTGAACCTGTAACCTACCTTTCTTCTCCCTAGAAAAGGGGACAGTTTGGAGTTTATAGCTAAGGACCCTGTCAGTTCCGAGAGGCTGGAGGGAGCTGAGTCGCATTGTGTCCTTGGTGTCTCACGGTGGCTGAAGGAAAGGAGTTTCCAGTTGCTGCTTGAAGGAAGGAATGCTGGGTGAGGAGTGGAGGGATTGGAGGAAAGCAAGACAGACTATCCATCCTTTATCATTTCTTAAGTCTGTCTGTTGAGGGAGTTCGGTTGTAATAATCTGTTAGAAGTGCTTTGTAGACTGTACAATGCCTTCCCTGTGTTATCCACTGAGCACTGAGTTATATAAAGGATGTTGTTCCAGATACTTTAGAAGGGTTTCTCCAAGTGGTACTGATGGATGTCAGCAAGTGCTATAAGCAATCAATACTTCCTTGTGTCAGCTAAGTTTGGAAAAACGTCCTGTTTAGCAAAATAAGTAGGTTTCTTTATTGCAGGACTGCTGAGTGCCTTTAATGTATTAATGCACATTGCAAATATCTAAGAACAAGAAGGGTGTATAGGGCCAGGGGGAGTATGCCACATGGTAATATTTTTTTACTGTACAACCCTTGGGAGTGCATCTTGAGGAACATAACCTTGGAGAAATGCAGCCTTACAGGGGAAAACACATAAATATGTAAGAATACATGTTTAGTACCTACTAGATGCAAGAGCCTCGATCCATACATAAAATGGGAGGCATGGTTCTTGCCTCTATGGAGCCTACTCTATTCAATGGCTATATAGGACATTTGTATGTGGAAAGAATGACTATTCAGAACACAATTTAAACGCTGCATAAGTGATATAAAATACATGCTTTGAAGGTTCGGAGGGAAGTACCATCCCTGCAAGAGAGATTTAAAGATGAATGGAGTAAGCATTTTCTGAACATCTTCAGGGAGTGCCTCCGAAGATGGTACGGTGAGCAGGACCCAGTCCTTGTCATCCTTGTCATCGGAGAGCCTATGATATAGGGGTGATGATAGTGGTGGGTCAGCATAAGGGAAATTATGACACGGAGTAAAACTGGAGAGCAAAGACAGCTATCAGGAGGCTGAAAGAAGAAAACCTTTTCACTCCCAAAGGAGGGGCTCAGGGCGGGGAAAGAAAGCCTCACTGTAGGAGGGATGCTGCGGGATGGGCAGAATTCCAGGAGGGTTGGGATTGAGACCGTTCTTGATGAAGTCAGCTCTACCCTTCACAAAGGTGTGCGGGTGGAATGCAGAAGGGGTGCCCATGTGGTCCACTCTATCTGTAGTAAGGTGGCCTTTGGGGAAATAGGGGAGAGAGGTAACATTCAGGGTTATGATCCCTGGGGTAAAAGGATTGTGCTTAATTCATTAAGCAATGGAGAGTCATTGAAGGCTTTTGAGTAAGTACCTGCCCGCGTACTTGACTTTAGGAAATTGAATGTAGGTTGACTCGGACAGTATTAGGTCCGGCAGTGGGTAGAATGGGTGAGCAGGTAATTATTTAGGTGAGAAGGGATAAAGGGCCCAAGAAAAGAAGGTAAACATGGCTAGACAGGAGGGGTAGATTCTAGAGGCATCTTGGAAGTAGGCTTGAAAACTCTGCATGCCCAGGTGAGAGAGAGGCAGAGAGAAAGATTCCAGGCGATGGGGCAGATGACAAGAGGAGGAGGAAAAGTGGAGTAGGGGATGGCAGCATAGGGTTTGGCCACGGCTGATGCCTTCAAGAAGGGGCAGGGAAGTAGAGCTGTTGGGGCTCAGGGGTTTTAGCTACAAGCTCTGCAGTAAACTTGGCTTATTGACTTAACATCTCTGCCTCTTGGGTCGTCATGAGAGTTAAGGGAGATGAGGTCTGGATGTTAGAGCTTCTGAACTCTGACTACTGCTGTACTATTTCTATGAACAATAGTGGGAGGCTGGCTTGAACTTGTTGTATTTTGAAAAGAACATAAATATGCAAAAACACTGCAAAGAAGTACTTTCTAATACTGACACTAGAAAACAAAACTTTAAAAAGGGAAGACCTTCAGACTTGACTCCTTTTTCTATTGAGGATCAGCTTAATGGAAACTTTTAGATGTTTCCGTCTTCTCTAGGTGGAATTTCCTGAGCTAGTCCTGCTATTCTGATCTAAACTGCTCTATTTGAATTTTTATTTTCTAGTAAGGGGTTATAGTTCTATTAAGACTGTATTTAAATTCTTCAAATAGATTTTTAGCGTTCAACTATAAGGGCTCCATGATCAGATTTCTTACCATTTCCTTTTTTTAAATGTTTTTATTGATTTGAGAGAGAGAGGAAAGGAGAGGCACATATAGAGAGAAATACCAATGTGAGAGTGAAACATTGATCAGCTGCTTCCTTCCTTCCTTTCCACGCTCTCTACTAGGGATCAAGGCAGAAACCCGGGCATGTGCCCTCGGGAATCTAACGGGTGACCTCTTGGTTCCTGGGTCGATGCTCAACCACTGAGCCACACAGACAAGGCTCTTACCGTTTTAAAGTCATGTTTGACCTCTACTCAATGGTTTCTGTTTTTCAGCCAGTTGTTCTTCAAAATAGCTCTTAAAAATCACATTAAACACAAATGAGATTTACAAAATAATTTCAAATATTTAGAGAGGCAACCATGTAAATGTGACGTTGGGTTCATTGGGAAGGGGACGTGGAGGGAACCACAGTTAAGTGTATGTATCTTCTGTTGGGCATTCCAGCTGAGAAGACAGAGATTTTCTCTTTGATTTTTAGGGCTCAGTCAGTGGTTTCACTCCTCGCTGGACTCAAGGTCATATGATGATTGTGAACACATGTTGCCATACGTAAGAACTATTGGCCTAACTGTAATGGTTGGACAGGAAAGGAGGCAAGAATACCCAGCTTTAGCACCCAATAATGTATAATAATGATTCACCCTCTTTTATTGAGTACAAGAGCAGGAGTTTTTATTATGCAATTAAAAATAATGTCCAAATACCTTCCTGGCATTGTCAGCAATGCTTAGCCCCAGGATTCTGTTTTCCATTCACTGTTTCTGTCCACCTCTCTGATAAGGGGCATGGATGGCATTTGCCGATTCTGTTAGGATTAGAACTGCTATCCCCTAACCTCGGAAACAACAGCCATGCTGAAAGAATCAATGCGTGAGGCCATCAAAGAGCGGATAGAGCAGAGGAGGGGCATGCGGCCCCAAGAAAACCCCCAGCAGCTCCCCAGGAGAATGTTGCTTTGTGGAGGGTCAGGGGTGTGTGGGTTAACCAAAGATGAAAGAGGATTTCAAAAGACTTTCAAAGGTACTTTTCAAATAATAGCACCCAGGTATTGCAATAGGTACTTACATGTCGTATTTCTACCTTTGCAGCAAGGATGGTACTATCCTCATTTTACAGAAGAAACTGAGACGCAGAGAAATTAAACCTTTTCCCCACGGTCACACGGCTAGTAGGTGGCCGAGCTGGGGTTGAATTCTAGCCATAATCTCTGTGTCACATCGGCAAAGCGTGATCGTTTTATCTGCAAAAGAGGCCCAGGAACTGTCTCCCGTTGTCCTGACTGCTACCACCTGGTCCAGCAGCAAGCATGTCTTGTCAGCCTTGGTCTGCCTGCTTCTACTGTTATCCCCGGCACCTAGAGTGATCCTTTTTGTCACTCCTCTGCTCAGGGTCCCCTAGTGGCTTCCCATCCCCGTCAGCAAAAGCCACGTCCTTACCAGGTGGTCTGTCTCCACGCCCCTCTCTGACCTCAGAGTCCTCTGGTTTGCTCGCTCGTGGTTCCTTGGGCCCCCTCAGCCCACCTCAGCCTCGGGGCTTCACTGGCCATTCCCAGCCTGGAATGCTCTTCTCCAGGCACCTGCAGGGCTCCCCTCCTTCAGGTACTCTGCTCAGATGTCACGCAGCAAGGTCTTCCATTATGGAGACGGGGTGACTGCCTCTCCCTCTGCAGAAAATCGCACACTCCTGTCACTTCCTGGTGCTATCCTCATTTCAACTTTTAGAATACTCATCTTCCTTGACATCCTACTCCCCCCTGCCCCCCCCCCCCCCCCCAAGCAGCAGCCCTGTGAGGACATAGGCTCTGGCCGGCTCACTGCTGAATCCCCAGCCTGGCGTCTAAGAGGTGTTCAGTAAGTCTTTGTTGAATGCATGAGTAAGTGGATGAATGAATCAGTTACTTCAGTTATAAATTAAAGATGTGTTATCGTCAGTCTTCCCAGAATTCTTACAAGGCCAGACACTTTAAAGGAAATGAGAATTTACCAAAAAGGGATTTCCTGGCAGGAATTTATGTATGCAGTATTTGGGTAGTTGCAGTCCCAAACAACCGTATTTCCTGTCCTCCAGGAATTTGAAATCTCTAAAGAACTCTGGCCTTGGAAGATGCTGATAACTCACATCTGGAGTTGTTTGTAGCCATAGGCAAATATTCTGTGTTATAGGAAAGGCATTGTTTTAAGGATGAGCATTAGTGGGTTCACATGCCCCATCGTTTGAGATAAGAAGGAATTTGGATCTTATAATTCAGATGGGGCAGAGGCTCTCTGGCTGGGACAAGCTCCATGGGGGCCATTCCCCCGTACCTCCTGGGTCAGCAGTTCTGCCCCCATTCAGAAAATACCCTGGGGAAAGTCAGGATGGTCAGCATCTTCTGCCACGTGGCTAGCGAGCTATGAATTGTGGGTGGATTGCTTTAAATATCTCCTCCCACCTCTTTTGCCCGTCCACTTCCTCCTCCTGCTTTCTGGGTCTGTTTTCTGTAAAAGTGTTAAAGAACAAAATTTAACTGATTAAATTTGAAGATCTAATTGTCTCTATTAATAATTAGATCTTCAAATTTAATCAGTTAAATTATGTTCTTTAACACCTTTACAATTCTATTAATTGTTCTATTAAGCAATTCATGAATTGGGCAACATCCCATCTAGCAACTAGTAAGGCTCTCTGAGGCGTTGTACAAAATGGAAGGTGTTTATCAGGAGAAGGGTGGGGCAAGGGAGCTATAAGAGGAAGAAAAAAAATATTATTTTTTACAAGGACATCTTTTTTTGGGGGGGGGAAGGTAATGCCAATGTGTTTTATTTATTATTTTTGTTTTTATCATGACAATTGTCTCCTTTCTGTTGAATGGAGAGGAAGGATAGAGAGCGCTCAGATGACAGATTGGCTCATTGCTGTTGACCAGAAAATTCCAGACTGGTTGATTAAGATTATTTTTCTGGCAATGGTTACAAGAGCCATTGGGTCAGATATTAAATCTAGGTTTGGTGTCATGGGCTCGAGCACAAGTGACACCATTTGGGGCCTGTGGTTTTCTCTTTAACAAAAGTACAGGGAGAAAGCCCGGGTAGACCAGATGTCTCTCCAGGAGGGGGGCCCTCTTCTGCCTTCCCCGTGGCTGGGAGCGTGGGAAGGGTCATGGGGAGAAGAGGGACCTTCCAGGCCAAAGCTTCATTGTCCTCGTGTAATCACCATCTCCTTTTTGTAATGGATGAAATGCTGCCTCTCCATGGTTGGTGGAAATGTTCTCTAACTACTGGTGGCCAACGTGTGAATCGTAAGGTTGTCCATTGTGGTGTGTGCTTGTGTGTGTGTGTGTGTGTGTGTGTGTGTGTGTGTGTGTGTGTGTGATGGATTCTTCTTGTGTACTTAATAAGATGAAAAACATGAATTTTTTTCATTTATGAATTAAACAGTAGTTAATTTGTGGTTCATTTTAAGACCATGTTTATTTTAGAGTATCTTTAAATGCCTAAAGTTGATGTTAATAAGACTCAAGATTTTTAAAAGCACATTTCTTTTTTATTTTTCTTCTTTCCCCATTTCCCAGAGCTGAATAGCTCACAAGTAGAAGTCATGGCTATCCAGGCACATAGTTAAAAACCACCCGGGTGCAATGTTAACAAATAATGGTTTTATGGATTGAAAGTTTGTAGTTGTTTTGACACAAACCAACTTCATTAGCGATTGTAATCTCCCTCCTCATCTCCCCATTTGGGGAAGAAACATGCTGTGGAACGCAGTGGTTTCAGAGGCGAGGAGCCTGGGGCCTTCCCAGGGTGGCATCCGTCCCCCCAGCCAGGCCTCCTGCAGGCGGTGAACTGGGGTGACTGCGCCGGAGCACAGCCTGGCAGAGGGTGCATCCCAGCCGCACCACCTGGTGTGTGCCCCTCTGTCAAGGCTGGGGTGGCCCTGTGCATCTGACTCAGCATCCGGGTGACGGTGAGAGCGAAGGATCCTGGCGGAGTTGTCAGTGCTGCGGAAAGAAGGCTTTCTAAGGCTTGCCTCCTGAGGTGGCTCCCATTTCTCAGGGAGGCATTGACCTTGCTCTTCGTCCGGGTGGGTAATGAGTTGTTCCCAAATCTCTCAGCACCTCTTCCTCGCACCTCTGAGGTGAGTGGAGTGCTGGCTCGGGAGGATATTGAAGGACGGAGGCAGGGCCGGGAGAGGACAGAGGAAGGCTCAGTCTTCCCTGCGTGCCGTCCCTGTCGCTGCCACCGGCACGCGTGGGAAGTGGGAAGGCACGGAGATCACCACGAGGTCAACACAGAAGCAGCCGGGGGCTCAGTGGGAAGAACAATTAGCAAACTAATGAATTGCGGCTGAGGCACCTCTCCCCTCAAAGCCACTATTTAAGAATGGTCCCTTGGTGAGCACCCTTATTAACCAAACGCCGATGGAATGTTGGTCATTCGCAACGCTCCTGTTTCCCTGTGCTAACACAGTTGTCCAGCTTACCAAGCAGGAATGTTCATTACATAACAAGGAGGCATGTAGTTGGTGGTTCCCAATGTTTTAGGTATGAACATCCTGTTCTCATATGGAAAGTTCACGGACCTTTAACTTTTAGTAGCTGTTCTATTATCATCTGTTGCTTGAGAAGACACATAATCAATACCAAGATTACAATCCAAACCAAGATCAATAATGTGGGCAATGTATTTGAGTTGTAATTATTATGGAATTTGGTGCATTTGAAAACTCCGTGTGTGTGTGTGTGTGTGTGTGTGTGTGTGTGTGTGTGGTTACAAACAATGACTAGTGTTCATGGATTAATCGAATTTTCTCATTCCCCACATTTCAGACCTCCCCACCTCCCAACTTCCCAATCCAGGGCCAAAGCCCCCAGGCTGGACTCTATTGGGAGAATTAAAAAATTGTGATTGTGGAGTCAGGCAGATATGGGGATCAAGTTTCATGGTAATGGACAAGTTATTACCATGGGTTACATCTTGATAAACCCATCATGAGCTGAAAATGCATTTAATACACCTAAGCTACCGGGCATCAGCGCTTAGCTTAGCTTACCTTAAATGTGCTCCAAACACTTACACTACCCACAGTTGGGCAGAGTCACCTAGCTCGGTGAATTTCCGGTAGGGTGTTGGCTATGTACCCTGTGGTCGCGTGGCCCACTGGCAGCTGGCTGCAGCTGGCTGTCGCCGCCCAGCATCATGAGAGCATCATACCACAGATTGCTAGCCCGGGAACAGACCAAACTCAAAATCCGAAGTACAGTTTCTACTGAACGTTTATCGCGTGAATGCCATCATAAAGTGGTAAACCGAGCCACTGTAAGTTGGGGACCATGCTCAGTTCATTCTTTCTGCCCTTGGTGTTAACTTGAACTGCAGTGTATGTTCTCGTTACTAAATCTAGTGGCATAAACGCATTTATTCCCACAAGTTCTCTGGTCAGGGTCCCATGGGGACAGCCTGTCTCTGATCCATGATGGGGGCTGGAATCCCTGGCGGCTCATTCACGCCCTGGCGCTTGAAGCTTGTGCTCCCCTAAGACCTTAGCTGAGGCTTTTGGCCAAAAGCCTTCGGTCCCCGCCTGTGGCCTGGGCTTTGTCCTGCGTGGTGGTAGCTGGGGTCCCAGCATCCTGATAGCCCCGTGGGAATGGCACCCCTCTGACCTCACGTGGCAGTTCCATGGTGTCCCTTGGGCCACCTTCCCGCAGAGGAAACTGTCACGAAGGCCTGCCCAGACCCGAGGGGAGGGAAGTGGACGCCGCCTCTCCCTGCGGGGCCAGGTTCTGGAGGAGCATGTGGGACCAGAAGTGTGGCTTTGCCATTTTTGGAAAATACAATCTGCCTGAGCCGATGGGCAGTTTATAAGTTCATAGGCCGAGGAGCTCCCGGAATGTTCTGGTGCTTGGGTTGCTGAAGCAGCATGCCAGAGCTTGCCAGCCCTTACCAAAAGCCAAGACCTTAACATGAGGGCCTGGAGGACAGGACTTTGAACTCTGTCCCAGGACATGGATCACCTTCCAGCTTTGAACCTGAGCCTGGGTTTTCGTCTGAAAGCCACTGAAATGGCCGGTTGTCACCAGCCGGTTGGTGACTGAGCTCCGAGGTGTCAGGCACACACGGGGAGCCAGGAACGCCTCGTTCCTTCTCCTGCTGCCGTAACCTCATTTTCTTTCATGGCAAGAGCCGTGTTACCTGTACCCCACCTTGTCCCCATTAATGAGAGTTCATCAGTTACATTTTCCCCGCCTCAGATTCATTTTCAACTCACTTAGGTTGTTCTAGAAAAGTTTTCTATCACTTTCCTCGCAGAGCTTTTTAGCAAGTGAGATATCCTTAAAGTTGAGCAAACTAAACTCCTAGGCTAAAGAGAACGTTTGTAGGCACATCATGAACACAGAATTTTAAAAATAGACGTGTAGAACATGTAATTTGATTATGTACAGACCAGAAAGTTTGAGGGAGGGGTAGTGAAGTGAAAAGTAATTGTAGTTTATCATTTCTGTGGAGTAGAGTTACTCTATAAAATGTCCAGTTGCTCCCGGACTCTGTGTCACTTTAATGACTTTGTCTCAGATTTTTTTTTTTTTTTTTGGATCTGCCAAATTAAAATATCCGTCCCTCCATGAGGTCTCACTAGGCTGTTTGGGGTACTCCAGGGAGAACAGGTGAGAAGTCTCGGAAATGTACGTATGCTCTACACGTGTGAAGTTCTGGCGTTTTTTTATTAGGCAGGGGTGGGACTCTGACGTGGTGCAATGCCACTGAGAGAGGAGGGGCAGAAACAGCCCTTCCTGAGAGCTTTTCCTCTCCTGTTTCCCTCCCTCCCTCCCTCCCTCCCTCCCTCCCTCCCTCCCTCCCTCCCTCCCATCCTTCCTTCCTTCCGTCTCCTCTCGCCTCTTTTCCGTTCTCTTTACCTTCCTCCTGTCCGTGTTTCCTCTTCTGTCTTCCGGAGTCCTTCAGTCTTCTATTGACACTATAGATATTGCCTGTCAGATGAGGCCTGAGCAGCTTGTAGCCAAAACAATGCCTTTAATATGTTTTTCCAAGGATTTCACATCATGCCCAGCCCCAGGCTTAAGAGGTAACTGATTTTATGATGACCATCCAGCCTATGTGTGTGGGGTCGGGGGAGGATCGTTCTCCTAGCTCAAATAGGTAACTTACTGCTGTCTACACCTGAGCAGGACACGAAATATGGTGCGTGTGTCAAGTCAATGCCTAAACATTCAGTGTCTGCCTTTTTGCCTTGGATTTGGGGCTCTGATTCAAAATCACCTCTTGTTTTTCTCTGCCCATCGGTGTCTTAAGTATATTTGCATGTTTTTCTTTTTTTTTTTTTTTAAATGAGCATTTCTTTAATTTTTTTTAAAATATATTTTATTGATTTTTTACAGAGAGGAAAGGAGAGGGACAGAGAGCTAGAAACATCGATGAGAGAGAAACATCGACTAGCTGCCTCTTGCACACCCCCTACCGGGGATGTGCCCGCAACCAATGTACATGCCCTTGACCGGAATCGAACCTGGGACCTTTCAGTCCACAGACCGACGCTCTATCCACTGAGCCAATCCGGTTTCGGCTGCATGTTTTTCTTGATCGGACACTTCCGACTGCTCTAGAGGAGAGCTCTTCCTTCAGTGTTTCCCGCCCAAAGTGAGTGTCTTGTATGCCCTGTAGGATGTGTAGTGAATCAGATTTTTCCAACTAGACCTTCTGTTAGGGCCTGAATTGTGCAACGCCCCCATTCATATGTTGAAGTCCTAACCCCAGTACCTCAGCCTGTGACTGTGTTTGGAGACACTAGGAGTGCACATGCACATGAGAGACCTCACGTAAGGACATGGCAAGAAGGCGGCCATCTGTAAGCCAAGGAGAGAGGCCTCAGAAGAAACCAAACCTATTGGCCCTTTGATCTCTGACTACCCAGCCTCCAGAACTGTGAGAAAAGAAATTGCTGTTGTCTAGGCCACCCAGTCTATGGTATCTTGTTATGACAGCCCTCGCAAACTCATATGCCTCCTGATTTTAGTGAAGATGTGTAAGGCCATGTTTGTGTAATGTGGAGACAACCAGAATAAGACAAAGTTAATTTCACGTTTATAGATGAGCTGTAGAGTGATGGTGCTCCAAAGAACCAGTAGGATGTATATGTCTATCTCTCTCTAGATCTCTTTCTACCTACCTACTACCTATCTAGATAGTCTAAGGAATTCTGGGGCTGGCAAGTCTGAAATCCATAGGGCAGGCCTGCAGGCTGGAGACCAGGGAAGAGTTGAAATTGCAGTTCCAAGTCTGAAGGTAGTCTGGGGGCAAAATTCCTTTTTTAGGGGGAATCTGAGTCTTTTATGTCTTCAGCTGATGGATGAGGACCACCCACCTTATGGAAGGTGACCTGCTTTTCTTAGTCCACCGATTTCAATGTTGATCCCGTCTGAAAAATACCTGCACAGCAACATCTAGATTGGTGTTTGACCAGACAATGAATTGACACATAAAACTAACCATCCTGTGGTGGTAACGCAAAGTGGTGGCCTGGGTTCACTTTATAGGAAAAGTGGGATTTCAGAAGCTGATTTAGTAAAAGCTAACTTTCAAATGGTATCTATAATAATAAAAGCCTAAGTGACCATCACAACCAAATGGATGACCGAACAGGCTGCATGGGGCGACCTGGTCAGCAGGGGGGTTAATGAGGGGTGACCAAACGACTGAGCAGCAGGCTGTGTGGGGCGACCAGGCCGGCAGGGGGGGCAGTTGGGAGTAACCAGGCTGGCGGGGTGGGGGCAGTTGGGGGTGATCAGGCGGGCAGGCAGAGGCAGTTAGGGGTGATCAGGCCGGCAGGGGGGCAGTTAGGAGCAACCAGGCCGGCAGGGGAGGCAGTGAGGGGTGATCAGGCCGGCAGGCAGAGGCGGTTAGGGGTGATCAGGCTGGTGGGGGGGGCAGTTAGGGGCGATCAGGCAGGCAGGCAGGTAAGTGGTTAGGAGCCAGCGGTCCAGGATTGTGAGAGGGATGTCTGACTGCCGATTTAGGCCCGATCCTGATTGGGCCTAAACTGGCAGTTGGACATCCCCCAAGGGGTCCTGGATTGGAGAGGGTGCAGGTTGGGCTGAGGGGACCCTCTCTCCCCCTCCCCCCCCCCCCCCCCCCAGAGCACAAATTTCGTGCACCGGGCCTCTAGTTATTAATAATGCTGTGCTTGTATATGTATAACCTCACCGGATCCTTTCAACGGACCTTTTAATGCAGAAGTGAGTTGAGCACATTCCATCATAATGAATTCATTACCCTTAAGTTTCTGTTGATGAAACAAACAGTAAGTGTGATATAGACTGGGGACTGGTAGTTACAGAATGCTTCAAAGTTTCGACACTTCTTGCTGCACTTGGTCTACACTTTTTAGCCTTGGTGTCTTAGTCAGAATATAGAAAACTAACGAGACCAGTCGGTTAGTTTTACTCGGAACTTTGCCTTATAATCCTACTTCACTACCGTGGGAATTCCACTTAAAAAAGCCTAGGACTGTGGTTGAGGTAGTAGTTGAGCTGTGCTTTTCTTCTGTTCCTCCTGCTCCTGTCCATTCAGCTGAGGCTGAGAAAACTGGCCATCCATTCAACTGAAGCTGCCTTTCCAAGACCACAGGCTCTGGGAGAATGGAGAGGGAGGGGGTCTCCAAGGTAACCGGGCTCCTGCAGCACCAATGCCCTCCTGTTTAAAGGACCTGCGCCTATTTGAAATGTGTTGGTAACTGTTAAAGAAGAACCCATTAAACCCCTCCACCGCCAACCTTATTGTGATTTAAATTAATGCCCACTTTTCATTCTTGCATAGAACTAATTAACACCCTCATTACTTAGAGTGCTTCCCACCCAAGTAACAAGGGCCCCCCTTCTCTAGAAGGTTGGGATTTTTTTCTTTGGGAGCAAGAGGAAATGTATTTATGGGCAGTCTGCAAAGGAATTTAAATCACTTAGAAATACACCACTATTCTAGAAGACACTCTTTTCTTTCAATATCTGTGACTTAGAGGTCATGGAAATAAATTCTGTGGTTTTATACAACCCAAATAGCTTTCTAAGTATGTAATAAGACCTGAATGTAATGAACAACTTAGATTACTGAGAAAAACCTATTGACAAATACAATTGCATATTCATTATATTTGAAGGAAGGCAGGCATTCTGAGCTTGGAAGCAATAGAAGGAATCAGGAAGTGCACGGAAATGAGAAAGCTTAAGTTCACCGGGTAGTACCAAGACGGAAGGCAGACTGCCCCATCCACCCCACCTCCCATTCGTGGACAAGTACCAGACTGAGAAGATATTTGTAGCAAAAACGGCCATCGCTCTTGATTATTGTCAGCCCACCAGCTCAATGAAAAACAAAACAAATGCCGGCCCCAGGAGATAATTCACCATCAGAACCTGAACACGGCAGAATGTTCTTACCAATAACCAAACGCTGCAAATTAAAACCAAATACCAGAAATATCTTCTCATACAGTCAACGAAATGTGAGTGCTGATCAGCTAGTTGAAGGTGTTAAGGAATTATTTAAAAAGTTTTAGGTGTTATCATTATTTTTAAATTCCTGTCTTTTAGAGAGAGATACACTGAAGTCTTGGGAGATGAAATTATATGGTGTCTGGAACGTGGTTCAAAGTTGCCTAGGTTGGGAAGAGAGGGTGAGTGAGTGAGTGAGTGAGTGAGTGAGTGAGGGCATAGATACAGTGAAATGAGGGAGAGGGAGTTGACATTTATCAAGGCTGCATGACGGGTGGATGTGGATTCATTATGTTCTTTTCTCTCCTTTTGCTTGACTTTTTAAATAATAAACCATTTGGGAATTTTTTTATGACAAAACATTAAAAACACTAAACCCAAATGCTTTAGAACTTAAAAAAGAGAGAGGCAGCCCCACACCTGTGCCTTCTGGTGGGAGTACACCGCACACGGCACCTCCAGTGAAGGATTTATTGTTGCCCCCCTCCCCCCATTAACCTGAATCTGATCAAGCCTTTAGGTTCTGTTAGAATTTGCAGGAAATTAGGGAGGTGGAGGAACGCGCTGAATGCTTTAGGAGGTGCAGTTAGGACACACTCTGTAGGAAAATTGACCTCATTTCAGTCAACAGGTAAATTAAAAAGGGGCATGGGAAGGCGGGAACCTACAGATGAAGGAACTGGAGAGATGGAGCTATCTTTTACAATGTGAGCACCTTACAGTATTTTTAGCCTGATTCCCACAAACCAGGAAAAATTTAGGGGACAACTGGGAACATTGGGATCCTGGCTGGATATTTGCTGGATTAAGTCTTGTTGTTATTTTTTTTAGATGTGATAATGGTCTGTGCTCATTTAAAAAAAAAAAAAAAAAGTCCTTACATTCAGAGACACAGACTGAAGTCTTCATTGAAGCTCTGCTGTGTGGCCTGGGATTTGCTCAGACGGCCGGTGGGAACTGTTTAAAATGGGGATGTGACTGAAATGAGACAGGCCCCGTGAACAGTCCCTGAACAGGGCGATGAGTTATTCCCCCTGCTCCTGGATAGGTTTCAATATTTTCATAATTTAAAAGTTGCCAGTTTCTGCGCATTGTTAGATCACTGTAAAGGTTTCTCCCGGGGATGAGGTCTGTGCCCTCAGGGAAAGCAGCGTTACCTAAGGGGTTCCTTAAAACGTCCACAGGTCAGCTCTTGGCTGTGTTCTTTCCCGAAAACAAACCAAATGCTGAACAGCACAGGGATGTTGCGTTGAGTAAATGTTGAAAAGTAATGTATGGAATTGTGGGGATCCTATGGAATAACCATGTATTTTGCCCCGGAAGGTGACTTTTAATGTATTAGTGTGAAAGAAAGCAGGGCAAACAGCAGTGTGCTGGAAAAGAGAGACTTCGGGCAATTGCCTGGAAGGAAATAAAGCTCAATGTTTAACCCTGTTGTTGACAGAGTAACACATGAGCGTGGGTGCTCCGCTTGTCCCTCGTTTTATCCTTTTATGTGGTCGTATTTTGTTTTCTAAAACCTTAAGATCATCAAAAATGTGTGATGTTGTAAACTGAGAGAATATACTCCCACACGTATATTTAAACTACATTGTTTATCTTCACCTACAACAACAAAAAAAATATTCTCTGTATTTAACCAAGTAATAGCTTAGGGGTTTATTTTATACGTTAAGTGAGTAGTAAATTGTTTTGTAGTTGCATACCCTACACACACTCTTCTCTGAGACATTTGCTTATTATTTGCCTGTCTGTCCATTTACTTATTTATTTTCGAATACCAAGAGGAAGTGGCCTGGTGCTGTTGGCCTGTGGAGGCTTTGCCTTTTCTGACTTGGACACATGGAGGCCGTTGGCAAAGGCGTCCCCCATGTTGCTTTTCCACCGTCCAGCCCTCAACTACCTAAGTGCTTCCCTTTTTCAGGCTCCAAGAGAGAAAGAAAAAAAGAAAAAGAAATAGTAAGCACCATTTTATAAACAGTTTGGTGGAAAATTACTCCAGGCAATGACTAGGTAAGCTGTTGCTGCTCTGGTGAACTTTGGGGTAAACTGAGTCATCGCAGCTCCTGTGTTGACAGAGGACAGCTGATCGCGCTGGGACTGCGCCGCTGGGCGGCGTTCATGTGAATTCCAAGCAGGCAGGTTGGGGGTTGACCTGAATGACAAACAGCCTGACCTTCTGGAAGTGCGGGCATGGCCGGGGTGGCCTGCTGCCCCACAGGACCAGAGGTGGGGGAGAGGGGAGCAGGTGTGCCGTGCTCCGCCGCCTGTTTTCCGCCTCCTAAAGCCGAGGGGAGGAGAGGCCAGGGGCAGGTGGCCCTGGAGATGGCTTAGGAGAGCAGAGCGCACGCAGGGCCAGCTCAGGGCCGGCCAGCCTTCCGGGGCTGCCCGCGAGGCCTGCGGCTGAGGCTTCAGCTCCCAGGGCCGCCTCCTGCCAGGCGAAGTGGCCTTGGAGCAGGTGGTGGCTGCTCTCTCTGCTCTGCAGGGAACCTGAGCTGCAGCCATGGACCAGGGCCCAGAGGGGGCTTACTCCCTATAAGTAACCCAAACGTGTGGCCATGGCCTTGGTAGTTTGTGCAGACACAGCAGTAGTACTGGGTGTGCGGCATCACCATTGCTAATTGTACCAAGACAGTTCTACGTCTCTCTACCTTACAGAAGTGCTCGTTCTTCCAGAGTATTTACTCTGCTACACATATAAAGTCATTAATACAGATTTTTTTGATGCGTAGAGGGTTTTCCCCCTTATATCTAGACACAAGGATAATGAGACTATAACTGACACATGAGGCAAGCTATGACTGGCTGCCTCCCTCGGCCACTTGCCCTCCATCTATTCTGAGAGTCGGAGTAACTCCTCTATGTTTAGAAGCCGCCATGTGGCTTGTGCTTGTGTTTCTAAAACACAAGCTGTTCATCTCAGTTTAGTTGTGTGAAGTGTGTGTTGCTAAAGTTAAAAATAGATGGTTTTGTGATACTAAATTTCCAGGATCCTGAGAAATTAAGTTGGGGGAATATGAGGCTGAGACTCGGAGGAATCTGAGGCCCGAGAAGGTTAAGGAAGTTCCCCAGAATCACACAGGCGCCTGGAATTCAGCGTCCCACAACACAGGGCCTTTGTCGGTCTTGTTCACAGCTCTGTCCTGTGCACAGAAGGTGCCTAGTCAACATCTGCTGAATGAATGAATGAATGGATGGGCCGAGCCAGGGGTCTGAGCCCAGGTCTAGGTCAGTACTATAATGCCTCTATTGAACACGGGCTTTTAACCGTATTGGAGATGTAGTTGCCGCATTGAACTGTCTCAAGTGCTTGAGGTGACACTTGGAAAGGGTTTCTGTGTCCCTTCAGTCATTGCCTTCAGCCACGCCTCATCGAATCTCCCTTTCCTGACCCTTCTCAGCATGCAACTTCCAGAAACTTCCCGAGACGAATCCAGCTCGCAGAGTCACCCTCCAGCTTGACTTAAACCTTCCCTTTCTCCATGTAGCTTGACCCTGTCCAGAGCCCCCGAAGTGGCGGAGGGATGGGCTTTTCTGTCCTTCAACTCCTTTGCCCCTTCCTTATTTGGGGCCTGGCCCCCTGGATGTTGGCGGCAGAGAGGAGCCCTGGGGGAACGGGGCAGGGAAGGTGAGCATCTCTATAGTTAGTTGGGTGCTAGTGTTGTCCTCTTCTTGCTGGTCTGGGCTGCTTGGCCAACAGCTGGCTCGGCGCTGTGTTGAACTCTTTCTCCAGATTTTGAGAATGGTTTGGTTAAAAAAAAAAAAAAATACAATGGGGAATCATGGGGTCCTCTGAATTAATGCCAGTCACTCGTCCCAGGAGGATGGGCACGCTGCTGCACGAGGTGCTGTTTGTAAGGGAAGTACCTGGGAGGAAAACATGCCCTCCTACGTTGGGAACCTCCCACGCTGCGTGTTTCATCTAGAGCGAAGCAGTCACGACTGCATCCCCGTGTCCAAGTTCCAAGTTTCTGTTACATCTTTGTGCTTTATAGATGCATTCACCATTTTCCTTCTTTTGCTACACAACGTGGACACCAGCCAGTAGCACTAGATTTTGGCGTTCTTATTGTGGTTCCTCTCCTGGTCGGTTGGACCACGCCTTGGAAAGTTCTAAAGGAGCATTTGGTAAGGGCTGGTCAGTCTCGTGTGTCTGAGGATGTGTTTCTCTTTCCCGCTCATCTCATCGGGTAGAACTGCTGCTGTGCAATGCTTGGTGCCTCTCAAAACTCTGTTGCTGATGGGCACTGCCTTCTGGTGGTCAGTGTTTCAGAGAAATCTGAACCAGCCTGAATTGGGGAGCCTTTGAAAATAACCTGTTGGGGAAAAAAAATGGACTTTTTCCTTTATTCTTCAAACTTAAAGTATCTCTGTGAAATTTGTCTCAACATACTGGTCTCTTCCCCCAGCTGACCCCCTCATTAATTCTATTACTTAGAGAGTCATTTAATTTTATAGACAAACTAGAGGCCCGATGCACGAAAATTTGTGCAAGAGTAGGCCTTCCTTTCCCCGGCTGCCGGCACCGGCTTCCCTCCTCCGGCCGCCAGCAGGCACCCAGTACCTGGACTGGTGGATTGGCTTCCCTCTGGCCCCGGCTTTGTCAAGAAGGACGTCCAGAACGTCCAGAATGACTTCCGGAAGACGTCTGGTCTAATTAGCATATTACCCTTTTATTATTATAGATATTATTATAGATTTTTCTGTAGCTCAGGGTAGTTTGCTTTTTTTTTTTGCTTAGATATCTACACCATAGATGATATTGCCCGGATCCTTATATCCTTTCCCCTCACCTTTTTACTGTCTTTTTTCTTTTCCTTTCAGTTGAGTTTGTCTTTTACTGTAACTCCAGATTGCCTAGCTGCCTCAGTGTGCTGCTCCCTGCTTGAGCACATCTTAAACTTGGCGTCTCCATATGGTTCTCTTTGATCCCAGATTCTCCTATGGAGCAGCATCAGAGACACGCTTTTCTCCTGATCCAGAGGGAAGCACGTTGGGGTCCCGCTCTGGGTTCTGAGGAGTAATTCTGTTTCTCGGGCACAAATGCGCTCTGATCCTGAAGTGACTCCCTTCGCTTGGAGAGCTGAGCCTTCCCTGGGCCTGCGCTGTTTCGAGAGGGGGCTGCGCTCATCTGAATTGAGGAATGAGTGGTTCTATCAGATATTAGAAGACCGCTAGTCTACTAGTCCATCGGAAAAGAAAAAAGAAAGAGCAGAAGGAAACGCGGAGTTGTCATTCTGTACTTCACCGGTTCAGAAGCCCACAGCCTGGGGAGGGTAGGAATCCAGAGTGACTGCAGCGGGAGGTCCCGTCTGTGCCAGAGGGCAGCCTCGGTGGCAGCCTGGCATTGACCGGGGCCAAGGCCCTTCTGGGCTGGGCACAGTCTCCTTCCTTAGGCGCTGGCCACCATGCCAGCAACCATTGGCCTCCTGTGGTTTCTCCGTGTCCTGTTGCCACGTGACCCACCCTCACCGTCACCCTGTGTCCCTCTGGCTTAGGCACCGTGACTGGAGTTGTGTTGGGCTCTCTTCCAGGCGTTTTCCCAGCGGGCCAGAGGACAGCGTGTCTCCATCGGTGGTCCGGTCGGCCCGCTGACCTAAAACAACAAGGAACCCCCTGGAGTTTCTGGCTTGTGGGTATCATCTTTCCATAGTTTCATGGGCAGATACGCGTTTTCCTTTAATCTTATATTCTGCCGTTCATTTTAATGGGACAGTGATAAACTTGTTCAAGATGCTTGAGGCACTGATGCATTTTCCCGAGGTCCAAATCACTTTAGTAACTCTAGCTTCGCTGGGGGGAGACTTGCAGCCGGAACCTCAGGATTTGCATACGGTCTCATCTGTGCCGAAGCCAGCCAGGAAGTCTGGCCTTGGCCAGGGGAGTAGGTTGTGAATGTGGACCTCAGCCAGTCCTAGAGGAAAGAACCACTGTTCACAATAACACATGGGCTTTCCCTTAGGAGCGTGAGTAAGAACCGTGTGAGCGCACACTTACTGAATTCTCACCGTGTGCCAGACACCGATCTCAATGTTTGCAAACATTTGGTTCATTTCATTCTCACCACAGCTCCACGATAGAAGTTACTTTGGGTGTTTCCCATCTTACAGTTGAGGCACACAGGAGTCAAGTAACTTGCCCAAGGTCACGGTGATGGAGCTGGCTGTGCACCCAGGCAGCCTGGCTTTGGGTCCATGCTAGAAAGCAATCTCTTGTGCTGCGTTTCCGTAAGCGGGAATGGGGTTGGAGAGCTGATGCTGTGAAGAGTTTGGATTTGATAGAATAGACAGAAGGGAGCCGGCTGATGCCCAGCAGTGCAGGGGGGTGTCAAGATGTAAATGTCATGCTAATGACATTCAATAGTTGCATTGGAGAAGAGGAGACTGTCTTGGGGGAATCCTGACAGCCGGCTACTTCCTCAGTGGCTTTCGTAGCAACATTATGTTTAAAGACGCCCAGTGCTTTGCTGGCATCTTTTCCTCAGGCAAACATTCATTCACTCAACAAACAGGTATTCCTCACTGGCCACATGTCAGTCCTTGTGCTGGGTGTCGGGGATGCAGGTGTAAAAGCCAGAGTCCTGCCCTAGAACTCGCCATCTGTGGGACACCACGACATGGACACCAAGGGACTTACAGTAGAAACGGTCTCGAAGCGATAGAAGTTCTGTGTAGCATGCCCTAGAAAACGGAGTTTCAGAATTTCACAAGCATCCATGTTTTCTATTACTGTTTCATTGTTTTAACATTAAATACATTCATTTTCAGCGTGTGTGTTCAAACTGCAGATTCCTGGCATTTATATTAGTTAAGGCCAAAATCCATAGCCCAAGATCACACAAGATCTGTAGCCCAGGTTCCAATATTGCTTAACTAGAATTTCCCTCCTTTCGGTGATCTTTGTGGAACTTTACTTGGCACTGGGCATCTAGCTGAGCCATAAACTTCTCAGGCGAGACATTTTGGGGGACTCTCTTGGAGCCTCCAGAGGGGAATGAATGAGGCTTCCCATAGGGGAACCTCGATGAGTTTTGTGAAGTTCTCCGGATCTGCTGTCCTTGGTTTTGGCTGTTCTGTTGCTCTTTGGAAATAAGCAGTTACGGGGTAAGCCTTCCTGGCTTTCCTTGGGGCCCGTGTGATCTGGGGCCTGGGGGGAGACGGTGCCGAGGTCATCTGTGCGCGTGCTGGTGGGAGGCCTCAGAAAGACCATGGTGAACACCATGGCCCCTCACCTCGTCCTCTCAGGAAACGCCGCCCTCTGCCTTCAGACGCCAGGCAGAATCAGTTCTCGGAACCGGATTTGTCCCCTGTGGGTGGATGTTGGCGTTTATTTTGGATTTGCTATTACGGGCTTGTAGAAAGGCTATAACAGATATGCCCTTTTTTGAGAACTACAAGAGTTTGGGTATAAATACATCAGTGGCGTCTCTTATCTCAAATATATTACCACGTCCAGACTATTTAAAATTAACCTCTGATAACATGAGGCAGCGTGCTTTTATGCGTGTAAGTGTTTTGATTATTTAAGTGACTTTATGTTTTTCGAGTCTTCCCAACCCAGTTGCAGCACAGACAGAAATTCGGAAGGGTATTGATGAGTTGGAGCACTAGAGTCTTCTCTCCGATCCGGAGCAACTTTATTTTACTGTATCGATTCATAAAAGGTGCCTGGATATCTACGGAAGGGCATTATGAGGAAGACGAAAGTTTCTGCCATCAAGAACAGTCTGTTTGGGAATTCACATATTTTAAAGTGACAGATGAGAAAAATGAGACATATGAAGCTAAATGACTTCTCCGGGTCACTGGGATTTGGTAGATCCAGGATGTGGACCCAGGAACCCAGGCTCTTAGCCTTACATGATAGCGCCTCTCTGCCAGCAGACTGGAAATGGGAAAACCAGATACTTAGAATGTCAGTGTAAAACTTTTTTTAAATGGAAGGCAGGGAGCAACTTGCAACCTTGCTGGCAGAGAGATGGGACAATCACTTGAGTAGCTGCAAAGCGGAAGAGGGAAGAATAACTTGGATTCTGGAGCCAAGAGCTTGGCTAGAGCTCCAAGCTCCAGTGGGGTTAGGGGTGGCATGGGCCAGAGGGAGAGCTGGGCAGAGTGGAGTTTAAGGTTTGAAACTGGATTAATTGTGTGTCAGGGGTGGAGGGTTGCTAAAGCGTAGGGGCCTCTTGTTGGCCACGGACGGCCATGGATGATTGTATAGGAGAGTGAGCCAGAACAGTAGGCAAGAATATTTCACCAGCAAGGCAGTTGGCATGGGAGAGGGAAGGGAGGAACCGGGAAGTAGAAAAGCCAGTTAAGAGACTATCCAAGTGCCCCAGATAAACAGTGATCAGTGTCAGAACTTCCTCCCTGGGTCTCTAAGCATCTCTCCCCAGCATTGTCCTCCAGGAGCTTGGCAGAGAGGATTAAATAAAGGCATTGGCTGTAGGAATGGAAGCTCCGTCGATGCAAGGGGAGCCAGAGAGGCAGCACCAGCAGTGTTGAATGTGTCCTTAGTCCAAAAACAAGAAAACCAGTCATAGGCCGTTGAGATGCCCTCCTTCAATGGGGTTGAACCCTACCCCAGCTTTCACCTGTTGAACTAACTGGTCCCAGAAGGGAGCGTGTGTTTGTGTGTGTATGTGTATGTGTGAGTGTGGGTTTGGATTTTGGTGCAGGGGGTGGGGGACAGCAGAAAATCCAGAGCAAGCAAATCTCACCTAGAATTTGTAACTTCAAGAACGGTTTTCGTTGCTTGTAAGGTTCTCTAGCGACCCTTCTGTCCCCTGGTAATCATTGAACATCTGTAAAGGCATGGTGCCTGGGCATGATCAGGACAGAGACCACCTCAATCCTCCCTTCCCCCTGACCGTGTAGACACTTCAAATGCACTTAGCTAAGCATGTGACTTGGGACTTGGTGGATGAAATCATTGCGTCTGGGTATTTCATGTGAAATCTATATGGTGCCACTTGGGGAAAAAACAGAGCTCGGGGGCTGTGGCTGCTTCTGCTGAAAGGCATGCCAGACATACTTTTGGTGCGTGTGCTTGGACTGTAGCCAGACATGCCTCCAAGTGTCCTGTCTGTGTGCAAGGAAAGCCTCGCTCAGACCTTGAGATATTCGTTGTTACCATGTCCCTCCCTGTAAACAATGACCATTCCTTTGAATACTTATAAGAACTTACTCTTCAAGAGCTTACTGTTCAAAGAGGCCTCACTGTGAGCATGCTTGTAAATGATCACGCTTTACATGCCTGTGTATACCTGCAAATTTCATACATGATTGGCTTTGGGTGCAGTTCCTGCATTTGAAAGGGACTTGGAGCTCAGAGTTTCCAATCTCAGGAGAGGCAGTAGAGTGAGGCGTGGCCCTCGGCCCCACGTGGCCCATCACGCTGTGCTCTGTGCTCGCCTGGTCTTCCTCAGGTGCGGGGCCTTTGTGGGGTGGGAGCAGGACGGTGCAGTGGAAAGGATACCACAGGTCTGGGGTTTGAATCCCGACTATCTGGCCTTGGTAACTTTGAACAAGGTCCTTATATTTTCTGAACCTCAGTTTCCTCATCGCTAAAATGAGAATACTAATACCTTCCTCATAGGGTGATGTATTCATTTCCTAGGGCTGGTGTAACAAATTATCACAACTTGGTTTAAAACAGATGTGAGAAGTGTATTCTCTCACACATCTGGAGGCTAGAAATCCAAAATCAAGGTGTCGCAGGGCCATCTCCCTCCAAAGCTCTAAGGAAGAGTCCTTGCCTCTCCTAGCTTCTGGTGGTTGCCAGCAATCTTGTCCTTCTTCGGTTAATGGCAGCATAACACCAGTCTCTGCCTCCACCATCATGTGCTCTTCATCCCTGTTTCTCCTCCTGTGTCTTCACATCTCTCCTCTTCTAATTAATGACACCAGTCATTAGACTTGGGCCCACCCTAATCCAGTGTGACCTCATCTTAACTTGATTACATGTGCAAAGACCCTATTTCAAAATAAGGTCACATTCCGACGTTCAGGCAGGACATGAATTTTGTGGGGACACTATCCAGCCTAGCGTAGGTGGTTACAGTGACATAAACAACGAAATCAGTTAGTTGCGACACTGATGAGAGACAGCACAGTAGGAACTCAGTAAGTCACAGGAGCCACGTCTTCAGAAGGCTTGACCCATTTGCTCTGTGACCTCATCACTCCTTCCTCAGTGGACATCACTGCTCTTTGGTTGTGCTCTTTGGTTGAGCAACCTCTAGGTTGCTCCCTGATATTCCTCCAGGATTTTGACTATCTACCATCATCTACCATTTTTCCTATCTCCCATCATCCTGGGAACTCGTAACGTTCATATAAATGACCCATCCAACAACCTTCCTTTGATCTCTAGGACTATGTCCTCTTCCTTATCCCTGCCCATCCCTAATCTCACAGTCACTTCAAATCCCTGCCCACAGGCACCGCCCGTCCTCTTGACCCTGGAATCTCTGCTTTACCCGCCTCCAGTTGTCAATCAAGCGAACCGCCCTTTGCTGGTATCCTACCCAGTGCTTCCAGTGAAAAAGCACAGGACACTTCCAAATGGTTTTTTTATGGAGTTATAATTCCTATTCTCAGCTGGACTTTCTGGGCTGCTTGGAAACGCCTTCACTCATTTCTAGTGGGTTTCCTTTCTCTTTTACCCCCGGAGCTATTAGAGACAGTAACTCTTCAACACGTTTTTTAAGCTTCTTAGCCCGCCACTGGCTCTGTGTGCTTTGCCTCCTTCTGCCGTAAAACACAAACTGACTTCCTCTCCTGTCCCTGCTCACCCTCCTCTTCCTCTTCACTGTCTCAGAGGCAGAACGTGACTACTTCACCAAGGTCAGCCTTCCGCCCGGGCCGCATTCTCCGTTCAAACCCTCACCCCGTGTACGTGTCACTCTGTTTCTTTCTATTGACCCCTTTGTTTGCCTCAATCTATAAACACACTTAAATCTTGCTCATCTTAAAAGTGGCTTGATTTCCCTTTAAATCGCTTTAGCTTTCTCCAACTGTGTATGGAGTAACTTTACACGTGTTTCTTAACCTTTCCGGGTCTCAGTTTCCTTATCTGTAACATGGCTAATACTTTTAGTGATTTTTTAAAAATAGTCATAGTATCCTCCCTGGACTTTGACAGGACTTAGTTCACAGCGCTGGCCGAGCACGGACAGATAATAATGTAAGTAGGTATTGTGTGTGCTTCTGTCTTCCGAAGTCTGTGAACTCCTTATGGGCCAAGATCATGTCCTGTCCATCTTTTTATCCCTGGGGTGTTGCACCGTCCCTATAGGTATAGAGACTAAGCAAATGAGGGCTTGGATCCCATTGGATGGAACCATTATTCTCCCTGGACGGTAAAGATGGCTTGATCTATCCTTCCTCATGGGACGTGGTTTTTAAATAGTGAGTGATGCTTTAATATTGATCAGCATCATCAGAGAAAGGAATTTGGTAGGATTATGGAGACCTTAAGTCCATTTGTAGATGGAGACAAAGGCATCAGCAGAGAAGGGGTTAATCAGGAGTGACTCCCAAGGGAGAAGGAAGAAAACTACAGCTATTGAACCAACGGCTCTGAATGGAGCCCTTACCATCTGGCGGGCAGTGGGCCAGGGGCCAGGAGCCAGGAGCCCAGTGCTGAACGAGACAGATGCTGGCCACTGGCCATGCCCTGGAACCCCGAGCCCAGGGGGAGGTCGGCAGACCTTTAAAGACACTTTAGAACAGCTAGTTAAGCTATACTGTGTCATGGGCCGTGGAGGAGCAGCATGGGAGGCCTCAGGAGGGGAACTGACTGGTCCTGGGGGCCCGGGAGGGCTGGGGGCACAGGGAGCAATGACTAGGCAGCTTGAAGGGGGGAGGGCAGAGGACCAGCCTGCTTCTGGAAGGAGGTGTTTATAATTATGGATTATGTCCGTGGCACAGCATTCAGCATCACGTGAAAGGGCTTCAGGAATGACTGATGCAGTCTGTTAAAGGGAGGGCGATGGGTTTCAGGGAGTAGAGACCTGCCTGTGTGAGTGATCGGAAACAAAAGTGTAGGGAGAGGGCCTTGGCCTCGTGACTCAGCTGGTTGGAGCAAGTCCTGTGCACCCGAAGGTTGAGGGTTTGATTCCAGGTCAGCGCACATCCCTGGGCTTTGGGTTTGATCTCTGGTCGGGGCACTTACGGGAGGCAACTGATCAATGTTTCTCTCTCTCTGTCTCTCTCTCTCTCCCTCCCTCCCTCAAAATCAATAAAAACATTTCCTTGGGTGAGGATATAAAACAATTGTATGGAAAGGAGAAACTCGTTTTAGATGAACTTATCATGTATTGGTTTAAAATAGTGAACAGTACACGGCGAGCTCTTTCTGAAACTGCTGGTCTTGTTAAAACTGGGGGAATGGTCAAATGTTTGTCAAGAAATACTGGTAATTTTTTGTGTTTCCCAGGCACACTAAGGAGAGTCTTGTAAGGCTAGACTTAGATCAACTCACTGTCTGCTAAATACATCTTGCATTTTCCCGTTGTTGCATCTTATCTTCTCTCCTAAGTATTCTCATTGCAAGGTCTCGCTCATTATGCAAATCAGAAAACCTTCCCATCCTGCCTCGCTGGTAGTTGTCTCTCCCTTCCATGGTGCCGATTCACCGCTTGGCTTCGCTGACCACTCCTCATGGTCCTGGTTTGTGTTGTTGGCCTGTTTCTCAGGTTGCTGTATTTTAGCTCCACAGCAAGACAGAAAACTCAGTAAAGATGATGCCAGCCGTATAAAAAGCATTTGGTAAATATTTGTTGAATGAATGAGTAAACAATGGAAAGGAACATGCATAGCATTTTCTGTTCTGCTTTGTGCCTGGCAGATACATATCTAAAACGTCCTGGCTTGCAGTTCGCCTGAAGCTTGCCTGCTTCTTGTCTTCTGTCTAAAGTATGAGGTGTGCGCTTTTCATTTTCCCCTGGATGGTCTGACTCTGAACGCTCCTCAGTGAAAACACAGTCTACTTTAACTTGCGTCTCAGCCTTCCTGCTTATGTTGGCGAAACGAACTGCTCTCCATAAACTAGAGGGAGCCGTGCAGCCCTCCCAAAGATCCCCTCCCAGATAGACCCCTCCGGACGGCTGCTCCGCGACCCACACCGCCAGGCCTGTGCTGCTTCGTGATGCTTGGGGTTTTAGCATCTTTCCTAAAGAAAGTCAAAGAAACTCGCCCCCGGGATTGCGCTTGCCACTGGATTATTTTCGTTGGGTTGATTTATTCCCACACTCACAGCTGCCCACTAACCAGATGTCTGTGGCCACTGAGTTTCCACTGGGTTTTCAGTTCCCAGTGATTAAACCAAAATAAAAGAAGGTGATGCCATGTCTGGCCAAGGGCAGACGTTGCCAGCTGCCAAAGCCCCGGCGCTCATCACATGCTCGGCGTGGTGTCTGCTACCCTCCGACGGGGCAGGCAGCGCTTTCCAAAGGCAGGATGCAAGGGAGAACTCTGCAGCAAGCGGGTGTCGTTTGGAAACGATTTGATGAATAGGAGGCGTACGGGCCAGCCACTGAGCATCTCACTTGTGATGTATTAGCGGGAATGCCTGGAGCCCACATGGAAGGTGAGGGCTGCCTTTCCCACATGCTGCCCTTCATAGCTGACACATTACACATGTCTCCGGAGCGTAACATATGGCTTCCTGTACTTGCCAGTGTGGCCAGTGTGCTCTGTTGAAATACCGTCTGTTTAGACAGCCCCCTGGAAAAGGAGCCGTGTTCAATAAGATCGTTAATTCCATGTCTGTGAATGTTTTCTCCAGAGCCCTCTAAACTGTGATTTTTTTTTAAAGGAGCATAGTAGAAAATTTGCACATTACAATTTAAGGTGTTATTTACCTCTGAAGGGGTAATGGGCCACCAGTCATAAATTGTAAATATTAAAGATTTATAGAGCTTAATTGCGAAGGAAGAGTGCAGATCTTCTACTTAAATCATCATCATCATCATCATCACCACCATTTTTTGAGTGCCAGGCACTTCATGTGCATTGCATTTAATTCTCAGGATAACTTGAAAGAAAGTAGGCCCCCCCGTTTTACAGATAAGGACGTGGAGCCAGAGCTGCGGATACCCTGCTTGAGACTTCTAAAGGCTCTCTTTTCCGATGGTCTTAGGCTCTACAGCAGCGGTTCTCAACCCGTGGTCGCCTAAGACCACCGGAAAACACAGATATTTACATTACGATTCATAACAGTAGCAAAATTACAGTTATGAAGTAGCAACGAAAATAATTTTATGGTTGGGGGTCACCACAACATGAGGAACTGTATTAAAGGGTCGCGGCGTTAGAAAGGTTGAGAACCACTGGTTTAGACCAAGAGTCCTTAACTTGGGCTTGAGTGGGTGGGCGGGGGGCAGAAGGTTTGAGTCGTAGAACGCTCTGAAATTGCATGCAAGCTTTTGTGTGTCTGTGCATTGTTCTGAGGGAAGATCATCACTTTCTCAGATTCTCCAGGGGGTTTGAGGCCTCCTAAGAACCAGATTTGGGCACCACCCTACCTTCATTTTACAGATGAGGAAACAGCCAGTGAGAATGCAAATGATGGAAAGGCACTGGGTTTTGATTTGACCAGAAAGTGAACCACAGATTTCTTTCTAAACTGTGTGTGTGTGTGCGTGTGTGTGTGCGTGCGTGTGTGTGTGTGTGTGTGTGTGTGAATAATACATCACATGTAGAGAAAAGTGCACAAAAGGAACGTCGCGTCTAACAAGTGAACATCTGGGAGCCACTAACCAGGTCATGAAATCGGACACAGGACCCTGGAGTGTTCCCAGGTGGCCCTCCCTGACCAGATGCCACCCCCTCCCCCCCGTCCCTCTCCTGACTATTAGGGTGACCTTGTCCTTGCTTTCCTTTATAGTTTGACCATCTGTGCATATATCCCTAAACAATATGGGTCCATTTTCTTGTTTTCATCTTTATATACATGCAGTCATACTGTGTTTCGTTGTGTCTTTCTTTTTTCAGCAACATTGTTTTCCATATCCATCCATGTTGCATGTGGTTGTAATGTGTTCATTTTCATTGCTGTGTGGTATTCTGTTGCTTCATCATATTGTAATTATCTCCTTTTATTGGATATTTGATTATTTATAAATTTTGACCATTAGGAGCAGTGCTTTTAGAATTCTTATAAATAGGGTTGCACGTATGTATACGTTTCCCAAGGGAAAGCCAATATTTATTAAGCTTTTGTGGGAGACAGAATACCTAGCTCTTCAAGAAAAAGCGAAGACACTTTCTCATATATTCCTTATTAATGCCTCATGCAGGAAGGACTTCCTTTCAAGGAATTCTGTGGTTAGCCTTTGCATAGGTTCCAGTTGTCCCCAAACTTGTAATAAGAATCAGAGCCAGAGCGAGAGAGAACGACCTCAGGGAGCCCAGGACTCCTTTTGGGGCCGGAATCTCCAGGACGGGGCCTGGGAGTCTGCATATTTAACAAGCACCCAGGCGAGCCTGGTGTCTGGGAGAACACCGCTCCACCCTGATGAATGGACTAGGCTTAGTCATGAAGAGATTCGGAAAAAATGTACCCGTGATCAGAATCTTGGAAAACAGGCCTTAGCAAAGTTAAGGGAGTAGAAAAGTTAAGGGAGTAGGATTTATTTAGCCTGTTTAAAAATCGGAAATGTTGAAGGCCTAGGGCAGGAGGTGGGGGCAGCCTAGATGGGGTCAGCGGAGGTCGGAGGGGGGGGTGGTGATAAAGGGGACATATGGGTAATACTTTCAACAATAAAGATTTTAAAATATTGGAAACATGATGAGATAGTTGTTTGCAAGAGAAGGAGAGAGTTTTCTAGATGAAAAGAAAGTATTTTCGAAGTCAGGCGAGATTTAGGTTAACCAGAGGAAGAAACTCCTGCTAAAATCAGCAGCAGATCCATCTGCGAGGCCATGTGGTGGGGGTGAGAGATGAAGGCGGCTGCCCTGCCTTCAGGGAGCTGAAGACAAGGAAACAGCAAGCACGCACGGAGCTCGGGACGAAGCCGGGACGGTATTTCATCCAGTCTAGACTGTGGGCTCCATCCAGCACGCTGAATAGGCGCCTCCGGACCGATGGGAGAGCAGCAGAGGCAGGACACGGGGAAGGCTGAGGAGTCTGCGGGTTGAGCGAGGCTTTAGGAGAGAGCCTGTCTTAGGCGGATGGGGTGACCGCATTCAAAAGCAGAGGCAGCCAATGTTTTTTACTGTGATTTCCCCGGTAAAAAATACACATTTTATATCACCATGCAGTACACGCATACAGAGACATTTAACCTTATTAAAATGTGAGGTGTCTGGTGTTTCTATTTTTTTCTCTATTTTTTTTTTTAAAGTGTTGGATTAACCCACTAATAAGTGGAAAACGTTCTAAGGGGACCAGGAACCCGGAGAGGAGGCGGGGCTAAGCCTGCCCTGGGGAGAGGGGGTTCTATGGGAAGGAGGGAGAGGGGACATTGTTGGTGGGATGATGGTCTCCAGAAGTGTAAGTGAATTACTTTGGGATGTTATGGCAAAATGTCACATGATCTGCTTCTTACACAAAACACTTCTTACCAGGACTGCCTTTGGACAGTAGATTGGCCAAGATCGCTTTTTTTAAAGATTCCTTTTGATGCTTGATTTCAGTTTAGTACCACTCAGCAGGGGGATGGAAGTGAGGGAGAGAAATTTGCTTCTGGATTGTCAAGAGCAGTAACATTAACAGACACCTGTTTTGTCCCATCTTGTGATTAGCTGTGGGATTTTTGCTATAGCACGTAGCACTGAATCCAGTAGTTTCCTAGGAGAAAATAGAGGGAATGTGTCCGTGGACAGGTCTAGGAGAGGAAAGTGATGGCATCTTGAACGCCATGCTTCTGGAAGGCGCGTGGTATGGTCAGTTGTGGATAGCAGAACCAATTACAGGACTAGAAAACTCTGTGACATTAGCATCTGCTCCCTGCTGTTACCAGAATAAAGGAGTCTGTTCACCTGCCCCCATCAAAGCCCCCTCAAATGTGAACAGGAGTTTGCAGCAAAGAGAGTTTTATTAGTTGAGGAAATGGCACCAAGCCCGGAGTCCCAGGCAAGCTAGTGCTCAAAGACCCGGCTCCCTGGTGATGGCTTCCCGGGGATGGGCTCTATGGGGGAAAGTCATTCATCATGGCGGCTAAAGGAGTGGGGCCATGGTCTCTGCTGATTGGTTGGAGCCAGGTAGAGAGTAGCTGACCCTTGTGTCAGGCCCTGATGTCAGCCATGGCGTGGTTCTGTCTGGTCTCCTGAGGAGATGATCTGCAGGGTCCTTCTCCTTTCATGGGCCTGAGGCTGAAACACAACTGAAGTCTAGATGTTATCTTTCACTTGGCTGAGACTCTGTTTCTGTGATCAACAGGCTGGAGGCTTTGTTCTTAAGACAGATTGATACAGACCAGAATCTGGTGTCCAAGGGGCTTGATGACAGAAGAAGGGAGTGGACAGGCAGAAAGGAGACAGGGTCGTGTTAAAGAGAGAGAGTGTCTGCCCGGTTACACTGCCACATGGCATTTCACCTGGAAGACTCAGGTTCAGAACCTGGATTCCTGGTTGGAGGTCTAATTGGGACCCTTCGTGGCCATTGCTTTTAAAGCACTTGTGAGACCGTTAGGAGTAAAGCTCTCCTCTTTTCCCAGCTGATGGTCTCCTTTTCCCCCAGGATCTTCAGGTCTGCCCTTGTCTTCCCACTTTGTTCTGAACTGTTCTCGTGGCTCAGACTCAAAGGCCAACATACACAGCACCATCCTTCCCCTTCTCGCTGCTTCCGCTGGGCCCCATCTGCAGCACATACAGGTTGAATGGTGTTGCCAGTTATTTATTAAATCTTTGTGTGGGGGTAGGCATGTTCTCTCGCCTCATGTGTCTACGAGAAAAAGGAGGCGAGATAAAAGAGAAGCGTTTTAGATCTCAGGGGATTTGCCATTGACCTTGTCCTCCAAAGAGTAAGGGAAGGGGGGGATCTTTCCTGCTTGGTGCTATAGAAATTGAACTCCCTACATGCCCACATGTAACTAATTTTAAGAAATCCCTGCAATCCCATTTTTCTCTACCCGAGTTGAGTGCACGGCACTGAAAAGGAAAACCCTTTCATGTGGCCGTTCTTTGCTTAAGTATTTTCAGTCGTGTCCCCTGAGATTTAATATCCTTTTGATCTTCCCAATCCCGTTTTAATTTGGTTCGGGGAGGATTTAAAGACAACATGAATAACGGAGCATGGGATCATGTAAGTAGGAATCATGAGTCCTACATGTACTTCAGTAAACTTTGCTGGGTTTGTTTTGGCTTGTAAAAAACAAACAAACAAAAAAAAACGCACTCTGGGGGAAATTCGCTGCAGGCTGTTTCTTGGTGTTGGCTACGTTTTGTTTTTCAGTAAAGCTTCCTGTGGTACTAACAGATGCTTGTGCCTGGAGTGGTCTCTTGATTGTGTCCCCCTCCCCTTCCAGAGAAAGCCCGATTCATAATTGAAGATAAAACCTAATGTCTTCTTTGCAAGCAGCTTGATTGTTTTCGGAGAGTGGATGACATTGGCCCGGACACCTTCCTACTTGGTTAGAAATATTTAGAAAGCCGTCGCATAGAGCTGCACCGAAGCCTGGAATTCAAGTTAGAAATCCAGTTCCTCAGCTGCACTAGCTACATGTCCAGTGCTTCATGAGGCGGGTGCAATCTTGGTATTCGGGGCCGGATGCTTATTTGTTGTGGGGAGGGGGCTGTCCTATGCTTTGAAGGATGTTTAGCAGCACCCCAGCCTCGAGATGCCAGTAGCACCCCCTATCCATGACAATCAGGAATGTCTGCGTAGATTGCCAAAAATCACCCCTGGTTGAGAAGCACTGCCTAGGGCAGTGATGGGTAGCCTTTTGAGCTTGGTGTGTCAAACTTTGCCAAAAAACTGAGCATAACTCGGGTAGTGTGTCACTTTGAGGAAAAAACATTATTTTGCAAATGTTTCATCCTCAGGAGCAGCAAATGTTTCATCCTCGGCATGCGGTCGCCTCAGCGGCCGCGTGTCATCAGAAATGGCTACGCGTGTCAGTGCTGACACGCGTGTCATAGGTTCGCCATCACTGGCCTAAGGGCACAGTTTTGGGCAGTGCAGATATAGAATGTTTCTATTAATGCAGACAGGACTGTTCTGGAAAAATCCCTAGCAAAGTTTGGTTTGGGGCATTTTATAGATTAAGCTTTTTGAGCTTTAAGGGGATCAGTGTGGTCATCCAGTGCAATGCCTTGGGAAACTGAGGCACAGAGAGGTTTTTGAGTAACTTTAGGTTCATAGCATATAACGGTCAGTGTAGAGTTGTAGACTTAAAATTCATGCAAACTTGGAGACAAACTTCTCATTTTCATTCAAGCTTATCATTCTCTCTGTGTTCTTTGGGGGTGGGTGGGAGTGGGTGGGGGAGAGAGTCCTGAAGATGGGAGGGTCCAGTCCTGAGACTCTCAGAGAAGTAAATTCCTGACTTGAACCCTGGGTACACCTGTGTTACTCCTCCATGGCCTGTGCTCTCTCTGAGGCCCTGCCTCCAGGCTGGGGACAGCGGGTAGACCCACCCCTGCTCAGTGAGAGGGCAGCCCCGTTGGGTTTCCCAGTCCCATCCTCGCAGAGAGATTGGGAACACCCTGGGGCCACGGAAGACTGTGGTCCTGTAAAATTCCCTTTTGTTAGTTTTTTAATCTCCAGTATCTCTTCCATCTCCTTCCCTGAAGTGGTCCATGGCAAAGCCTTTAGTACGGAATTTCTGGAGGTTCTTTGGAGGCCACAAGGAGCCCTGGAGACCTGTGTATAGAGAGTTTGGGGAGTGAGGAGGAGTCTCTCTGGGCGGGGGCGGGGGGTAATGGGCACCTTTAGCGACAGGGGTGAGAAAGCAGGCTTTGCAGGGGGAGTCTGGAGGTGACCGGGGCCTGCAGAGTGACCCATGGGCTTTGAGGTGACCCAGGATCTTTTCTCCCCCCATTAATCCCATGGGCCTCTCTCCCGATGACTTCCTGAGTCGCCGATTGTATCCTCTCACTCCCTGCTCCAGACCTTTAGTGGCTCACTGTTGCTGCCTTCACTTTGGAAACTTCTTGGTCTTGCACTCAAGGCCCATCTTCTTTTGCATAGAGACCCTCTCTTCCCTTTGTGAGAGTGAAAGCTGATTCCTGTGCACACGATAGCTTTGCTGTCCCTGTGTTCGCCTAAGTGCTCTGCCGGGGCTGGGGTTCGGCCCAGGAGGCTTTGCTCGGAGCTCTTGGATGTTAAGTAGCTCGCTCAGGAAGCTGTTTTGTTTCTGGTGATACTTTGTTGAGTCCGTAGCCTGGACAACTACTTAAAATCAGTGCACGGCTCAGAACTCAGGGCCCGGTAAGCAGGCCGGAAAGAGTGGCAAAAAAGGCAGACAAAAAATTACATGTATTATAACCCCTCCGATAGCCTTGAGCCGTTGGCCATTTGGTTCTGTAACCCCGTGGGCCCAGTGAGCTGTGGGCCAGGTCAAAGGCCATTGCTCTGAGAGGCCCGCTGTCAGGTCGAGCTGGAAACAAGCTAATGTGTAAACTGGCCTGCAGGTCTTTGTAAGTTGCCTCATCTCCCCAGCTTCAGTTCAAACAAGTAACTTCATTGCAGAGTTTGGTGACCAGCTGCTATTTCATTGAACTGTTGATGTTTCCTTTTGGGAAATCGGCTTTCTTGAGTGCTGCCATGGTGAAGGGGAAGGTATTTTTAAAGCGCCCATGGGGCGGGGGGGGGGGGGGGGGCGGGGAGGAGGGAGGGAAAAGTTTGATTTGAGCAACAGCAGGGAAGGATGGGAGCAGGAGGCCCGCGGTTCTGCCGGGAGCACGGCCGTGGCCACTGCTGTACACTGACGCTGTGTCTCCCCTTTGCCCACAGACCAATGAGTGGAACAAGAACGATGACCGGCTGCTGCAGGCCGTGGAGAACGGAGATGCGGAGAAGGTGGCCTCGCTGCTGGGCAAGAAGGGGGCCAGTGCCACCAAACAGGACAGCGAGGGCAAGACCGCGTAAGCTGTGAAGAGTGGGTTCTACCTGGGCGGGTTCTCGGCTCTCCGAGTGTTCCCTGGAACCCCGAGGTTCGCAGGGGACCTCCACAAGGGCCCGTAAGGGGCTTTGAGCAATTGCTGTCCCCGTGCCCCATGTTAATGGAAGAGGGCATTTCAGTCTAGCTCCTTTCTCTTCAGGCTCCAAGTGACACAGGGGCTTTACCTTGAATGGCTGTACTTGTTCCCAGGAATAACCACAGATTTCACCAGGGAAGGAAGAGCACCAGGATGGCAACCAGCTGATAGATGGGAAATGAATTCCATCCTGGCCTAGATACAGCATGAAAGAGAAAGAGTATTCTTTCATAACCATGTAACCTTACTACTTCTATTATTTTTTTAAACCCCTTTCTAACATAGGTCAGTAATTACATGAGTAGTAGGAATCTTGCTCGCCATAATTAAAACTATTTGATTGTGTGTGTGTGTGTGTGTGTGTGTGTGTGTTTCCATCCTTACTCTGGTCGTGCAGTAGAGAAATCATTGACTTTGGAGCCAAATAGACTTCTAATGTGGACTCTATCCCTTACCAGTTTGCAGTCCCGGAATCTCAGTTTGTACACTGTAAAATGGAGATGGTGTATTCACCTCCCTAGTATTTATGAGTCTAAAACAAGATGCCGACGTTGGGTGGGCGCCCCAGAGCAGGCTCTGAGACAAGAATCTGAGTGCAGGTCGTTTCTCTTGCCAGCGACCCCACGAAGTGCGCAGTGAGGGGATGAAGTAGCCTGCTATTGGCAGGTTACTGCTATGGCCAACTGGAACGCATTTTCACTGAGAACTTCTGGGAATCTGTTTAGACTTAGAGCAGGGCTTGGCCAACTGTGTCCTGCTGTCTGTCTTTGTAAATAAAGTTTTATTGGAATGCAGCCAAGTCCATTATTGGTCATTGCCCGTGGCTGCTGCTGCATTGCGAAGGCAGGTTTGAGTGGTCGGGACAGAGACTGTGTGGCCCACAAAGCTGAACATACTGACTGTCTGGCTTCTTACAGAAAGAGTTTGCTCACCCCAGCTTGGAAGTGTGCCTCAGAGTTAGCCCACCCAGGGGGTAAGGAAACTGGGGTGTCTATTCCTACTCTCTCGTCCCTCCAAGGCTGAGCGCTGCTCTGAGGGACCGTATGTTTATGGCCACAACAAATCCAAGAAGATAATTGGTGGGGCACCTGGAGAGATTGATGCTGTATGCAAGGAGCTAGCTCAGTACCCAGCCATAGTAGGCTCTTGATAAAGCCCGTTCCCTTTGCTTCTTAGCCTAGAGGAGAGGGTCTCAATCCTGCCACCTTTAGAATCGCCTGGGTGCTTTAAGAAATACTGATGCCGTGCCCGCTCCAGATGTCCTGTATCACTTGGCCTTGGAGAGGCCCAGGAATCAATACTTTATGGTGTCCCACGTAGGGTCAACCAGAGAGAACCAGCATCTAGAAACTAGACTGACTCTAGATGGAAGGATCGGTAGCGAGAATAAAGGGCACTTTTTCCTGAGATTGGGCATCACATTTTAGCAACTTTTGCCAGCGAACCCCTCTTCCTGACACCCGCTAGATCCCATAGCACAGACGCCGGTCCTGGTGTTGCGGGAGCCACAAGATAGCTCCAGGGGCTGAGCTCTGTCTGGGGACCAGGCTGGCTGTTTCGGGAAGGGCAGGGAGAAGCGTTCTCTCTCCGTCACTGTCTGGTCCTCTAGGAGCTGGGCTTGTCCTCAGCCAAAGCCCCAGATTGAGCACCCCTCCCCCCAGCGCTGGGTTGACTTTGCCTTTGCAAAGGCCTGTCTCTGGGGTGTGGGGCACAGGGCGCAAACCTGGTGAACTCTGACTTGACAGCCAGGGCTCCCAGTACTGGGCAGGCCTTGGCTGTTGGCTGATGTGTTGAGCCTTCCCAGCCTTTTGTAATTGTTAGTGCTGAGCCCTCTGGCACTCTGGATTAAAATTCTCTTGATAGAAGGGACTGTAACTTTACACGGCTGTAATTACACCATCCAGCCCACCGCTGGGCTTGTTGTAGATACCCAGAAAGTGTTTGTGAATGAGTCCATTAACCTTTTCCCACCATGCCCCATGTGGAGTCAGGGCTATTGGATGGACAGGGGCGGAGGCCACTCTCCTGAGAGTTTTGGTGCTCGACATGGTGCTTTTGGATCCCTTCTTGCAGCATTACACAGCTTTTCTGGCTCCTCCTCCCCCAGTCCCGCTTTGCAAGCGTCTGAACAAACCCACCTTTCGCAGCTCTGCCAGGGAGAGGGGAGGTAACGGTTTGTGACAGTTTTGTCTAGGACAGTACCCACTGAAATGAAAATAGAACATTTAGATTAGCAGCTTAGCCACGGTTGTGATCAGCTGAATAAATGTATACCTTTCGTTAATGAGGATGTATAGAGGACACAGTCAGAATGCTGTTTTCTATTCTCTCTCTTTTCTTTTTATTGTGGTAAAATATACATAAGATAAACTTTACCACTTTAACCATCGTATACATTTCAGTAGCATTAAGTACATTCGCGATGTTGTACAACCATTTTCATTGTCTGTTCCCAGACATTTTTCATCATCCCAAGTAAAACCCTGTACCCATTAAGCAGTGACACTTCCAAACCTCTTTCCCCCCTCCCCGTGGCAACCACTGGTCTGCTTTCTCTCTGTGAATGTGCCTGTTCTGGATATTTCATAGAAGTGGGGCCATACAATGTGGGGCCCTCGTCTCTGGCTTCTTTCACTTAGCACAGTGGCTTCAAGGTCCATCTTTGTAGCATGAGTCACTTCTTCATCTGACTCTCTTACAGAGCAGTTAGTTACACAAAAATCACCGCCTCCGTCTTGCAGACGGTAACACGAAGGCCCACCTGATACAGCCTTTGCTGCATTCACCCCGGAACCAGTTCTGGCATGTCCACCTTTGCACGCGCAAGCCCGCCGTTTTTCCCTTCGATGACACTTAACGTGGGGAGTTAGAACTGTGTGAAAAAGGGAGAAAGGAGGTATTTGTTTTTTCAGTGCACGGTTTTCCAGAGCTACTCATCTGTTAACGTGTAATCTTTCTGCTTGGAATATTCCTTTGGATGCTGACAGTTACTGCCTGATAACTACAGGAATTTAAGTGTGAAAGGCACCACGTCTAGCTTCATATTTTCTTTCAAACCGAATGGTCTTCGTGTGCAGAATGAGAGGGGCTGTCGCTGCAAACGCTCTCTCCTGTCCTCCGGCATCATGGAATGGTGTTAGCCAGGCCAGGGGTGCTCCACAGCAGCGAGTCCGGGCAGAGTGGTCCCCGGGGTGCAGCCTTCCCCCTCGCACGCCTGCACTTCTGCACTGGAGTTGGTGCGGCCCGTGCACCCTGCCTGCCTGGCATTGCCTCCCTCGCTTGATCTTCCTCCCGCTGTGGAGACTGTTCTGTTCTTGTGCCTGCTCTTTTCACGTGCGCTGGTGTGGTAGCACGTGAACTGCTGACCTGCTAGGAGCGGTCCTGCATGTGTGACAGGCCAGCCCAGCGTGTCCCCTCCGCTGGAGATCTTGGCCCCGCGGCCCCGTGCAGCCCGCACGGCCACGTGTCCTTGGGTCGTGCATGCAGTGTTTTGCATTTGTCTCCAAAGGACAAGGCCAGGGCGTGCACTTGAAAGTTAGGTCCTTGCTGGTGCTTGGCCTCATTCTCTGCCTGCTTGTTCGGGTTCACCCTGTGATTTATCCACCTGCTTGTCAGCATGAGGCTGGAGGCCTATTTTCGGAGCTTTTGTGAGAGCCCACTTTGCTAGTTTGCTCAGGAGCGCACAGTGTTCCTCTGTTGCCTGACAACCTGGAGCCCTGATGTTGGCTTTCAAGGGCTCCCCCACCCCCCCTCCCCAGCCCGGCCCCTCCTTAGCTCAGTGTTCGCTCGCACTTGCCTTTACCGGAGGGGGGGGGGGCTGTCTGCACCCTGCCCTCCCCGCAGGTGAGAAGGTCCAGGTGGTGGCCCAGCTTCTCTGTCCAGTCCAGAGCGCCTCCCTCTCCGATGGGCTCAGTCCTGTGTGGTTTTTCTTCTCTTTACACCACTGCAATCCTAGTGTAGAATTGGGTGTGTTTCCTTACATTGAAAGAACAGGAGCAACAGCACAAAAGCCTCAACAGCGTGGGACAAGCCTCGGCTGTCTGGGCGACTCGCATCCCGCACAGCGCGGGGGGCTCGCTGAGGGGCAGGCTCACGGGGTGTCTGCAGCTCTGCTGGTCTCGTCCACTCTGCTGAGCGCAGACGGGCCTTTGGTCCGAATTTGTGGGAGTGACTTTTCGGGCTGGTTCTCAGGATAAAACACTCTCTTTCTTGCCGGGAGAAGTCTCCTGGGTAAATTCGTTAGGGGTGAAGTGGCTTGGGGTCCAAGAGGAAAGGAGCTCTCCTGGTGAGTGTCACAGCCCGCCACTCGGCTGCCCCAGCTTCCAGTGCAGTTTAAATAGGAACATGCCCAGCCTTTCCTGCCTAAATCCCCGACGACCCCCAAAGGCCTGGGAACGAGGCGGCCCGAGGCAGCCAAGTCGGCAGACGTTCTCCAGACGCCTCCCAACCCAAGGTCGGTGACCAGATGGGCGGCCTGGTCATTCTTCAGCCTTTGCCGTCTCTTCCTGCAGCATTGCCTTTAGGGGTGGGTAAGACCCCTTGCCTGAAAAGTTCCTCCCTCTAAAACTGGTCAGAGAGGGGCTGCAAACCAGTGAAAGCAACTGAATGGCTGGAATTCACGCAGGAAAGAGTAGAAGAAGGCGATGTCTTGGGTCCGAAGGGAGCAGAATGGAGCCGGGCAGCAAGTTGAGCCGCAGGCTATGTCTGTGGAGCGGGCCTGGCTTCTCCCCGCCCCTCCGTTCCCGTTCCCGGTGGAGGTGAGGAAGTGGGAGGGCGCCCTGGCCCTAGACTTGGGGCCGCAGAGCAGTCTAATTGTTTCAAGATGCTCTCTCCTGCATGTGGTGTGCATTTGGTGAGCGTTATGTGTGTTTGTCTTAGGAACAACCAGACTAAATAAAATCACTGCTGGGGCTGTAGCATTTGAAGAAATGCCACCCAGGCATGGACGGATAGACAGAGAGGTAGACACAGTCTGCACACGTGGCCCACGTGGCGGAAACCTGATCTTTTTCGTGGCTTTGAAAGCAAGAACCTGTGCGAGTATTCTCAAATGATGCTGTGGAGCTTCACTGTGAAACACGGGAGGGAGGGGGCCCTGGAGTTCTGTAAGTCACATGACCAGGGCTTCTTCTGGCTGTTTTCTCAGAACAGGAGGCATTCGATATTTCCTTCCAGCCGTTGAGTCTTGGAAATCAAGTCAGTTTGGCCGCCAAGTGAATTCACCTAAAACTGCTAGACTTCATGTGTCACGCAGCCTTCCCCGCTGCAGAACCCTCTTCCAGCCAAGTCGCTGTCTTTCCTGAGACCTGTTACCCTGGGGCAGAGGGAGACGCTGAAGGACAGAGTTGCTGCCCTAGCATAGCCACTCTGGTTTGGGTCACCGGGGTTTCTGAAGGTGATGGAACCTCCGCTGCTACCAGCCAACGGGCCCGCATGTTTGTTGCGTTAATCCAGCCGTGGGGAGGGACTCCTGCGTCTGCAGTGTTCCAAACCCGATTGTAAGCGCAGCCCAAGGAGGAGGAAATGGGGTCCTTGTCTAGAAGATGCACAGCATCTAGCCAAGGAGACAAGACCGACGGCAGTCCTGCTAACCGTAAAACACTCAGCTGCAGGGGGTGCAAGATGGGGAGAGACCGGGACGCACTGCGGTGGCTACGGCGTGCTTCCTGCCCCAGGTGGGACGTGAGGTGGACCGCCTTGAAGGGGGGTCAGGCGGACTGGGCAGGTGCAGGGAAGAGAAGCCAGTGTTAGTGCTGGCCGCAGCATGAGGCCACCCCGAACTAAAGGAAAAACAGCGACACGGTGACCGCTGCTTCCTTCTCTCCTTGACGGGCTTATCATTGCAGTTCAAGGTCAGGGCCCCACTGGACGCCAGACCAGTGATTCTCCACCTGACGCGCATTAGAATCACCCGACGGCTTTGAAAAGTGCTGGATGTCCCCCTCAGAGATACCCGTGTCGTGAGCGTGGGGTGCAGGCTGGGCCTGGGGATTTTCAAAGCACCCAGGTGATGTGAATGGTCAGCCCAAACTGAGAACCACTGCGCTGGACACTCCACAGTGAGACCCAGGGTTCCCAGCAGGTCCCACCCCCTGAGAGCTGACAGGTGGGCGGGGGGAGGCAGGAGCCCGTGTGTGTGTGTGTGTGTGTGTGTGTGTGTGTGTGTGTGTGTGTAATGCTGTGCACAAAATAAAATTAAAATGAAAGCTAAATTTGGCCTTAAAGTGTATGATGCAAAGTAACGTAATTCACGAGCTTTTTAAAGGGAAATAGGGCATGTTAAAGCTGAACAGATCTTATTGCAAAGTTGTGCTTCAGAGGGAAGACTTGTAACCACAGAAGTGGTGCAAATTGATGCGAATTGAATAGGAAATATTGGTGGGTCACAGGACTTTTCCTTCTGAAGCTGATTTCAAAGCCGGATTAAGTATGTTGAGACTGAAGGACTCCAGACACGCAGCTGGGTCATGTTCAGAGCCGAAGCAGACTGCCTCTCCCCTCCCTCCGTCCCCTGGCGTGCCCCCACCGCCGGACCCACTCGCGCAGGCCGAGGTCAGCAGAGCCTGGGAACTGTAGTGGCGCGTTGTGATGGAGAGCAGAGCCGGGCGGATGGGCGTGGGTCCCACCCACACAGGCAGTGGCCTCCCCTCCGTCCGACCCCGCGAGAGAGGGCACCTGGAGCAGGGGGTTCTCACGCTGACAGCATCCAGGCAGTTCAAGGGTCGAGGCACGTACATCACTTAGCACGCGCCTGTCCTTTAGAAACATCCTGTTCCTCCCGGGGTCCCTGGGATGCCTTCCCGGATGCCACCGCCACCACGCCTCCCACCGAGTCCTGCGTGTCATTCAAGGCCCAGCTTGCCGTCTCTTTCACGAAGCCCTTTCTACTGATGGGTCTGTTCCCTGTGTCCTTCTCTCATCCCTGTTATAGACTGTCGGGGTTAGAGTTCATTCTTATGCGGTGGGTAAGAAAGGAGTCGTGAGGAGTCACGTTAAACTGGGTGCCCGCTGCTGGGCTAGGGGCTTCCTCTGTGTGACGCATTCAGGCAACACCCTCATCATTCTTCCCCCCATTTAAAGGCTGTCAGTTTCCTGGGTGTTCCTCACCTGATGCTCTCAGCCACCCTGGAGTCATCCCTGAAGAAGGAAGGGTGGGCTAACAGGGTTCAGGACTCAGTACAGACCACCTGCTCTCGGCTCTCGGTACTGAGTCTGGGGGTCTGCCGTGACCCCACGAGACAAACCATCTCCATCGGCCCCGACGGGGATTTCCTGAAGCCCAAGGGCTCTTTCCAGGCGGCGCTTTGAGGCCGGGCCTTCCTGAAGAGCTGACGCTCGGCCGCAAGGCCGTGGGGTCTGTTAGTTCTGAAGCTGTCGTCTTTCATCCGGGCCTCCTCCCTCCTGTCCCCAGGAGGTCTCTGTCCCCAGAAGGTGGCCCTGCCGATTCTGCGAGCCCCTCGTGAGCACTTCAGACAGGAAGCCTCTTTGTGCGGCCTTGGTTTCTCTGCTGCAGCCACCTTTGATTGTGGCCGTCTGGAGCACGGAGCAGGGAAGGGCAACCCATGTCCCCTTTCTCAGCCTTTCTGCCACTTGGGCTCCTCGCAGGAGCAGCGACCGAGTCTCTGTTGCGCCTGCTTTTGAAATCGCTGACAGCCCGGCAGCCACAGCGCTGCCCGCCCCCCGCCCGGCGCTTCCTCTCTGGCTGATGGGGTGGGTCCCCGCGGGCGGAGGAGAATTCAGTTTTCCAAGGCTTTGTGACTAGAAACCCTGAGACAGTCGTACTGCCTGTCTTGCCCTCAGATTATAATCTGCAATGGGAATCCAGGTCCTTCAGGATTAAGGGGTGTCCCGCTGAAATAGTGGGTGTGGACTGAGCCTCATCGCAGCTCAGTGACCTCATTAGAACGGACACGGTGCAGCACTGACTTTGAGAACCTGGCAGAGGCCTCGGGGACCACATGGACAGATGGGTAAACTGAGGCCAGTGAATTTGAGTGACTTTGTTGTCACATATGCGGGATGGCAGAGCTGAGACCAGAGCCGAAGAACGCTGGTGTTCAGTTCCTGCTCCTTCCTGCTGTGCCGGTGGTGGGGGAATGAACCTGCATCACAATCACCTGGGGGCTCATTGGACCAGATTGCTGGGCTCCACCCCCAAGTCCGGGCAGGAGCCCGAGAGTTTTCATTTCTAACAAGTCCCGTGCTGGTCTGGGCACCAGACTTTGTACCATGTCAGGTAGAAAAATCAAGCTTATCCTCCTATATGCAAATTGACCCTAACAGCAGAACGCCTGGTCGCTATGACGCGCACTGACCACCAGGGGGCAGATGCTCAACTCAGGAGCTTCCCCTTGGTGGTCAGTGCGCTCCCACAGGGGGAGCTTCGCTCAGCCACAAGCCGGGCTGATGGCTGCAAGTGCGGCGGCAGTGGCAGGAGCCTCTCCTGCCTCCTCGGCAGCGCTAAGGATGTCTGACTGCGGCTTAGGCCCGCTCCCCTCCATCAGTCGCACATCCCCTGAGGGCTCCCGGGCTGCAGAGGGATGTCTGACTGCCAGCTTAGGCCCAGTCCCCTGGGGAGCGGGCCTAAGCCGGCAGGTGGACATCCCCCGAGGGCTCCTGGACTGCGAGAGGGCGCAGGCCGGGCTGAGGGACCCCCCCCCCCCCGCCCCCGAGTGCACGAATTTTTGTGCACCGGGCCTCTAGTGATAACATAAAGGACAGCTTCTCCCTAAGAACTTCCATTAGAACCCGAGAAATACATGGTTAGGCAGGTTTATGGGTGCGTCTTGGTTTAAGGAAACTCGGAATAGAAACTTTAAACTAAAAAAGCAAATTCAAAACTAAAGATTCACATTATCTCCCACCCCACCCCCGTCCCCCCCCAAAAAAAAAATCACTTCTGTCTGCCTGGAAAATTGCAGTAGGCAAGACACAGTGTCTGCCCTCACGGGCCATACAGTCTGACGGGCGCACAGACCCTAAGCACGGGCCTCTCATGTGACGTCAGGGACACCGAGGAAAATGAAGAGGCCGGGCCACTCGGAATACTTGGGAGCGAAGGGCCTTCTGAGCAGACGCCTGCGTGTGAGCGGATTCCTGAGTGGCGTGAGGGGCCGAGCCGTGTGCTTTCCTGGAGCTGTTGTCCTGGTGGAGGGAACAGCAAGGCCAAGGCCCCGGGGGGGAGGGTGTTTGGTATGAATGGAGAGAGCTGGGAGGTGAGGTTGGATGGGAGCCTGTGGGCCATGGGGGGGGGGGGGGGAACTTTGGGTTAAATCCTGAGTTTTAAGTACTTAAGTTCCCTGATTTGTTTTTAATATGATTTAATATCATGTTCTCCCCTCCGAAAGATGTCCTACGAAAGGAATGCAACTCAAGGGCAGGCGATGTTAGGCGTTTGGGAAATGCTGGCGCTCTCCAGGGATCCTGAAAGCTGGTTACGGGCACGAAGCATTTCAGAGTCTTCCTGACCCTAGGGGCCCCCTCCCGGGGGTAGGACGAGCTTTTCAGAGGAAAGAAGGGAGACATAGGCACGTCCGGGAAAAGCTGCTCTTGGCGTCGGAGCCGCGAATGCAAGCCCTGATCTTCCACATTCCCTGGCCTCTCTGGGCCTCAGTGTCTTCATCTGTGAAATGGGGGTGCTAGACGAGTGTATCCTTCTGAACCCTCTGACTGTGGGCATCTGGGCCTGGCGTGGCCATTTCTTGGTGTGGGCGTGTGGGTTGCCTGATTCGAGCAGGGACCGTGGCAGCAGAGGCAGTGGAAGGAACTGGAAGCACCGGCGTGGCAGCCCCTGTTCGTTCCTGACGGCACCGCCAGCGCCTCTGGGCCCGGGAGCTGGAGCCGGAAGAGCGCGGTCCCAGTGGGTTTCTGTGAATGGATGAGCCTGAACTATCAAAGCCTCTTCAGAGCAGCCTCGCGAGTCTGTCTGGCCTCCCGCTCTGTGCTCAGCTGGCAGTCCGAGGCCAGAATCGTTGGTTACTGCTCCGAACGATGGCAGGAACTTTCCAGGCCGCCCTCGCGGCGTTGGAGGAGCCGCAGCGAGCCCCCTTCGGGGGAAGGGCCTGGGGAGGAGCCGGGCCCAGCACGCGCTGCGGGGGGGGGGGGGGGGGGGGGGGGCTTGCACAGCGCTGAGTGCCTGTGGGAAGTGAGCCCTCCAGGCGGGCTGTTGGCCTCTGCGCGCCCATCCACTCCTGCCCGGGGAGAGCCTCAGCTGCCCCGTGAGAAGCCAGCGTTCTCTTTTTGGCCAAAGGCTTTCATTTTTCCAGTTCAAACCTTGTTTTTCAAAGAGCCGCCCGGCCGGGAAGTGATCCTCTGCAGCGCTGCCCGGTCTGCAGAGCGGCTTAACAGGCACGGCGATCGCCCAGCAGGCGGGAAGGGCCAGCGCTGTGGGCAGGGAGCCCAGGTTAGCATCCAGGCTCCCTGCCTGTTCGTTCTGGGACTGGGGACACGTTTCCAGACTTCTCTGTGCCTCCGTTTCCGCCTCTGTAAAGTGGGGGTGATAGCCGTGACCCCTCCCATAGGCTGGCTGGGATTGCAATGAGTTCAGACGGAGCTAGTGCCGTGTGTTCCAGTAGACCCGCTGCGGTTATCATGGGTGCGGTGGTTATTGCGTTTCCTGAGCGTGCTGTAGAGCTGAGGGAGCTGAGGGTCAGTGCCTCGGCAACAAGGCAGCACGCCCAGCATGGCCCCGGCCTCCAGGCCGCTCGCCCTCCCTCGGCGGGCTCCCCCAGCGCCCTGCACCGGTGCCCGGCTGCCGTTTCAGAAAGGCGACTGGGAACATCAGGGGGTTGACCTTCTCTTGCGGGTAAGAGAGTGGGGTGGGGAGATTGGGAGCCACAAAACTCTTAAGCACAGAACCCTTGGGAACTTTCCAAGTGACAGAAGCAGAGAAAGTCCAGGGATTGGTGTGCAGTAAGGGATCACAGTGGTATGTAAATCTAGGCTGCTCTGTCTGTGCCTTTTCGATGCATCTCTGTCTAAGGGCCCAGCCGAGCTTTATACACAGAGCGAACCATCCCCGATTGCAATGACACTTGAAACCGCGTGGGTTCCTTTTGTGTGGAACACAACACGAGATTGTTTTTAAGGCGAAGGGGATTCTGTTTTCGAACGAACTTTGAAACAGTGGGTGCCTTGGTAAGAATGATGGCGGCGTTCTTTGTCATCCATGAGGGGGTGCTTGTCAAATGTCGTCTCCACGTGCATCAGCTGGGAACCTTGTACATGTGCGGTGGGGACTGAGCCTGCTTCCCTCCCCTCCCCTCCCCTCCCCTCTCTTCCTTTCCCCCCAATGTATTTTTATTGATTTCATTAAAATTCGCATCTCTTAAATGGAAACCTGCCGGATGGGAACCAGCCTTGGCCGCGGGGTGGGGGACCCGGAGCCCTCCTGCGCCCTTGCCGGGATGTGAGGTGGTGCGGCGGCTGTAGAGAACCTCTCAGCAGCTTCTCGCAGCTAACCGTGGGCCCTGCCTGACTCGGCAGTTCCTCTGCTGGGTACCTACCCACTGGAATGAAACACACAAACTCTTGTACACGAATGGCTGAGCAGCATTAATCCTAATAACGCAGAGGTATCTGAATGACCCTAACCAGTGAGTGGATACACAAAATGTGGTAGAGCCATACAATGGAATATTTTTAAGGGAAGAGTGGCGTGCTGAGACATGCTGCAACATGGGTGAACCTTGAAAGCATGCCAAAGGAAAGAAGCTAGACACAAGAGTCCATGTCCTGTGTGATGCCATCTTTATGAAATGTCCAGGTCAGGCAAGCCCGCAGAGGCAGGATGGAGACTGGTGATTGCCAGGGGCTGGGGTGGCATGGGAGAAGCAAGGACTGCTCATGGGTGCGGGTCTTGTATTTTATGGTGATGAACATGTTCCGGAACTAGAGCGTGCTGCTGGTCGCGCAGCTTTGAGAATATACTAAAAATAACTGAATTGTACATTTTTAAACTATGAATTTTATCGATGCAAGGACTAGAATGCGCTCCTGCTTCTTCGGTCTTGACTGTGGCTTAATGGAAGGGTGTTCGGCATCACACATTTGTGTCTCATGGAGTCAGAATGGCCGTGCCTCCGCCCAGCACTGCGGACAGTTTGGGCTCGGTAGGTACTTGGTGGTTGTGGGGAGCTGTGTGGTGCCTTGTAGTGTTTGCCAGCAGCTCTGGCCCCTGCACATTCAATGCCAGTAGAATGCCCCCCCCTCCCTCAAATAATCAAAATATCGCCAGACATGCAGGGGGAGGGCAGCACGCGCACCCCCAGTGGTGAACCTCGGGTTTGGCTTCCATCCTCCACTAAAAGCCGAGACCCACGAGGCAGGGACTGCGTTTTCTCCACGTTTCTCAGTGCGCAGAGCAGTGCCTGGCACATCAATAGCGCGGTCTCAGGCATCATAGGAGGGAACGGATATATTTAGCTGTAGCAGTGCTTACAAAAATATACAACTATAGAAATAGGAAAGCTGCCCCAGACTTGGGTTAGTTTCAATACCCTAGAGCAGTGGTCGGCAAACTCATTAGTCAACAGAGCCAAGTATCAACAGTACAACGATTGAAATTTCTTTGGAGAGCCCAATTTTTTAAACTTAAACTTCTTCTAACGCCACTTCTTCAAAATAGACTCGCCCAGGCCGTGGTATTTTGTGGAAGAGCCACACTCAAGGGGCCAAAGAGCCACGTGTGGCTCGCGAGCCGCAGTTTGCCGACCACTACCCTAGAATTACCGTGGACAAGAACAGTGTCTTTGTTTTAGGATGGGGCCGCGTTCACCCACCTACTGCTTTGCCTCCCATCTCACCCCGGTCTGCACACCCTAGACGCAGGGGTGTCCTTTCACCATTTCTCCAGGACACAGGCCAGCAGGGGCCACCGGCCATGCTCTCTGCTAGCTGTCGCTGACCGGGGACACCCTCTGCTCCCTAAGCCGAAGCAACCCCACAGATGCCCATCAGTCACCTGGACGCCACCACTGAGATGCCCACACGTATCAGTCACTGCACCAGAAAGGAACCTACTCCTGCCCCCTGCCATCAGGCTCTGTCACTGATTAACCGTGTGTTTCCACCCACAGCACCCAGCGTTCCACTTGAGTGTCCCATTAAAACTTGGCTCCGCTTCTTGCTCACCTTCAGAGGCTGAATGCTAATGACTCGCTGCTGCCAAGCCCTGCTTTGGGGATTATCACTTCCAGCCGCGGTGCCAGAAAGCTGGCCGCTCAAGTGTGGGCTTGAGACAAGGCTTGAGACTAGGCGTGGAGGCTGTTTTGTTTTCTGCAACTGTCTACACTTTGTTCCTGAGTTCCCATTCAGTGGCAGAGCACTTAGCTTTTTGTTGTTGTTGTTGTTAATCCTCACCTGAGGATATTTTCCCATTGATCTTTTAGAGAGAGTGGAAGAGAGAGGGGAAGACGGAGAGAAACATGGATGTGAGAGAGACACATCAATTGGTTGCCTCCTGCACATGCCCCAACCAGGGCCTGGGCCGGGGAGGAGCCTGCAACCTAGATACATGCCCTTGACCGGAGTTGAACCCAGGACCCTTCAGTCCGCAGGCAGACGCTCTATCCACTGAGCCAAACTGGCTAGGGGGAGCATTTAGCTTTTATTCTCTCTCTCTCCCTTCCTTCCTTCCTTCCTTCCTTCCTTCCTTCCTTCCTTCCTTCCTTCCTTCCTTCCTTCCTTCCTTCCTTCCCTCCTTCCCTCCTTCCCTCCTTCCCTCCCTCTTTCTCTCCCTCTTTCCTTTCTCACTCCCTCTCTCCCTCTTTCTTTTCTCCCTCCCTCTCTCCCTCTTTCCTTTCTCCCTCCTTCATTTCCTAAGCAGTGGTGGTTCTGATTCAACGTCTGCTAGCCCATCTTCTGGACATTGAAACCAAGTCCAACATGTCCAGACTCTGTCTTGCTTGTTATTCCATGGAATCTGCCCACAGAACTAACGAGTCTCCCAGTTTTAGAGCATAGTGCCATGTACAACGGCGTGGACTCCTGTGTTGGTTCTTCCTTCAAGACCACAGTCACAGCTTAACATCTGAATTTTAGCATTTCTTCATTGCACCGCGGGACATTCTAGACTGGTGCTGGCTGTCATTTAAGTCAGTTGTTTTTCTTATCCTTGGAGAGATGTATTCTTTTTTTAAAAAATATTTTTTATTGATTTTTTACAGAGAGGAAGGGAGAGGGATAGAGAGTTAGAAACATCGATCAGCTGCCTCCTGCACACCCCCTACTGGGTATGTGCCCACAACCATGGTACATGCTCTTGACCGGAATCGAACCTGGGACCCTTCAGTCCGAAGGCCGACGCTCTATCCACTGAACCAAACCGGTTAGGGCGAGAGATGTATTCTTGAACCTTTGAAATTGGTTCCTATTTTGGCCTAAGACTGCTATATACCAGAAAGCTTTTTTGAAGTCACTTGTCAGATTCCATGTAATTAAAGTGATCTGGCACATTCTCCCATCAAAGCATTTTAGCCAAAATACCAAATGTCTTAAATAATCAACTCTGTTCTATGTGGAGTTGAGACTTTTTTTTAATGCTTCACTTTGCCTTCATAAGTATTTACAATCAAATAATATCCACAGGAACCTAACCATCTACCCTGCGGGTGGTCACACACAAACTACGGGATACGGGTGTCCTTCAAGGTCCTAGCGGGAAACAGGTGGCACCCCCACATGGGCTGGGTGCCTCGAGTGAAGGAAGGTGCTCCTTACACATTTGTGGTGGGCTTAAGCCAACACGCTGGGACGGCAGCCCTGAGAAGGTGATGGTGAGAACCGCTTCCTGTCTGAAGGCGCAAGGAGAGAGAGCAGCTACCGAAAGCCGAGGGAGAGCCGGTACAGAACGCGGGCTTCACCGAGGGGACAGCCACTGCCAGGGTGTGGCCCGGCGGGGGGAGGGGAAGGGTGATGCCCTGCACCCGCCTCTCATCCTCTTGTCTCTTGTCTCGTGTGTCTTCCATTGGTTGGACCCAACCAGAAGCCGAAGGACAAGGCAGCCCACTGGGTGAGTCCAGGAGAGGCCTGCCTCCTGGGCCGCAGACCCGGGGGACAGGGCTGGAGGGCAGGCAGGGCACAGCACGGGCGCGGGTCCCCCAAGAGCAAGTTAAATAGCGTGTTTCTTGACTGTGCTCCCATTTCCCAGAAATGCATCCTCGGGGAGAAGGCCTGATGACACAGAGGGGAGTTCCTCGTCTGTCTGGGAAGATGAATCAGAAACTTGTGGCTGAAATGACCAGCTCTTCCTTTGCAGGCGTATCCCCCGCTCATGCCCCTGGGTTTTAGAAAGCAGAGCCGCAGCTTTTGTGTGCCATAGGGACACAACACACACCTGGGAGGTAGAGTCTTATTTGAAAAACACCTTGAAGTGATGATACCGTTCACCGAATCCCGTCAGTGAAAACGGTGTTGTTAGCTGAAAGCATGATGTTGGTCAAGCAGGGCAAAAGGACAAGCACGCTCATCTGCCCTCCTGTGAGCGGCAATTCCTAGGTATGGCTGCTGGCATTTTGTTCATCTGTAAGAGCATTGGCTGCTGACGTTTTAGGTGAAATATGTGGGAAATTTATGCATTTGGAAAAGACTGTCATCATTTTATTTTCTCAGCAGGACACAGTATTCTGCAGAATAGTTGGAGAGTTCCCAGAATAGAGGAAAAAGTCACTTCCTGATCCAAATTCTACCAAGAGAAGAGAGATGAAACAAAATCTCTCTCTCTCTCTCTCTCTCTCTCTCTCACACACACACACACACACACACACACACACACACACACACACACAATTTATTAAAGCATATACGGTGAAACCTTAAGCAGCTGATCCCTTAATAAAACACGCTACAGCGATCAAACACAGGTTGGTTTCTGTTGGTAAGAAAGTCTTTATCAGAGGATTGGGTTGTGAGTCCAACTTCCCAACACATCACTTCTCCCGCCTTGTAATCCTCATGGACCTTCCAGATAAAGATCCTGAAACCCGCAGGTCCCAGGTCAGCGCCAGAAACCACGTCAGACTACATTTCTCCACGGACAGAAATGGCGCACAGAAATGCTTCATTGCCACGTGTCTGCAGTTTTACCCCCTGTAAACACAGTCTGCAATCCAGAGGTCACCTGAGAGGTCTGAGTGGGGAAAATATAAATAGTAAATGAAGGCGGGGGGGGATAAGCAGAAGGGCACATGGAAAGGTTCTGGGTGCTGGTGGGAGATATGAGGAGGGCATCTGAGTCTCCGGCCACGTCTTCACTGGTATGAAGATAAAATGGGCATGCTCCATTTGTGAAAATGAGCAGGCTTTAGAATTATGATATGTGGTTTTCTTTGCATATGTGATGCTTCAATCAAAAGTTATACAGAATAGGGCAAAAGTAGGTTTATAGTGGTTCGTATGGCAAATAATATTATCTATACTAATAAAAGGGTAATATGCTAATTAGACCAGACGTCTTCCGGGCGTCCTTCCAGACAAAGCCACGGTGGTGGGGGCCGAGGCAGAGGTGGATAGGAGCAATCAGGCCAGCAGGGGGGAGAAGTTAGGGGGCGATTAGGCCGGCAGGCATAGTGGTTAGGGGTGATCAGGCAGGCAGGCAGGCAGGCGAGCGGCTAGGAGCCAGCAGTCCCGGATTGCAAGAGGGATGTCCCCCAAGGGGTCCTGGATTGGAGAGGGTGCAGGCCGGGCTGAGGGACAACCCCCCTCCCCCGTGCACAGATTTCGTGCACGCGGCCTCTAGTAATTAATAAATACTAATACGAGAATAAGCTCTGTGTTTCGGGTACTCACAACTGTAAACTTCCTTCGGCCCCCACCCTATATGTCTACACGCATGTGCGTGTGTGTGTGTGTGTGTGTGTGTGTGTATGTGTGCACGCTAATCATTGCTCCCGGTACTCTTACGTATAAGATAGGATGTGGCTGCCCTGTTGTCCAGATAGTTTGGGTTTCTCCCCTGGCCATAGGAGGTGGCAGAGTGAACATCTCGGAAACAAGCACAGACATGAAGAGAAGAAGATGGATATTAAGGCTTAATCTGGGGCATGGGGATGAATAGCCTTGAAGGCAGGTCAGTAATTGAGACTCTTGCTGCCGACTTCACATCCTCAAGAGCAATGAAAGTATGTTACATGTACTGTTATGAAGGATGGGGGCATTTTAGAAACCTTTCACCAAGGCCAGTTAAACAATTCGCTGCTTAAAGGTGAACTTCTTATAAAATTGTGTTAGGCCAGCGATGATGGAAAACAGAGGTATACTCGTACTGCCCGGTGGGGAGGTTCTTGTGGTTAGGCTGTATTCAATCAGGAATTCCATTTAAATAAGTCACTACATTTCCAAGTATTTCCATATGACCGAAGTTTAACAGTTATGTGTAATCATCTACAAAGCGGAGTTTGACTGTAAAGAGACATTACACATTAATGGCTGCGCAAACTTGGAAATAGTTGGTGTGATCAGAGCCAGGTAGGACAAAACGATAGTGTGGTGGAGCTGCAGGAGGCATCAGATATCATCTGATTCAGTCCCCACGCTCTCCAGTGCAGGGAGTGTAGGCTCAGACAGGTTAAACTGACTTCCCAGAGGTACCTTGCTGACGGTTGCTCATCTGTTGCTTGGCTGTTTGCTCATCTGTCCATCTTCATGCAGCCTAGATCTCCAGAGCAGAGGTGTGGGATCAAGCTAACCCGGGTTGGAATTGGTTTACCTCTTGGCTTTGCTGGTTGGGTGTGACCCTGGGCCCCAGTGACAGTTCTGTTTTGTGAAGAACGTATTGTCTGGGCCTTAATTCGGGGGTGCAGACTCTACGGTGCTGCCTGGCAAGTGTCCCGAGAAGGCAACTCCCTAGAACAGAACTGAGGCAGGTGGATAACGGGAAGGTTCATTGGCGTCTTCCCTGTACGAAGGAGACTGAGAAGAGGGAAGGCCTCCCTGGCGGAGACCTTCCCAAGGGTTTTGGCCTCCTCGGCCTTTGGGCCTGAATGCTCCGTGGAATTGGGCTTTCCTGCTGCCTGTAGGAATGCCCTTCGTTCTTGGGACCTGCAGGGATGCCTGGTATGGCATGTGGATGTTATCTCTTCTTTGAATGGCAGGTCTACACACGCGGGGCATGGTTTGTACCCCCAAATGTTACTGAATTCTGGAGCTTAATTGTGGGCTTTACTTCATGCTGTTTGCGCCTGCGTGTAGACACCTGCCATCTATGGAGACAGTATAGGACTCACCTCCAAAGGCTGTTATGTGAATGAAAGGAGGTAATGTAATGGCACACGTTACAGAAGTTGTGTACAACGACTGTTATTCAGCTGCAACACAGCAATGGACCTGACATTGATGTTGTCTTGACCACTGTTGGGTTGGCTACCTTTCTCTTTATAGAGTATGTTTCCTAAAAATAATGGCTTTCGTGAAAGCACGAGGCAACAGAAAATGTTGATAAAGTAATTCTTATTTAGGAATGGAATCTAGTTGCAAGTCTTTGAGCATCGCTTTGTGAAGAGACAAATATGTAGTTGAATCTTTTTTCCAAGCCTGGTCTTTGGATTGGAAGATCCTAAGACTAGCTCCTGCTCCATTGCTTAATAAAAAATGCCCATGAGCAAATTCTCAGACCAGGGGGAGCCTCCGTTTCCTCATCCTTAAAATGAGGTTGATAATAATATCTACTCACTGGTTATGGAGCTCAAGTGGGAGGAAGTAAGTGTACACGAAGAGGCAAAAAACGTCTAAAGAGTGGAAATCTGAAGGAGATTGTTTACCTCTTTTCCAGCTTTCATCTCGCTGCTACAAAAGGACACGTGGAATGTCTCAGGGTCATGATTACGCACGGTGTGGATGTGACAGCCCAAGATACTGCCGGTATGTGGTCTTTATCTCTTAAGTCAACAGGCCAGCACACGAGTAGGTGCCACAGAGGTGGCTCCCTGTGGAGAAGAATCACGTAGTCCACCTCCGGGGACTGGGCTCTGAGGTGGTTTCCTCGTTTGTGCTGTTACAGGCGTCTTCATCTTACATGTGGCTAGTCAAGGGCACACTGCGTGCCTCTCACCCCCCATTTAAAAAATGTTATCTTTGTTTTGAGGAGTCAGGGTAAGAGGTGATAAAGGGAACGCGTTGTTTGGAAGCTCCTCTTGCCCACTGAGATATGCTCCGTGGGCAGAGGCCATGGTCCTCCTCTGGACCAGCTGCCCAGGGGTCCCCCCCCCCCCCCGCCCCGCTTGCTGTGTTTCAGTGCAGCCACATCAGTGCAGCCACATCAGTGCAGAACTTGGAAGGAAGGTAGAGAGCGAGGGAGGAGAGCAGGAAGGGCGGGGAAGGAAGGAAGAAACAGTACGCACACCCTCTGAGATTCAGATTCCGATGTCTGGAGGTTGCCAGACAACTGGTATTATTTTTCAAGTTCCCCAGGCGATTCTAATGTGGAGCCAGTGTGGACAAATGCTGAACCACGCAGAGGGAGAGACAAGGTAGTGGGGGCCCATCTTTTATGAACGTTGTTCCACTGGAAAGAGCCTGTGGTCTCTGGCCTGGGTTCTGCCCCGCTGGCCGCACCGGGGGATCAGAGCGACTCCTGATGGCTCCGTCTCTCTATGGTACTTGAACATCTTTGCCTTGTTCTAAAGCTTTTGTTCGTTCTTACTGGAATATGAAATCAATCTGACTGTATAGTCTTTTCGTTAGTCCATAATGGATCTCCCTCTCCCCTCTCCCTCCCCCTACCCCCAACACTGGCCTCCTCAGAACAGTTAATGGGGGGAGGGAGGGGGCACCAGTCAAGTAATAGAAGAATTGTTACTCAAAAACTGGTTGGAAAACTTGTGTTTCAGAATTGTTTCCAAAAGTCTGTGGCACTTTTTAAACAAATTGAAAGATTCCCGGTGATTAGGAATCTCTATTCTTTTAGAATAAGTTTGTTTCTTTAGGACAGGCCAAGAGCCACTTGAAGTCAAGTCAGGTGAGTGAGGTGCCACTGGGAAAACCATTATCGGTGGAAAATAGGGAGTGATTGGAGTAACAGAACAGTTTCCCTGAGCAGTGCCACAAAATGCTCCCCAAGTGTTTGAAGCATTGGCAATCCCAGTAGAAGAATGGATGGTTTCCTTAAGTGACTGCCCGGAGGGAATGCAAATTTATGACTTGAGTCCTCTTTAATCCCTCGCCCAGTTGTTCTGGTTTTAAAGTTCATTGTGATCACTGGTGACGTTTTACATAGAGAGCTAGAGTGCCCTGGATGGGCAGGACATCCTCTGACATAAACAGGGCTTCCTCCAAGGAAACCATGACCTGAAAGACTCAGCTTCAAGGGCATAAATCAGAGCTGGAATACAGTTTGGTTTCCCTGCACTTGATGCCAAGAAATAGAGTTTAGGCGGGAGTCTAGTCATTTGCATCAGAGCCAAGCATCTTCCCCTCCCCCGTCTTTTCTTATGGGGAGAATAAGGTGCTCTGATGTGTGCTCCTTGTAGAAAATCTGGGAAAGACACAAAACCGTAAAGAAGAGGAGCAGGGCTTCTGCTACCAAGAAGAAACACAGTTTACTGTTTTGCTGTGTTTCCTTCAGACTTCCTGGCTCATTTTTACATGGCTGAGATCACATTTGATAATAATCTCTACATCCTGCCCTCCGCCCCCCTTAAAAAATATTTTACCAGTAGTATTTCCTCTAATAAAAGCTCTTAAGAAGTGGAGGTATTTTGTTGGATTGTGTGTTCATGTTTGTTCGTTTGGGTAGAGTTTGTATTTACCACCAGGGCCCTAACTCAGTTTTTTAAGAGCCTGGGGGAAGCGTTGGGCAGTGCAACCTGCACCCCCCTGTCCACCGCGGGGCCACTGCCCTCCAAGGAGCAGCACTGTAGGGGCAGACCCGTCCTGGCTGCGTCTCTGGGCCAGTCCCTGGGATCTGCCGGTCCATGTCTTTCTTTCTTTCTTTTTTTTTTTTAATATATATTTTATTGATTTTTTTACAGAGAGGAAGGGAGAGGGATAGAGAGCTAGAAACATCAATCAGCTGTCTCCTGCACACCCCTAACTGGGGATGTGCCCACAACCAAGGTACATGCCCTTGACCGAAATTGAACCTGGGACCCTTGAGTCCCCAGGCCGACGCTCTACCCACTGAGCCAAACCAGTTAGGGCTGCCAGTCCATGTCTTGCATTCCGATGGAAACGGGTGGAATCTGCGGCACTCTGTGGCCCCAGGACGCTGGCCAGGCGTTCCAGGCGAGTAGAAGACGTCTCAGCGCTGCCAGTCCCTTCCCTCTCGCCCAACATTTTTAGCAACGAGGTCAGCACGTTGGTCCGTGGCTTATTGTTTTACGTCCGTGTGAACGAGGCACTGACGTGTCACGATTTCTTGAGAGCATGCGCGAGAGCCCGAGAACAAAAGAAGGAAGAAGCCGGGTGCAAAGGATGTGCGTGGAAACGTCTGCTGGATTATCTAGAGCAACACTGCCTTTCTCCTGTCACAGCAAACGAGATAAATGTGATGGCGCTGACTGCCCAGGCGCAGGTCCTTCCTGTGGCTAACACTCCGGCCCCCATCGCTCCCTCTCAAGAAGGCCTGTCAGAGTCCCGGGGAAGGACCAGGACGGGAGTCCCTGTGCCTTCCGTGCTCTTCATTCATCCCAAACATTTTTGCACGGTGAAGGTCGGCACGAAAAGGCTCAGCTCGCACCGGGGTGGTCTTTGCGGTCAACCTGCCTCAGTCTTGCAGTATTATTTCCGAAAGACGGTCATCTTTCATCCCAGCTCCCCCTGGGAGTAGCCCGGGAATAGCCCACAACTCCTGCCTTGTAAGCTACACTGGCCTTTTCCCTTAGAGCCAAGGTCTGCTGCAATGCCCTTGAATTAGCATCGCCCCGCCATGTGCCTGGGGACGTGGCTTCCTGATATTCCAGACAGACCCACAGCTGAACGGGCCAGACGTACGCACTGTCTCGGCCCCGCGAGACTCTGTTACTAATCTCACATATTCTCCAGAAAGCTTAGCATTGGGGAAGAGATTTTTTTTATTTTTATTTTTTTGACATTAGCACTGAGCGGCATCTTGCCTCGGATATTGTCCAGGGAATGATGCATCGTTCGAATTCTGTGACCATTTTAAATGAAAAATACTTGCGTGCTCCTGGTTAGGAAAACGGATCACGGGGCCCAGGCGTGAACGAATCTGGTTTCTGTAGAAGCACAGCACGTACCTCAGGTCTCAGGACCGGAACGCTGGGAGTTCAGTGAAAGCCGTTGTTGGTTTATGATGAGTGGTTGACATCCTGCTACCGCCCTGTGTGGGGAGCTGAGCCTGTGTGCAGTGGGTGCTGTTTATCTAAAACTAGTAGCCCTGCACACAGATCCGTGTGCCAGTAGCTCTCTGCGGGGCCTGGCCACTCCGCGCCCAATGCCCAGAGGCCCATCCATGGCCAGGCGCGGAACGCTTGCCTCGTCACTGTGGTGACAAAGCAAGCATTCTGCCAGGCTGCTCACGGGGCCACTGCCCCGCCCCCCCCCCCCCTCAGGACTGGGGGACTCCGGCGGGGCTGAGAGGACTGGGCGACGCCATCTTGTGGCTCTGGGCGCCACCAGCTTTGTGACGGAGTGACGGTTAATTTGCATATTATCCTTTTATTAGCTAGGATAGCTTTGGTCCGTGGCACAGACCAACGTTAACACATGCCTACGCGGCATAAACGGTCTTCTGCTTACACTCAGGATGGGCTCCGAACGCTCATCTGTAAAGCGTTTGTTTCAGATGCAGAATGTGCTTGTCCTTAGAAACTCTGGGCCACATGATGCTTGGGAGCCAGGCAGCCCCCGAAAGCCTGTTCAACGGATAATGTAACTGCACTCACACCACGTGCATTACCCAGCCTGGGAGGAGGCCTCGTGCAGTAAGAGCAGAAAGGGCGGGGGAAGACCTTTGTCCTCCTACTCCCCAGAGTCATTCCCTCATTTCCTAATCTTCCTCATCCTCACCCGCCTCTCAGGTCCCCCCATAAAACAGCCCCCCTCCGAATACCCTTCAAACCTCCCAGTCCAGCCCCAGCCAGTTGGGCTCAGTGGATAGAGTGTTGGCCTGCGGACTGAAGGGTCCCGGATTAGATTCCCGTCAAGGAAACGAACCTTGGTTTCAGATTCCCCGGCCCTGGTCGGGGTGCATGCAGGAGGCAACTAATCGATGTCTCGCTCTCTCACCTCGATGTTTCTCTCTGTCTCTCCCTCTCCCTTCCATTCTCTCTGAAAGTCAATGGAAAAATATCCTCAGTTGAGGATTAAAAGCAACACAAACAAACAAAATCTCAGTCCAGCTCAGATCAGAAAACAGGAACCTGACCTTTTGACCTTACACAGGCTCTCACGGAGTTCGCCGTGACCCTACACCCTCCGGGTTTTAAATACGGTGTTTCCTAGACATTCGTCCTCTAACAATTAGGGGGTTTCCGCTCCGCGTGGCAGCGTGAAGACTAACTCAGGAAGGAGGAGTGGTATTTGGAGACTGGACCGTCGTGTAAAAGGAATTGTCCCCCTGAGCCAGTGGTTCTCAGCTGGGGTTGAGGCCCCTCCCCCGCCCTCCCCCGGAGATTTCGCACTGTCTGAAGACATTTCTGATGAACCTAAGTGGGCATCTAGCGGGTAGAGGAGAGATGTCGCTTAGCAGCCTACAGTGCCCGGGACGACCCCCACAGAGTCAAGTGTCAGCCGTGCTGAGGCCCAGGGGTGACGGGGGGCCGCTCGGTCGGGCGCCGGGAAGCGCAGGCTGTAGGGCTGCACAGGTGCGTTGGGTGGGCCGATGGCCGTGGTACCTTTGGTTCCCCCCCAGGCGCTGGTGATGCGCACACCCCGTAATCCAAAGGAGCGCGCGTGTGGAGAGCCCACTCCGTGCCGGCCGTGCCGCGGGCACCGGGGATACGGCGGGGGGTGAGGCCAGTGCTGTGTCCCTGAGCTTACATTCTAGAGGGGAAAGGAGACCAGTCGGCTACCTAACCCTGTGGCTGGGGGAGAGGGGGGCGCAGTGGGAAAGAAGCCGGAAGCTGTTGTGCGCCGTGAAGAAGGACGCGTGGCGCAGAGAGCAGGGAGCAGGAGTCACCGGGCTGGGAGGAATCGGGGTTCAAGTGGGAGGTCAGGAGGGTTCTCACCAGGAGGCCGTGATTCCGGGGCATCGGAGGGGGCGAGAGAGCAAGCGGGTGGCTGTCCCAGAGGCAGAGCCCGGCAGCAGAGAGCAGCCCCTAAATGCCAGGGAGGTGGGTGACGGGGACTTGCTGGGCTGGCAGGTCCCAGGCTGCCCCTCAGCCTCTTCCATAGGAATGCCATAGATAGGCCCATTGGCCGTGGCGGGAGGTGGGTGCAGGGTTAGGGTTTCCCGTTACCTGTGCGCAGCCATCCGAGTCTCACGTCGGGGCTGTGCTCCTGAAGGACTGGAGAGAGACCTGCTGTCGTGGTGCGTGTTTATCACGCTTCTCCTCCTTCTACCCGGGGACCTAGACTCTGAGAACTCCCGTCACTTCCCTTCAGGGCTGGAGGAGAGAAGGAGAGGGCAGGGGTGGGGGTGGAAGGGCGGGCCTGGGGGTGCTCTCTGCTGGCTGCTGGCGGCCTTTATCGGGTGCCCCCGCCTGTGGCGTCCCCAGCTGGCGTGGCTGTGGACACGGGCCTGTGGCGTGTGTGCTGGCTGCTGAGAGCAGAGCTGGCAGAGCTGAGGCACCTAAGAGCACAGCGCTGGGAGCCTGCGTGTCATCGGGGGCAGGACGCTCTGTGCTGTCCCGCCGCTGTCACCCTGAACGTGAGAGATATGAAGCTGAGGCCTGACTCTTAAGAACAACAACCCGGTCTTTGTTGGAGAAGAGTTTATTTCCTCACGGTTGTCTTCATTACAGAGATAAGAGATGGAACATGTGTGGCCTTTTCTTCCCCCCATTTTATTTTCCCTTAAATCTGTGTAGGACACAGCGCTCTGCACCTCGCAGCCAAGCACAGCCACCACGAGTGCATCCGGAAGCTCCTTCAGGTAAGACCGGCAGCAGCTTCCCGCGACACACCTGTCACCTCCAAAGTGTGACTAACCTCATCGGTGAAGGAACAAATGCTCTCTCCTCCCTCTGCCTCCCTCCTTCTCTCCCCCTCCCCTCCCTCCCCTCCTGCTCCTCCCCCTCCCTCTCCCTCTCCCTCTCACTGCCTCTCTCCATCTTTCTCCCTTTGCACTCTTGCTTTTTTCTCGATTCCGATTCCTTTATTCTAATGCTAACCGTGTGGAGTCACACTCGACATTCAAGTGCAAAAGGTTAAACTCCACCCCGACCCTGGGTTTCTCAGAAGTTTCGCTCTGACATGACAGGGAGGAGGAGATTGTTTCCATGGCAATGGCACCGGTGGGGGATTTGGAGTGTCTTCCTGAAATCCAGCTTTTTCTTTCCTCTCATCAGCTCCTGGTTTCTTTTCTGAAGGCCTGTGCCCTTTACAGAGTCCCTTAAACACCTCGCTCCCTGCTGGGGGGGTCCTCCCAGCACAGGCCCTCCGCTCTCCTGGTCCCCTCTCTGCAGTCGTCAGTACCAGGCAGTCCTCGCCAAGCAGAACCCCAACCATTCCTTCCCTGTACGGAGCTCGATGAGCGGTTAGTTCTTAGGTTTTAAGCTCTTCGTTTTACCCTTCGCATGATTTTAAGCCGACGGCCTGGTTCCTCAACCTGGCCAGGAAGCTTACCGTGATCGCTTAGGGTGACGACCTCTGGAGAGCAGTGACTATTAAAGGTGACTATTTAATGCAATCCCGACAGCCCCCTTCCCGAAACAGCCAGCTGTTGCCCGTCGAAAGGCAAGCTGGCGCTTTCAGGAACAGCACAGCAGTAACCTGGGTGCCCCGCGTACTGTCCGTCCGTCCGGCTCGCCCTGGGCGCCCCGCTGGGGCCCGCATCTTGCTTTCACCGGGCCTGCCGTTCTGGGGCAGAAACCTGGTCCCAGCCCGCAGCTTCCTGTCTCACCTGACCTGGTGCCAGCCACCGCCAGCGCCAGGAATGCTTAACCTTCACGGGGCTGACGCGGAATTCAAGGAAAACTGATGGGCATCTGGGCTGCTTGTTGTGTTTATGACGAGGCTTCTCCCGGAAAACGGGAAGAGAACTGGTCTACCCGCCTTCTCTGGAGAAGGGGGAAGCCTTGACCTGCCTCCACGCCCTTGGTCTTATCTCGGTTTTTAAAACCTCCACTCCCACCCTGGCCTGGCGATCCAGACTTCTCATCTGGCTCTGATTTGAAGGAAGAGTGAACCTGACAGGCCAGGGATCCTCCTGGGCAAGGACCAGATATCCGAGCCCCTGATGTAATCATATATCTGGTTATGCAAATGGACTGGTTTTTCTGTGGAACCTTTGAAGCCTTTAAACAGTTCCTTGTGCTGTTCTAAAATTAGGCCACCGCCTGGTAAGTTGTAACTTGACCTTCGTTCTTCCCACCCCTGAAGGGCAGGCAGGCATCTCCCTCCAACGTGGCCTGTTCTTGCCTCCCCGAACTTACAATTTGTGTGCACGCTGTTTGTAGACGGTCGGTATAACCCGAGGCTTTGATGTCCTCCTAATGGGGTGCTTCCCTTGGGGCCTGTGCCTCTCCAGTCAGTTCTTCACCTCCCCTCTTGGCAACCCATACCCTCTGTGATGTGACCCTTGCTATTCCCTGCTACTCCTCACCCCTGCACCCTCTGTCACTCCTCTCTGTGGGCTCTCGAGACCTTGGCTCTTACTATCTGTCTGCTAGAGACACTTGCCCTCTCCAGTGGCTACATCCCCAAAGCAGTGAGTACAAATAGAGCCTGTGAAATCCTTCACATTCCAAATGAGCACTCTCCCTCCCCCCCCCCACCCCCCGGTAGCGCTATTCCCCCCACTCTTTCTTCTAACAAGTGTTCCCTGAGCACCATGCCCCAAGTATTGCATATACTATCTACTCATGGACAGAGCAGCCCCTATCCTAAAACAGCTTTACAGTCCGGTAAACAAGCACATGAATACACGTTACAAATTGCACAGCACTAAAAGGAAACGACCAGGTACTTGAGAGAGGTGAGGGGTGGTGGTCAGGGAAGGCTTCCTGGAGGAGGTGACAAGCTGAGAACTCAGCAGTGCCGACAGCCAAGGGGAAAGCATTCCAAGCAGACATCACAGCAAGTACCAATGGCTTAAGGAAAGAAACGCACTTGTCAGGAAGGAAAGGAAGTCACTGAGTGGGCCTGGGGCAAAGCACTTGAGGCGGAGAAATGAAGATGCATGTCATGATGCGTAGGCT